>NC_046659.1:134983226-135038971 GCF_010883055.1 Belonocnema kinseyi | reverse complement strand
TGAGAAAAATCTGATTACTGGCTCGATGGCAAATTTGGTTAATGGCGTAGATAATAATTATGCTGGTTCTCTATAACAATACGTAATATAGTGCTTATCTCATAAATGATATATGCATTGAGGTTGTCCTTGTGAGATATTTATTTTAAAAATGTTTCTGACATCTTGTTAAAAGCAGCTGTTCCGTAAAAAAAATCCTTGATTTACGTAGACTCAAAAATAATTTCCTAATGCCGCCATACATTGTAGCACAATTGTCACCATTAGAAAGAATTGCACCACAATCTTAACAGAGTTATCGTTCAATCAAAATTAGGAAGAGGGGGAAGGCTACTTTCATGTTGGTCAAAAATCAAATTTTAAACATTTATTTTTAAGAACAACATTAAATTTATATGTATCATGGAAAATGGTCGAACTGTAAATTTTTTCATTAATATTGTGTAAGTAGTCAGAACCTTTTTTTAATTAGAAAAATATAACTAAGCGGAACGCTTGGCAAAAATTTTTTTGTTAATTCCACAAAAAAGATATAATATTTATCATGGACAAATGGTTAAACTGTGCATTTGTTAATAAATATTTTTCAGATATTCAACAATTTTTGTTAACTGAAAAACCATGATAAAAATTTTATCAGTGAGACATTTCTGTTTCATTCTACAAAAGAAATTATTATGAAATCGAATGTCTTCAATCATTTTCACTACTTTTTACTTTTAATTTTAGTATTTTTAATCACTTTGACCACTACTTTTTTAAATTGTATAAAACTCGAATGTACAACAATTGCATATTCATGTATCTCAATTGTACATGTATGTGTGTATATTTGTTTACAATTTTGATAAAAAATTTATAATTCGAAAATGCATCAGATTGAAAATTTTCCTTTTCGGCCCCTTATAATGTGAATATCTTAAGGCTGGGCTTAATCGGAATACAATTTACACAAATTTTAATCGCGGAGTTTTGTAAAAATCGTGAATGTTTCTTTTGTTTACCAATTTGGATAATGTGTCAATGTAAAAAATTCAGCAACTAATAATGTTTAACGATCTGAACTTCTCAATTTTCTTGGATTTATATTTTGAACATTAGAAAGTTTTTCTATGCTGAAAAAAATATTTATATTTTTGATGATTGCAAAATTGTGTACAAGATTTTAAGAAATTTAAAATATTCTACTGTACATTTCTCAAAAAAAATTTAGTTTCAGGAAACTTCAAAATGTTTCACATAAAATTTCATGATCTAAAATAGATTTTACATACTTTAAATATATTTTATTTATCACCCGCAAAAATCTTTAAAAGACTCTTTTCAAAAATCGAAACATAGTCGTGTTTGATGCCAAATTAATCAGTAAAGCACACATTCCATTGATCATAAGCAACGTTTGAACAAAATTTTGCATTTAAAAAATCAGATTCAAATAATAAATCAAGCTGTTTTCAAATATATAGGGCATTATTTCTCAACACACATCCTGAAATTATTCTTGTGTAGTGTTCAAGGTAACAAAAAATCATCCAAACTTGAAATTAACAATAAATATTCCTGCTAAATACAGGAATTCTTCATTCAATAAAAAATTTTTTTTTATTCGGCTTGATTAAAATTGATTTTTAAAAACTTAAAAATTTTATCATGTTAACCTTATTTAATTTAAATTAGAGTTGGAAGACATAGTTGTATGTTGTTGACACACAATTTTCGTGTTCGATAATAGTAGTTTGAAAATCATAAAAATGGAAAAATTCATAAAAGTTATAAGCAAAAAAAATAATTTTGAAAGTATAAAATGATCACTTGTTATTTTAATTTAAACTAAATAAGTTTTAGGCAACAGATTTTTTAACTTTAAATTAATTTTTGCTTGACGAAAAACAAATTCTTTTATTAAGCAGGAATTTTTAAAATAATTTACAAAATTATATTCTTACTTGCTATTTGAAATAGTTAATATCTTGTTTTATATTTGTATGTTATTAATTGGCAATGCAATGCAATTCTTTTTTATTATGTAAATTATAAAAAATAAATATATGACAGCATTAAACCAAGTTATAAGCGTCAAAAAATTCTCAAAAATGCAATAATTACATTTTCTTAATAATTTAAAAAAATTTTATGCATTTTTAAAGCAAAATATTCAAGAAAAGAGAATTCAATAACATTTTTTAAGAACTTATTAAGAATGCATTTCATTTTATAAAAGAACAATTAAAAAATTGGCACTTACAAATTTTATAAATAAAATAATTGAGAATGCAAGGAGCAAACAAACAAATGTTTTTCATCCGATTACAGAATTCTTGTTTCATCTGATTTTGAAGTAGTTTATATTTTAAAGAAAAACAAATTATCGAGCACTTTTGTAAAGAGGTAATATTTAAACTAGCGATTCATTTTTTCCACATATTTTTAATTATTTTTTATGAATTGTTATTCTAAATTAAAATTTTAATTTAGGAAAGAAATTCCGTATTCAAATCTTTGTAAAAAACGTATGAGAAAAGAATTCGATAAATTGAAAACTGTGCGGTTTATGAAAATGTTCGTATAGCAGAACATTATTTTTTGTCATTGATGTTATTGAAACATTTTTGCACTAGCAACTTTTCTTTATCATTTATTACCTTTGGGTCTTTTTTAAGCGTTTCAAATATTTCAAAACAATAAGTATTAAATGCCTTGTTAAATAAGTGAAACTTGCTTCGCTTTTTTACATATTTTAAATTATTGTTTAAGAAATATTATTTTGCAATAAAAATTAAGTAAGAGAGTATTATATACAATAAACGAGTTGGATAAATTGAAAACTAAGCATTTTATGGAGAATTTTTGTTTATTGTTCATTACTTTTAGATATTTTAAAACATTTTAAAATATATTAAGAAAAAAAGTATCGAACCTTTATTGAAATAAGTAAAATTCAATTCTAAAATTTTTCTAAATAAAAAATGGTATATTAGAGTTGAGTTCAAGAACTTTTTTCGAATAATAAAATACGATGTTCTATCTAAGAATACATTTTTTCAGATAAGAAAATGTGCGCTTGTTCCAAGCATACGGTAGCAAGTATTTATTTATTTATTCGGAACACACTCATATTCTATCGTCCCCATTCGTACCTGGGATTTACTTGAATCAAGTGACATTTACTTGATTCAACAAAAAATTTTTTTCAGTGTATCTATTTTATCGATTTAAATTGTTTTTAAGGGATTTCGAAAGGTTCGTTTTCACTCCATGATTCTATTTCATTAACAAGAAAATGGAACCATTCTTAAGCATTCTTCAAACAATTTAATTGTTTATTTAACTTTTTTTAAAAAATAGCCGAGACGTAATACTTTAATATTCCACACACTAGTTTGAGTTATAGCATTTACAAAATTTCTAAAAACACACGAAAATGAATATTTCAAGCCAAATAACGCAAGATATGAAAAACAGTCAAGAAAAGAAAAATGTTGCTTTTTTAATGCCCTTCAAGATTATCATAACAGCTTTTCGAATTTTCTTGAAACATCGAAAAATTAAATTTTGAATTTTTTGGTTCAAAATAACGTACAGTCCACAAATAGTCACTGATTTGTACAAAAAATTTTGAAAAAAGCTAATGTGATTTCTGAAAGAGTTATTGAGCCTGATTTTTTAATTAGGTTTTGAGTTTTTTTACAAATAAACAAATTTGACGAAAGAAATGACAATTTTTTCAATTTGACGTTCCCGGTACAAGTCAATAACAGTAGAATTGATGAAATCGCTTTAATTGCATAGAGTAGCATTATTTCAGGATATTCCAAAATTAGAAAATTTAAGAACATTTTTTTTATAAACAAATTTTTTTTTAAACAAATCTTGTCTACGATTTTCCATAAATATAGGTTTTTTTAAGTCGTATTGCAAGAAATTTGAATATAAACAGTATTATATAAAAAAATTTCTCTTATGATCATAATTGTTTACGTTATAAACAATGTTAATGTACAAATGCAATAATCAGGCATTTTTCGAAAGAAATATTCATTGTTCCCGATCTGAATTTTTTTAATTAGCAAATTTGTAATAATTTGAGAAAATTGTATAATTTTTTATTAATATTATGATTTTTTAAACAAATGCATTATTTGGGCATATTTCGGAAGAAAGATTCTGTTTTATCAAAGCCAGTCCTTTTAGTTGGGAACTTTATGACAATTTCAGCAACATTCATAATATGTTGATACATTTTTTTATAAACAAATATAATCAAAAAATGCATTAATCAAGTCTTTGTCAGCAGAAAAACTCGTTTTTATTTCTATGTCAACTTTTTTAATTAGGAATTTCACGATAACTTCAGCAAAATTCATAAATTTTTGATTAATTTTATTTTTTTTAACCAATTTAATACCTAATGAAAAAATAAATTATTATTTATTTTAAACTAATAATAATAATCATCAAGGTTGTATATTTTATATAATCGAGGTTGCAAATTATTGCTTGAAGAAATTAAAGCTTGTTGAACATAAATAATTATTTATTGTTTATACAATTAGAAACTATTTTAAAATAAATTAAATTTGTTTACATAACGAAAAGTTAATTAACTAATATTAAAAAGTATTCCACTAGACTCACAGTAATAATTTTTATTTGAAATAAAAATTCAAAAAAAATTATTCAAACAAATTCCATTTGTGTGAATAATCGAGAATTAATGAGCTAATGTTAATGAATATTCCGCTAGATTGATGGAAGTAATTAATAATTTCAATAGGAAAAAAAATGTTTGGGAAAAAATTATTCTGAATAATTTATTATTATTATTTATTAAAAATTAATTTACCAATGTTATTAAATATTCTACTAGATTAATATTCGTAATTAATCATTTTATGCGGAAAAAACGTGTTTTCGAAGAAAAATCATTTAAACAATTTGCATTCGTTACAATAATTGAAAATTAATTAACCAATTACAATAAAGATTCCACTAGATCAAATGGAAATATTCTCTTAAAAATTTATTTCAAAAAGTCGGTTTCAGAATATTCAGAAAACTATTCTTAATTATATTAGCTTAAAATCTGAAATCTTGCAATACTTTTCTTTGTAAATTGTGTTTTCAATGTTCTTATTTCTTTTTACGGTTTAAATTATTTTCGTATCTTTTAAAAATTTTCAAATATATTTTATACTTGACACTTAAAATTAATTTCTTAAAATGAAAAGTCATTTTGAATTTTCTCAAAAAACTTAAGTATTTTTCTACTTTCCTAAAATCTTTAAAAAATCTTGAAAAGTTAGAAAATTATTTATCTCCATCTTCAAAGTTTTTTTTAACGTGTAAATATCTCTTAAATTAACTCAAAATTTTCCTGTATTACTTTGAAGATGTTTACAAGAAAGAGATTTATTTATACAAAGTAATAATATTGATAAAAAGTTATACAAATTTTTTAATTTTAGACACTTCTACTTTTTTGTTAATATTTTTACTTGTTTGTAAAAATGAATACAAAAGAATAGTTATTCATATTTAAAGGTATTTGTTATTAAATTTAGTAGATTTTTTGTACAAAAAGCACATTTTTTAACAAGAAATTACAGTAGTAATAATTTTGTACTTTCTTGGAAAAATTTTCAAAAAACTGCAGAATTTATAAAATACTGTAGCTTCCTGTAATACCGCATAGATTTTCGCAACAAAGTAAGTAATTAATTCAAAGTAATAATATTAGTAAAAAGTTAAACTAATTTTCTAATTTTATAACCTTTAATTTTATTGATAATCTATTGATTTTTCTACAAGAATATACAAGAAAAAATAGCTGTTTGTATTTAACTGTATTTTCAGTTAAATTTTGTACTTTGTTACAAAAAGGTACATATTTAATAGAAAATTATAGTTGTAGCAATTTTTTATTTTCATGATGACATTTTCCAAAAATTGAAAAAATTAACATGAGATTTTGTAAAATTCTGTAGCTTTCTGTAATAACTTGGAGATTTTTACAACAAAGTGATTTATTCATAAAAGGCAATGATATTCATAAAAAGTTCAACAATTTTTTTACTTTTAGAAACTTCTACGTACTTGATCATTATTTTTTTCATTGATACAAAAATATATCGGAAAAAATTTTTATTTGTATTTAGCTCTAGTATCTTCTATTACATTTTTGACATTTTTTTACAAAAAAGTACAAGTTTTAACTGAAAATTACAGTCTTAGTAATATTCTACTTCCTTGAAAAATTCTCTCTACCAGGAATATTTTGAATAGTTGATTGAATATGTATATTTGTATGTTGAAAATTCGACTATTTCTATAAAGTAATATTTAGTGGTCAAAAATCAATCTTTTTTGTTAAGAATAAGATTCTTGATAGAAATTCTACACTTTAAAAGAAATGTTACCTTTTTTGGGTAAAAAATCACCCGATTTATCACAGATCATTGTGTTTTTGTTTTTTCTTCAATTTCCAAGTATTTCGTAGCATAATTTAAGTGTTTTGTCTGTGAATAAAACCTTAAATTTTGATTTATTTTTCAGTAAATTTTCTAAATTCATTTTTTTTCGTACTTTTCGTTGTGAGAGTCCCATAAAGGCAGATTCCCGTATGCAAAAAAGCAAAGCACTTTCTCCGAAGGCGAGGCCGGCCTTGGCCAAGCAGAATGCTCTTATTTCCCGGCATTTCTCCTGATATGCCGAGTTCGTTGGTCGGATATACAATTACACTAACACTTGAAAAAGTGATAAAATATTTTTTTTTATTTATCAGCTGTTGCTAATTAGTTATCCACACACATAATTATCAAGAAAATTCACCCAACTGGAAAATACCAACATACCAACAAATTCGATATTATTGGAATTGGATCTAGGTATCTACTTTGCGAAAGAAAATGGAATTAATTATTGATTCGGGGTAATTTAAATTGGAATTATTTTCCAATACTGTCAATAATTGTATATTATTGTGACCAATTTTTTTCCAATTCTCATGCATAGTTCTCCTGAATTTATTCTAATCCACCAAAAAAATAAAAACATTTTGGGTAAGTTACTTTTTTTGATTAACTAGTTACTATTATGTTACTTAGTAGAAAAAATAACTATTGATGAATTTCTAACAATAATTGAAAAAATGTTTTCGAGTGTTTACGAAAACAGTAAAATTTTTAACAAAATACTTGAATTTTCAACGGAGCGATTGATTTTTTATACCGAAAATATTCATTTTTAAGAAAAAAGTCCAACGTCAAGCAAGCAGATAAATTTTGTACCATTTTCAAATAAAAAGATGAGTTTTCCAACAGAGTAAATTCACTTGAATTTTATACAAAAAACTTTAATTTCCTGAAAAAAAATTTGAAACTACTAGTTGAACTTTCCGGTATTTTCAAACCAAAAATTATTAACTTTTTTTAGGAGTGTTATATTTCTAACAAAAAAGCTAGTTGTCAATAAAGTTGTTAAATTTTTTTTTTAATTTTCGTACCAAAAAGACTAATTTTCTACAAGAGTTAAATTTTCATGGAAATTTTGTTCTTCAATCAAATATTAAATTTTTTCAGTATTTCAAAACAAATTAGACAAATTTTCAAGAAATAGTTAATTTTTTTAAACTTACTTTTAACACAGTGACTTGATTTTTTGGCACCATGCTTAAATTTTCCAATCTTGAAAAAACGAAGTTGAAGTTCGGTTATTAAAAAAAAACAGAATTCCTACAAAATAGTTAAATTTTTAACAAAAAAGTATTGTTTAAACAAATAGTTGAATTTCTAATAATTTTCAAACAAAAACGACGATTTTTTCACAAAAAAGTCAAATTTTTAAAGAAAATTCAATTTTCAACCAAAAAGTTGAATCCTTCATCATTTTTAAACAAAAAAGAGGAATTTCATAGGATAAAGTTAAATTTTCAATAACAGTGGTCATTTTTAACCAAGTACTTGAATTCACTACCCTTTTAAAACAAAAACAACGAGTTTTCTACAAAAGAGTCAAATTGTTAGCTCTCGCGCTTCTCGCTCGATACTGTTTGTAACTGGCAGTAATTTGGCGATTGTGAATTCTCTTTTGTTAAAGCTCCTTCGGCTTTAACAAAGACATTCTCATCACCTATCTCGTACTTCGCACTCGAGTTTATCCCCAAAATTTTATATAATTCCCATGAATGTATATTATTATAATCCATCACTTGCCTTGGTATTAAAAAAGACGAAGTTTGATTGTCCCGTTTAAAAAATGCGCAAAAGAAAAATTGTTATCAAACGTTTTATGGCAACTTTGGTCGTTTTTCCATATCTAATACCTTCTCTTACTATAATGTTAAAAAAATCGTTTATACAAATTTGTTCTGCTCTACTTTCGGTAAAAAATGTTATATATTAATTTTTGCTTAGCTTGTGCCATTTTTCGAAAAATTCAATTTTTGTATTTTCAATGTTGGTTTTATAAATAAAACAAGAACTACGTGTCCTATAAAAAAGTGATTAATAACAAATTTGTAAATATTGTTTGGGCACACAATTTTTGTCTTATCATTTTTTTTCCTATCTTGCATAACTTGACCGCAAAATGCAATTTTTTATTTTTTTTCATTAGATATATTATTAACAAAAGACTTAAATTGTCAAAAAAAATTTAATTTTCAACCAAATCGTTCAATTTTTCATCTTTTTCAACAAAAAAGAGGAATTTTACACAGAAAATTTAAATTTTTAAGAAAAATGGTCATTTTTAAACCAAATAGTTAACTTTTGTAGTATTTTGAAGCCTTACATATATATTTTTAAAAAAGAGTTTAATTTAAAACGAAAAAAACGAATTTTCTCCAAAAGAGATAAATTTTCAACAAAAAATTTCATTTCTAACCAAATAATTAAATTTTCTTCTATTCAATTCCTCAAAATATATTTAGCTCTCTCGAATTTTGCTCAATTTTAAAATGACATTCAAAATTTTAAATATTGCCTAAAAATCTTCTAAATTTTTCTACAAATTGAAGAAAGTTGGTTCATTTAGTTGGAACCCTTAAAAATTTCTTTCAGAGCTTCTAAAGTTTTGCTTTGAAATCTTTAGGGAGAAGCATTTTTCAAAATCTTTAACAATTTAAAATTCTTTTTTAATCTCTTCAAATCTTTTGAATATTTTTGGAATTTACTCAATTTTTTAGAATTCTGTAATGTTACTAAATTGAAATCTTTTACTTTAAAATCTTCTACTTGTTCTTCAAAGTTTGAGAAAATCGTTTAAAACGTTTATAAATCTTCTTTTTTCAACCTTTTTAGAAAATTTATTTAAAAAACAAAATAATAAAAATTGTTGCATAAATTTTATCATGAGAAGTTTTGAACCTTTTTGTGCTTTTCAGTTAGCTATATAATATTTAATACAAGTTGACGGTCATAATTATTTAAACAATATATTGATGCTCATAAATTCAAAACAATTAAAGTTTGAAATCCAAAGAAATGTGAAAAATGTAATAATTTTAAGGCTGAAATATATTCCCCATTAATGAATCTGTAATTGCAAATTTAAAAAAATGGAAATTTTTTTAGTGCATACCCAGAAAATGTAGACTTTTCAAATATGAATCTTTAAAATTAAACTATTAAAAAAAATTGAATACTTTTAAAACATAAATATTGAAAGAAAATCATTTTAAATTCCATTTTTTCAAAAATTAAGTATAAAAATTAAAATTATGTAAGTATTTACAAAAATTAAGTAAATGTAAAACTTTGCAGCTCTGAACTTTAAAATTGAAGATTTGTTTACTTCTTTAAATTTAAAATTGAGTATGATGTAAATGTGTTATCAATTAAAAAGCTTATGATTTTCAAGATTTAAATATGAATTGTTTTTCTTCTGAAAAATTTATAATTGAAACTTTTCAATCTTGATAAGGTTGAAGAATTTGTATTCATACATCTTTGAAATAGAATAAATTTTTTTTTAAAGTCTTCAGAATTAAATAATTACCAATTTTCAATTTTAAAAATGGAACTATCCCAAACAATTATCCAAAATAAGAACATTTTGAATTATGAATATTAAATATTAAAGTTCTTAAATCGCAAAAATTTAAAATCAAAGAATTGTTCCCTCTAAGTCTTCAATAATATAAATCTTAAAAATTGAATAATTTCAATTCAGGAATTGTTAATTGTAAATCTTAAAAATTGAATAATTTCAATTCAGGAATTTTCAATCGTAAATCTTAAAAATGATAGAAGCTAGGATTGCGAATCGTCAAAATGTAATAGTTCCTAATTTTGAAAATTCACCATTAAGAATTGAACAATTTTGAAGTTTTGAAATTGAAAATCTTGTAATTTTTAGGAATTAAAATTTTTTCAATTTGTAAGATGTTCAACTGAAAACTCTTGAATCTTGAAAAAAAATTAGGCATTTTTCTTCATGCATCTTTAAAATTAAATTTAAATTTAAATATTTCAAATATATCTTTTTAGATTGTTTAATGAAGTATTGAGTCAGCAATTTTGAATTTCGAAACTCTAATAAAATATTTCAATTACGTGCCCTTGAAAAACGTATAATATCCATTTTTATAGAATATATATCATTTAAAAATTTTTATTTGCCGCATTCGACTAGAAGCTTGAGTTTGCAAATTATGATACCAAATGTGGATTTAACGACCCCATTAACTTTAAAATGTTAATTTTCAAGAAAATTGGATCACTAATACGGATTCTTAAAAATATCCTATGAGTTTTTCAGAAACTTTTTTTTTAATATGTAAGACAAATAATTTCAAACTCAAATAATTTCATATTTTAAAATACTTTTGCAAAAAAAGGTTTGTATCAAAAGTGACCCCATTCAGAGAATCGTCCATATATTTTCGGTCAGAAGCTGTGCAAAAATTATTGAAAAATTTGTTATCAATCCTAATTAATTCTTTACAAAAATATTGTTGAATTGTTTTGCAAAGTTACGTTATTGCTGTGTAGAGATTTATTGCATATGTAATTTCACTTTATATTTGTTTATCTATGACATCGACGAATTCAAAACCGGAAATGTTTCATCAAACCTCAATTCCATATACAAGATAGAAAGTTGAAAATGTCAAGTGGTTGAATCGTTTCTCAGATTTAACAAGATCTTAAGTGAGATCAAGGAGAAATTTGTAAAAGTAACATTACATGAGTTTCATAATTATTGTCTACTTGTTGCATGCTTTGAAATGGGCAAAAAAAGAAAAATGAACTTTATTATCTTATTTTCATCTAAGCTGACCACCTCCTTCTTCTCCTTTTCTTTTTCAGAATTTTTTTTACAAGGAATTTTCTTGTCACTCTTCTGTATTTATTTTCTTAAAATTTCAAATTCTATTTGCAATTTAAATGATTTTCAAATTGCATTTTTGTTAAAATCTCTTCTTCTTTCTCTCTTCAATCTCATCCTGTTTTATTAAAAGAATAATGTTATTTTCATCTGAACTGATTCCCCTCCTTTTTTCGCTTTCCACTTCCTTAAGATTTTTTTACTCCGATTCCTCTTGCACCTTAACCATTCGATTTTAGTTTTGATACAATCTTTCCTCCCCTTGACTTGTCGTTGTCCTTTTCTCTTCCTCTATTTTCTGCCACTGTTCACCTCTCACTATCATACCACATTTAAATTTTATTTCATATCTCTTCTCTTCCCATTTCGAACGTCTGATATTAACCTTCTTTTCTTTAACCATATCCTCCCGTGCACACGCTTGTGCAATTCTGCTTTCCTCTCCTCTTTTTAGTTTCTGTTCAAAATTTGAGACTCTTTTTAATTGGCTGACAATTATTTCCTCTCGTCTTATTCCTCTGTTTAACTTATAACCTGGACAGCTTCAACGCACTCATATGAGCCATCTTAAAAGTCTCTCATGCACACATTGCTCTTTCTTGTGCTCTTTCCAGCCCAAAATTTTCATTCCATAGCTTGATACTGAGCATACTAGCACATCGAACATCCACACTCTTATCATCCATTCGTTCTTGAACCTTCTTTTATCTATAAGCCACACTTGTTTGATTACTGTTTTTGGCGGATTCTAACCTCTTTTTCAAATCCAGCTCGCTTCCTCCTCTCGTTTCAAATCAAAGAGGTAGACAAACTTCTCAACTTACTCTACTGACACGCTATTATTCTTCAATTCATATTCTACTTGCTTCTTCTTATTCCTGAAACACATCACCTTAGTCTTATTTACGTTCACTTTTAGATGCTTCACTCTCCTTTACTCTTCAAATACTTTCATCATCAGATTCAGTCCACTTTTATTATTTGCTACTAGCAAAACGTCATCTTCACATACTATTGAATACACATTACCTCTTTCTAATTTTGTCCCCCTCTTCCAATCATTCCATCATCTCCCATCAATAGATTCATTCCTCATTCATCATTTGCTACTAGCACTGCCTCATCTGCATATTCTATTTAATAAATTTGCCTATTTCTAACATTGCCCTCCCCCTTTCCCTTTTCCTCTTCATCTCCTCATCTAACTCTGCCGGATGAAGACTATGCAGAAGTGGGACTCAACTAGCCTCTTCTCCGAGCCCCTTCTTGTCCAGAATTTCTTGTCCTTTTTTTCTCCTATCTTCACGCTCATCTTATTTCTCATAAATATTTTTCTCGGTCTCTTTTTTAAACCTTCGTCTACTCCTCTCTCTTTAATGACTTTTAATGACACTCTCCTGTTAACTAAGTTAAATTCTCTCTTAAAACCTAAACACAGTGTGATTAATATATTTTTCTTAAGGCCTAGGTTTCTGTTGAGTATTTACACTGTAGTTACGATTTATCCGGTGTTTCGACGGTAACCTCAATGACCTTCACGGTATATCGGGACTCTCTGAACCGATCGTCTTTGCCTTATTGCTTGTGCCTTTTTATAGTGGCGAACCCTAAACATCACATCTACTCTGACTTTGCAACTCCTAGCTTTTAACCCCTTGGACTACCGTATCTGGTATTTCGGGATCCGGTAAAACGCTTCTCTTGTGTAGTGAAAAAGGAAGTGTAGTATGTGATCCCCATTCCTTTTTTTGTAGAGAAACTTCCATTACACTCTTTTTCTGCCTAAATTTGAAATTAATTAATAGAAAAGGTGGAAAATTTGTTTATTTTCCCGAAAATGGGACTGTTTTGGTGAAAAGTCATATTTTTTAGTCAAAACAATTTTTTTACCTAAAAATTTAACTATTCTATTTTTACGAAAGAAAACCTTCCAGTTAAAAAATACTATGAGGTACAAAATTTAACTACTTGGTTTAAGATTGAACTGATTTGATAACACTTCATTTTCTTGAAGACTAAAGATAACACGGCCTGTAAATAATAGGTTCATGTCATTATTTGAGGTTATATACACAAAAATGGCGCTTCAGCTACTTTTGAGGTTGTGCACAAAAGACATCAAATTTTTTGAGATTTCAACAACCTCGATCGTCCCCAAGTACAAATTTGAAAGAGAAAACACCCAGTAGAAAATGTCTGGCTCAAAGTATTTAAAACAAATGCTCAAGAAATAATGGGACATATCTCGTAATTTCAAATTGGCGTAACTGGTGAAGAAAAATGGTAATTGAACTATGCGGCTTTCAAATTAAAGAGAACAAGTAGTACTACATGATACAATTAAAGAAAAAATCCCAAAAAATTCTTTGTCTTCTGTACAGAACCTTAAAAGTAGCCAACAACACCATTTTTTCATACATAACCTCAAATATCTTAAAGTCCTGACGTGATGGGCCAATTCTTTTTTTGTGAAATATGATTTTTGTTGATTAAAAAATAAACTTTTCGGTAAAAAATTTAACTCTAGTTGAACCTTTAATCATTCTCTTGAAATTCATCTCTTCCAGTAAAAATGAAACTACTTTTTTTTAATTGTTTAATCTTTGGTTGAAAATTAGTTTTTTAACTGAAAATGTAACTTACATATTTCGTGGAAAATATATGTTATTAAGATTAACATCCAACTCTTTGATTGAAAATTTAACTTTATGCTGAATTTTTAGCGAAATAATTTCTACAGCCGAAAAAGGTGAGTATTCAACTTTTCGTTATAAATTAATATTTGCAGTTTTAATTTCACCTTATTTGGATATAAATTGTAGTCTTTTGTTAGAAATTTATCTCTCATCGTAAAAAATTAAAGTACTTGATTTATAAATTTAAGTACTTTATTGATTGCTGCATTAATTTTGTTGTTAAATATTCATACTTTTAGTTCAAAATTCAACTCTTTGATTAAAAATTGAACTAGATTGTCAAAAAATCGTTAAATTTGAGATAAAAATTCATTTTTAACTCAAAATGTCACTATTGTACTATGTTTATTTATGTTTTTAAGTTAAAACTACAAATATTTGGTTAAAAATCCATCTCTGTTCGTAGAAAATTCATGTCTTATGCTGCTAATTTATCATTTATGTAGAAAATTAACCTTCTTGATTCAAAAATAAACTTTTCGTATGCAAATTCCACTATTTGGTTAAACGTTAAACTCTTTTCTTGAAAATTCATCTCTTTGTTTGACAATTAAACTTTTTTTGTGAATTTTTTTTGCGAATTTTTTTCACTGAAAATGTAATTATTCCTTTTTCAGTTTTGAATTTATAATTTAAATTGAAATATGATCTTTTCTGGTTTAAAATTCATGCATTTTGTTAAAAATTAATTTTTTTAATTCTAATATTCGTTTTTCAATTGGAACCTTAATCTTCTTGGTTAAAAATTAATTTTTGCTTTAATAAAAATAAATTAAAAAATATTTTTAAAAATATTTTTAAATGAATTAAAACTGCTTCGCTAAAATTCAATTTATTTCGGTTAAAAATTCAATTTTTTGACAAAAATTAAAATACTTAGTCAAAAATTCAGTTTTTCGGTGAAGATTCATAGTTTTTTTGTTAAAATGAAACTATTTAGTCATAAATGAAGTTTTTAATTATTAAGCATTTAAATATTGCAATAGTTTTTAATTTTTCAACCTAAAACTTTCTAATTATAAATATATTTTTTTCAATTATTCTTTAATTACAAATTAGGAACATGAAAAATTGTGACGTTTGGAATGAGATTTCAAAGTGGAACAATTGGAAATTTATTCTTTTTTAGTTAAAAATTCATCTTTTTTTGTGTAAAAAAACTCATCTTAGGGGTTGATAATTCAACTGTTTCGTAGAAAATTTTATTTAAAATTAAAATATTCAGTAGAAAATTCAAGAGTATCTGCGTTAATTTTTTTGTAATTAGTTGAACATGCAACTGTTTTGATGAGAATAACAATCAGTTTGTGTTTTGTTTATAAAATCGACTAAATGATTTACGGTTTTAAAATCTGAATTTAAAAATGTTGGCTTATAACTATATGAGTTTTTAATTTTTGAACCAAATAAATTTTAAATATAAATGTATTTTTCTTAAATATTTTTCAACTAGTTCTTGAGAACCTAGAAACTTGAACAGACAATAAAGATAATGTGTCAATGCTTAACTCATAGGTAGTAGCGTCCGGGTTCAAATCCGGGCTAATGCAAATATTTTATTGCTTGCGAAAAATTATTTAATTGAAGTGGTTTTTTTATCATTAAAATTTATTTCAATTAAAAATATGAAAACACGGAAGTTAACATCTTTAAGTGGTAATAACATTTTCAAAATGTAAATTAACTTTTAAGAGATCTGATTTTTTGCACAACTGCCTAATATTTATCTGAAAATTTATTGATCGCAGCTTTTGAGAGATTCATAGCTAAATTCAGTGTCCTCATTAACAGAGACAATGGATGTAATTCGCGAACAATTCGGGGAACCGGAAATGATCGCAGAATAATACGTCGTTCTGGAAGCGGAAGCTTATCGACTAGGAGCAGCTCTGGGAAAATTCAAGTATAAAAGTGGCAAACAGCTGCGAACATTTTCTGTCCATTTAAGCTGACAAGTACATAATAACTTTGCAGTCATTTGTGAGAAAGTCTTTATAAATCCGTGAAGAAAAAATACTTTTTTAAACGTTGAATCATGAAAAACAAAATAGAAATACGTTTCAAATTTTTGTTTATTAACCACAAATTTCTAAACCACAAAAAAATGCGTCTATTTTTAAATCGGTATTTCAAAACAAAATTTAGAGAAAGAACGGAAAATTAAAAATAATTTTCAAGCAATTAGCTATTATTTATAATAATATTCTATTGAAATAATGTTACAAAATTACAGTTTTTTATAGTTAAGAAACATAAATGTTCAAATGAGATTTTATTATTTAAATGATATTATCTTTAAATAATGTCAGAAACTTGCGGTTTTTTCTAAAAATTTTAACAGGTATCGCTCGGATATCACTTTATTTTTAAAATGAAGTACAAGAGTGAGTCATTCGGTTTGAGAAGAAAAATTTAATATTTAAATTACTCGTCACTTTTCAACAAATAGTGGAATTTTTAACTAATAAAAATTAATTTTTAAACAAAAAATTAATTAGTTTAATTTTCAACCAAAATCATGAGTTTTCAAAGAAGACGAATAAGTTTCTACTAGAAAAGGAAATTGTTAAGAAAATGCATAAATTTCCAACTATATATTAAAAGTTCTGTCTAAAAAAGGTCATGTTTTTACTAACAATACGAATTTGCCACAATAGAAAAAAATTGTAAATAAAAAAGAAGACTTTTCCAACCGAAAATGGAATAGTTTAATTTTCTGTTGAAATATTAATTTTCAACAAAAAAAGCAAATTTTGTGTTAAGATAGTTGATTTTTCAGATATAGGGATGAACTTTCGACTAAACTTATGAATCTCCAATCACTAGTATAAAATTTCAATAAAATAGTATAACTTGGAACCAAGAAAGGATGAATTTTCAATGGAACATTGAATAGTTGATACTCAAGCCCAAAAATATTTTAATGTTAAATAAAAAATCACTCAAATTTAAACAAGAAAGACAAAGATTAAACAAAATACTTAAGATTCAAATTCTAAAATTAATTTTTTTAAATTGATAATGAAAAAGGTGAGTGTTTATTGAAGGAAATAAATTTCAACAACAAAAAATGATTTTGAAACAAAAAAAGAATTTTTGAAAAAAATACTTCAATTTTGATTTGGAAATAATAAATTTTGAACCAAAAAGGATGTATTTTCAAACAAGAACATTAACTTTCTACCAAGATGTCGAACTTTTAACCGAAAAATAATTTTTTTAACTATAACATAATTTTTTAACAAAAAAAAATATTTTCAAATAGTATTTAAATTTTTAACCAATGAAAAATTAGTTGAATTTTTAATCTTGAAATTAATTTTTAACGAAAAATATTAATTCTAAACGAAAAGAGACGAATTTTCAACAAAATACATGAATTTTCATCCGAATGGTTCATTTTTTAATTTAAAATTAAATTAAATTTCGATTTCAGATTTGATTTGAAATTTTCAACAAAATGCATAAATTTCCAACTAAATCTTAAAAAATTCGGATTGAAAGGTTCAAATTTCTACTAAAAAATACGAATTTGCAACGAAAGAATCAGAATTTGAACTAAAAAAGAAATCATTTTCAATCAAATACATCAATTATCAACTGGTAGGTTCATTTTAAAATTTAAAATTTAATTTAATTTTTACTTTAAATTTGGCTAAAAAGGGTCAAATTTTCACCAAAAAATACGAATTTTCAAAAAATGAAACAATTCTTTTTTCTGTTAAAAATTTGATTTGCAAAAAAAAGCGAATTTTGTATTGGTGTAGTTGATTTTCCAGCTATAGAGATTAATTTTTAACTGAAGTAATGAATCTTCGAACACAAATATAAATTTTTAAAAAAGTAGTAAACCTTTGAACCAAAAAAGGATGAATTTTCAATGGGAAGTTGAATACTTTATACTCCAGCCAAAAATATTTTAACATTTAATAAAATGACAGTTGAATTTAAACAAAAAAGACAAATAATAAAGGAAATATTTAATGTTTAAGCTTAGAAAATTAATTTTCAAACCAAAAGTGGAATTTGGAATGTGGTACTTAAATTTTCAACTAAAAATAATAAGTTTAAAAAAAAGGTTAATTTTCAATCAAGAAGTCTCGCTTTCAACTAAAAAATTAATTGTTAACCAAAAAAAAAATATTTGCAACAAAGTAGTTGAATTTTTAGCCAACGAAATATATAATTAAAGGAAGTAAGTCATTATGTAAACACAAAGAATAACTTTCTGAAAAATTGAATTTTCAAACGCATTTAAATAATAAGCAAAACATTTAACAAATTCTTAAACTGAAATCAATTATAATTGTCTCATTTTTATTTTAAAGCGTTCATAATTGAGCAGTTTCATTTTAAAATCAAAAATTTCGAAATTGAATGGTTTCCAAATTAAACTGCCAAAGAACAATCACAAAGCGTTAAAAATGAAATGTTTGCCAAGAAAATGTTGAATTCCAAAAATGGAAGAATTCGAAATGAAACATTGTATTCAATTGTTTAATAGGAAAATTGGTTTCTCTTTTTTAACTACGTTTGAAATATTCATCTTTTTGTAACATTTTTTAAATAGAAAAAATTCAGTATATGCATTTACTCGTAAGGCATTTAATTAAAAAAAGTATGATTACAAATAATATAAACTGAAAAGTGTGCAAGTATCAAGTGTTTAATTTTGATACTCTACGATTTCAGTGAATTTATAAGCCAGAAAGTTTTCTTCTGTTAAAACTGAAACCGAACATCATTGAGATCCTTCAATAGCCCTCACTTATATAGCACTTCCAAGAATGGACGCCGCGCCGCAGGTAGGTGAAACAGGAGCTGCACGGGGCGCGCGGGGTCTAAAAGGTTGAGCCCCCACCCACCTTCAGCCCCAAAAACAGCGCTATAGAAGAGCTTCGCTGAATTTAGAATATTTACATCTAAAATTATTAAATTTGAAACTTATTGAAATTAAATTGATTGAATTTTCAAAAGTATTATTACCAATTTAAAAATGGTTAATTGTCAAACGATTAAAATTATTTAAATTAATTGATATTTTTAAGTGCTCAAGTACAAAAAAGGTTTTAATATCACAATTCATCGCTACTATTTTTTTTTAATGAAGCTCTGATTTGTTTCATTGTATGTTTAAAGTTTTATTAGTTTATATTTTTTTATTTTTCAATATTTCCCATTTGAAATTTATTTTTCGTTTTAACATTTTATTTAAAATTCTTCAATTCAAAAAGTTTGTAATTGAAATTTTTTCATTTTGAACGGTGGAAATAAAAGTGAATATATTTGTTGATTTTAGCAAAGTTCGTCCATTCAATTTTTAAGTAAAATCATAATTTTTATAATTCAAAAAAATTTAGATTTACATAATTTTAGAATCTTTTAATTTGAAATATTTAATTTAGTTCTAAATTTCAACTTCTTCCTAAGGAAAGTGTATAAATAAGAATATTTTAGTTTTGAAGGTTTTGAATTTTGGAAGATTTTATTCGAAATATTTTCCAATTTCATCAAAATTTGACAATTTCGAAATTGAAAAGTAAATTAGATATTTCAAAGAAAAAGATTATGAAATTCTAGAAATATATTTCGTCATTAAATCAAATACCAAATTTTTTAACATAAAATCTCATTACGCAAATGCTTTTGAAATAAAAAAAAAAAAACAAATTCACCTTTATTTTCACCGTTCATAATAGAACAATTTTCAGTTCTAAACCTTTTAAATATAATTACTCTAAAAAAATGTTTGAAATTAAAAGTTATTGTAAATAGGAAATATCAAGAATGAAAAAATTTAAGTCAAGTAAACAAAATTCCTTAAGCAATTTCTTGAATTTTCTTTGGATTCCACAAATTCAAATAGTGGGTTACAGCAATTCGATAAGGGAATTTCCCGTATTTCTTAATTTAGTGATTCTTGATTTGACAGAAATCAAATCTTTTGACAAAATAATCTATCCAGTCGTTTTAAATGTTACTTGACGCTACATGATATGATCCTTATCAATAATATATATTTATCATCTATACAATTTCCATAATTTTAATATAAAATCATAGCTTTGAATTTAATTATAAAATAGTTGAATCTCTAAGGGTTTGGAACTAAAGTTTAGTCTTAAATTAATTTTTAAATTAATTTTTGGATATTTTAAATATTAAATTTTACAATATTGTATACTTATAATCAAAATTTGAGGACCATTTTGCTGTCAAATACTTAAAACTTTAATATCAAAATCCTTTTAATTGCAAATATACAGCAAATTCAGAGGGAAAATCTTATAATTGTACTATTTCAGAAAATTAAATCATATTATAGAAATATTTTTTTGTATTCTTTATTTTAATTTTTAATTTTCAATTTAAGATATTAAAAAACTATAATTTTCAGTTCAAGATTTAAATTCTAAATAGTTTGCGTATAAAAAATGTTTACCTCCACAATTTTTGGTGAGTACATTTTTTTCGGTTTTGAATGAAGTTACCATTTTTTTAATGTTCAACGATGCTAAGTAGAAATTTTATCTTTTCTAATATTTCTCATTTAAAATTACTATTTATTCAGAAAGTTTTTTTTAGAGTAATTTAATTTATTTTTCCAGTTTATAAAAAAATTTGTCTAATTAGCTTTAATTTTGGTTTCCATTTTGCCTGAAAATTTAACTAATTCAGTTTAGGTAGCAAATTTATCTGCTTTATTTGAAACTTTAAGTATTTAGTTGAAAATTGATGTATTTTGTTAACAATTCATCTTTTGGTTGCAAATTAAAACGTTCCTGATTTTATGTAAAAGTATTTTTTAGTTAAATTATTAACTAGTACATTTTTCCTTGAGATTTCATTTTTAGTTTAAAAATTGACATAACTTGATGAAAATTAGTTTCTTTTTTTCCACTCAATTTTGTAACTGAAAATTTGACAAATTGGTCGAAAATTCGACTTCTTGTTTGCAAACTTATGTAATTTTTTTAAAATTCGTCCTATTTGGCGGAAAAAGAATCTTTTTCGTTGAAAAATATACTGTATGGTAACAAAGTATGCATTTTGATAAAAAAGTAACTGCTTTATCGAAAATTGGTTCTTTCTTAGTTAAAAATGTATATTTTTTACGTTGAAAATTATAACAATAATAATAATTACGTCATAATAATAATTATGAAATCGCTTGATATTCCTTAAATTCACTAAAATGG
The DNA here is from genome assembly GCF_010883055.1 of Belonocnema kinseyi. Lineage (NCBI taxonomy): Eukaryota > Metazoa > Arthropoda > Insecta > Hymenoptera > Cynipidae > Belonocnema > Belonocnema kinseyi. The sequence goes on along the minus strand of NC_046659.1, from coordinate 135,017,748 downwards.
TCATGAAATCACACAAAAAATTATCAATTTAAATTCCTTAAATTTTCTAAAACTTCTGAAAATCTTTCGAATATCCTTGAAATCTTTGAATTTTTGGAAATTCCTTGATATCTCTTAAAATTCTTCAAAATCGTTTTAAAATACTTTTTAAAAACTCGCTTGGCAGTCTTTGAAATCACTGAAATTGTGAGAAAATCTCTTGTAAATCCGTAAACTTTTTTGAATAATTTTTTAATTGTTTTTAAATCCTTAAAAATGAAACTTTAAAATCCCACCAAGTCCCTAGTAATTCCTTGAAATTACTTGAGTTCTTAGAAATCCAGTATGATTTCTTGAAAATTCTTAAAGTCTTATGAATTTTTTTATACTCACTTCAACTTCTTTAAATTCATCGAAAATATTTCGAAATTCACCAAAATTAATTAAATTCTCTTTAAAATCTTAAAAATGTTTCCATTTGGTTAAATCCCTTGGAATCTTTGAAACAAATTTTTTATCCTTTTGAATAAAATTTCAATTACTCGCTTGGCATTCTTTAAAGTGCCAGAAACTTTCTTAGAATCTTATAAAATCTCTTGCACATAATTTAATTTTTTAAAGTAATTTTTCAATTTTTTTTCAATCCTCTGAAAAAAAACTTTAAAATTCAGCCAAGTCCCTATTATTTTCATTAAGTTATTGGAATTCTTATAAATCCCGTAGAATTTCTCAATAATCCTTAAAGTCCTCCGATTTTTCTTAACTGACTAAAATTAATTAAAATCTTTTGAAAATCCTTGAATTTCTTGAAAATCTTTATCTGTAAACTTTAAAATCCTTAAATAGCTTTAAAATATTGTTTTAAATTCTTTAAAAATCGAAATTTTCGTATAGTTTTGTTGGAATCTTTTTAAATGTCAAATTATTTTTGATTTTTTTAACCTGAAACATTTTTAAAATGCCTGAAAATCTTCCAAGTAATTTTTCGACAGTTTTGGAAACTTTTTTAGATCTTTTTAAAATAATTTTAAGATTAATTCAAGAAAATAGTCTAACTTTCCACGAAATTGTTGAATTTAAATATTTGTTTAAAGTTTTCACCAACAAGAATAATCTTCTACCAAGAAAACAAGACTTTGTAATCGACACATTTTTAACAAAATAATGAAATTTTCAACTAAAGAAAAAGTTCAACTATAAACAAAATAGTTAAATTTTAAGTTTAAAAATCAATTTTCGAAGAAAAATACGAATTTTTATCTAAAAAATTGAATTTTTATCCAAAAAGATTAATTTTCAACAAGAACACAATGAATTTTCTACAAACTAGTTGCATTTTTATCGGAAGATATTAATTTTGAACTCAGAAAATCATTTTTAAACCGATGTTATTTTTCTCAAGAAGAGATCAATTTGAATCAAGCAAATGCCATCCTAAACAAAAAATATGAACTATTCCTAAAAAAATTTTTTTCACTAAAAAGACGAACATTACAAAAATAAAAAAATAAAAAAACAATTTTATTTTTATCGAAAACTTTTTGTAATTGTCGAATTTTAACGTAAAATCTCCATGGGAAATTCCGAAAGGGGGACCGAAAGGGACAACAGCTTAATCTTAATCTCGAAAATCCGGAAAATGAAATTTCCTATTCCTGTTTACAATTTCCAGGTTAATTATTCCAGTTACGCCAGCCTTCTAAGATATAATACCAGGCGAGAACAAGCAAGCGAGAGGTAACGCGCTGGATGCAATGGTGGGGGTAACCTTGGTAGGTAAAAATGCGAGTCGGGCATCGCCGGTGAGGGTACGTGGGTTAGCATTCGCTGATCATAAGGTAATTATTGCAGAGTGAATCCTGGAATTTCAAAGAATGTTGAGCCCGACTCACATTTTTACCTGTAAAGGTTACCCCCTCCCCCTCCATTGCATCCAACGCGTTACCCCCCGGTTGCTTGTTCACGCCTGAGATTATATCTTAGAAGGCTGGTTGGTGCACCTAAGATATTTAAACCGGACATTGTAAACAGGAATAGTAAATTAAATTTCCCAGATTCCCTACAAAAAATTGAGGTGTTGTCCTTTTTGGCTCCACTTTATAAATTTACCATGAAGTTTATCACTCCAAAAGTCAAAGAATACCAAAAATCTTTATTAAAAATAAAAATGTTTGGTCTCTGTAGGTTGTCCATTCAAGTATATTTTTTACTTTTATTTTAAAACTTATATTTTGATGTTTAAAATTTAAACTGACTTTTCTTGGATGAAAATTCAACTATTTTGTTTTTATTTTGTTCTTTTTTTATTTTAAAATTATTTATTTTATATTTAGTAGAAACTTAATCTTCTTGATAAAAATGAAATTTTCTAGTTCAAAATTAAACTAGTTGCAAATTTGAATATTTTTAGTTAAAAAGTCTTTTTTTTTAAATTGATTTTTAAACTTAAAACTTAACTATTTCATTTATGTTTGAGCTTGGTAGAAGATTATTCTTTTTCGTAGAAACTTCACGTAAATACTTGTCATCACCTATTTGATAAAGATTACACCATTTTCTTGACTTGAAAATTTACATTTTTGTTGAGAATCCTTATTTTCTTTTTAAAAAATAATTTTAAAAACATTTGACAAAATTCTAAAACAAATTTTGATGTGCAAATAACAATTGAACAATTATTAATTTTTGACAATTCAAAATAAAGATAAGTTAAATTATAATTTAAAAAGTGGTGATATTATGGAGAAGCATTTTCATTCAGTAATTGCAAGTGTCTGGAGCATTTTCACATGACCAAAAAAGAAGAAATTAGGAATGCAATACGTATAGATTGTATAAAAATTAACAAAATATTATTTACAGTTGAAATGAAATAATTAAAATATAGTAAAGAAGCGAGGTGACGAGATAGCAGAAGTGTTTGTCTCCTAACGGAAAAAGCATGTGTGGAAACGGATGACAGCGCCAACTTACAGAAGCTTAGTGGCTAGTCTCTAGAAACTCCGTCGGTAACGGGGAAATAGTTAAAAGATCACAGTAACATCAACTATTGGAGATTAAAATATTTATGTTAATAAATTACTTACAGTTGTTAAATTCAAATAGTAAAGTTCCATATGATATTTTAAAATCGAACTAGATATATTCATTATGAAGATGTTGGCTCCACTGATTTCAAATATTAGAAATGCTAAAAATAGATTTTAAAATTCAATGTCAGGCATTACAAAACTTGGTTGGATTGAAGGTAAGAATCAATATGTTTTTAATCAAAAATTTGACAAAAAAGCAATGCCATTTTTTTCTGATAAGAAAAAAGATTTAAAGAAAAATGTTGAGGATTTTTGAAAAGTTATAATTATTCCGCTTTGAGAGTTTACCCTGTACCTTGATTCATTTCGCTCGAAATTTTAATTTTCTACTTTACCACAGTATTTCCAATAAATTTAATTAAAGTGACAAGCCCTATCAAAAAATTGATATAATAAAATTGTGGAAGACATTTAAAAATTTATAATGCCTTTCGAGAGATTTTTTTCTTTATTTGGAGTCCTTTGGATCGAAATTTGAAATTTCTATTTTTCGATTGTATTTTTTTCAAAATTAAACTAAATTGTCAAGTCCAATAAAAAATGGTTAAAATAATAAATTCAACTAAAATGACAAGCCCTACCAAGCGATGAATGAAATACAATTTTGCAGCACTTTTCAAAAGTTATAATTCCTTCTTGAGATTTTTCCACGTATTTGGAACATTTGGATTGAAATTTGAAATTTCTATTTGTCTACTGTGTTTTCGTAAAATAAAACTTAATTGTCAAGCCCTACCAAAAAATAGAAAAAATAAATTGTTTTAAGTTTTTACAAAAATTTTTATTCCGTTTTGGAGAATTTTTTCTTTTATTTACAAACGTTCAGATCGAAATTGCAATTTTTTATCTTTCCACTGTATTCTCGTAAAATTAAACTAATTGTGAAGTCCAATACAAAATTTGTTTAAAAAATTGTTTAGGCCTTATTAAAAATTATAATTCTTTTTCTGATATTTTTCCCTCTATTTTGAGTCGTTTGAATCAAAAATTGAATTTTTTTACGGTATTTTCGTATAATTACACTTAATTATGAAGTCCTATAAACAAATTGTTAAAACAAAAATGTTTAGGACTTTTAAAAGTTATAATTTATTTTGGATATTTTTTCCTGTATTTTAAATCATTGGTATCCAAATTTGAATGTTCAATTTTTCACGGGATTGTTTTCAAATTAATTTAAATGTATAAGTCCTATAATATTTAATAATTCCTTGGAATCTATTAAAATTCCTGAAAATATTTACAATTAAAAGCTCTTGAAAATGCCTGTGTTTCAAATATAGCATCCTTCCTTTAAATCTTTTCAAATTATTCAAATCTTTCGACAATTTCTTCAACTATTTAAAAATTAATTTTCAAAGGTTAAATTTTAAACTGTTGAAAATTGTAAGATCAATTTACAGAAGCCAAAGATTAAATTTATATTTTTCTTCGCTTTTCAATTTTCTTCTATTTTTCTCATTGTTGTAAATTCAATTATTTCCGACAAAAAATAGTAACAGAATCCAAAATTGTTAATCATTTTTGTTTAAAAATATTGATTTCACCTTAGAAACACGCAAAAAACCTGAAGTTGTTAATAATTTTAACTATTTATTTTTAATCAATTTTTTTAATACCAAGAAGTACTCACGAAAAATACAAACAAAACTTAAGAATCAATTTCCTACATTATGAATCTTGTTTGAAATTTATAAATGACGATTTCTAGTGGAAACTGCCAATATAACTGAGAATTGTTGTAAAATTGTGAATGACCTTGGAAATCTAAAAAAACACTAATATAAACCAAAATTGGTAACCGATTCTAAATCTTGTTCAGATTACAATGATTTAAAAAAAAAAGTAATTTTTTTTATTAAAAACGTCAACGTAATCTAGAATTTAAAAAATAAATCTTTTTTGTAAGCTAACGACTTTGGAATACAAATTTTAATTTCTAACGAAAAACACCCACATAATCGGAAATTTTTGAAGCCTGTGACTTTTTTTTTGCTATTATTGAAATCAATTCTGCCTATTTTTATAATTTTTTAAATTACCAATAATTAACTTAAGACGTTCACAATCTTTTTCGCAATACTTAAACTTCTGTAATTTTCAACGGTGAAAATAAAAGTAATTTTTTTGACTAATCACATTTTTTAGTAAGAAATCTATCCAGTCGTTTTGAAATTCGCTTGATATTTCTTAGTATGATCCTTATCAATAATATATTTAACGTCTTTTCAATTTCTATAATTTTATTTTAATTTATGGCTTTGAATGCGCTATTCTGAAACTATTTAATCTGAGGCCTTGAAATTACGTTTTTTTTTTCTAAATTATTTTTAGATTAAGTCTTGGAGGTTTCAAATTTTAAATTTCACAATGTTGTAATCTCAAATTCAGCGAATAATTTTAAATGACGAGACCACCCCGCTATTGAATATTTCTAAATTTCATATGAAAAGCCTTGATACTTTTGTTTTCGATCATTTTAGGTGCGAATATAAAATGTATCAATTGATACATCAGCAAACGAATCATTTTTGTAATTTTGAATGGTTACAATTTTAGTATCTTGAATTTACAAGTTGATTAAATTTTGAAAAGTATAATGAGAAGTTTAAGCATTATTAGTTTTTTTAAGTTGTTTTAATTTATTTTTAATAATTGATATTTTTAAGTTTCTGATTACAAAAACGTTTCAGTATCACAATATTTGGTGACTATAAATTTGTTCAGTTTTGAATGAAGTTCGCCTTCGTTTCAGTTTCAAGGTTCTGCTGTAGAAATCTTTTTATTTTTAATGCTTACCATTTTAAATCACTATTTAGTTTGAAAGTTTTATTTAGTATTTTTGAACACCTTCTTTGATTTTATAAACATTTGTCTAATCAGCTTTAATATTAAATTATGATAAACTGAAATAAATAATTATGTAATAAAAATTTTAAATTCCAAAATTTAAGAGCTTTGACTTTGAAATATTCAATTTAATTTTGAATATTAGATTGTCAAATACTGATCGCTTTAAATTCAAAATTGTTCAAATTCAAAATCTTTCAGTTTTTAATTATTTAATATTGAATGCTTTAAATTTTCATTCTGAAATTATTCAATTTCGTGATTCTTCAATTCAAAATATAATTTTGAATTTCCAGAGCTTCGATTTAGAAATTGTACAATTCAACTCTTTTTTCTTATTAAATTCAACAAAATATTTCAATAAGTAATATTTTGGCATTTTTTCTAGAAGCTTCCATAAAGAAATTATTAATTCTTTTTTATAAAATATGTAAAAAATAATATCAAAAAATCGTTTTTGTTATGGCTTTTTAAATCTGCACTCATATGATTTAAAGTCAATCGATTTCTTCCAAAAAGGGTTGCTGATGCTTCTGGATTTCAGCAATTATTATCAATAATATATGTAAACAAAATTAACATAACCTTCATTTTCTTCTAAATTGTAAATATTTTTTGAAATATATATTAACAACCGCTAGTTTAACCTTAAATTAAACAAAAAACTCATTTTTGCAATCCAATAATTTTTTACTAGTAATGACGCCATCTCTTAAAAAAATTTGTTTAAATTATAATGATGTTTCTTTAAAAATATAGATTTTTTATGTCAAACGCCAACCTAACTTGAAATTGTCAAATTGCTAAATTCTTCAAATTCTTTATAAACAAATCATTTTATAATGAAAATGTTTATGAACATAACCTTAAATTGTTTTTAATTTGTAAATATTCTTTGAAATATATGTTACAACCGCTAATTTAACCTGAAATTAAACAAAAAACTTATTTTTTAAATCGGATAATTTTTAAGAGAAATAACGTTATCTGCTAAGAAAAAAATGTTGTTCAAATTATAATTAATTTTTTATAAAAATATAAATATAAGCTTCCAAACGCCAACTTAATTTAAAATTGTTAATAAATTATAAATCTTTCTTAAAAACTAATCATTTTGCATAGAAAAAATTTTTTTTTCATTAAAAATATTAACAGAATCAGAAATGATTTAAATTGAGAAATTCCATTTCTGAAAATAAAAATGATTGCATTTAAATATAATTTATTCTGTCAAAAAATACCAATTTCAGGTGAAATTGGTATTATTAACTGGTATTAATTGGTATAATAACAATTTGAACAGAATCCAACATTTTTCAAGTTTCTAAATTCTATTGTTAAAAATAAAAATCATTCCATTTAAATATAAGTATTGTGGATTAAAAATATCAATTTTCGGGTGAAGCACACCAACAGAACCCAAATTTGTTGAAAAATTGTAAATATTTCATATTCAATTTCAAACGCGAACTTAATTCAGAATTGTTAAAATTTAGTAATATTCTTTCAAAACTAACACTTTTATAATATAAATGTTTCTTTCCGATGAAAAACTTTAACAGAAACCAAAATTTTTCAAACTTGTAAATAATATTCATTTAACTGAAAATCATTGAATTTAAATCTAATTATTTTTGTTGAAAAATACCAATTTTTAGATAAAACACAACCTAAATTTATTTATAAAATTCATTTGTGTTATAAACAAAATATTAAACATAAATTAATATTCTATATAATAACTTACACTACACTAATTATTTTGATTATTATTTCATTATTTTTAATAGGTTAATTTAAAAATTGTCCAAATTTGCAAATTCTATTTTTACATTCTCACTAGAGAAGGTACTGGAATTTTGTAAAATTTGCCACCTCTTCCTGTTTTTGTCAAATGTTCACGCCTTGAGACCCTCTGAAACCGAAAAACTGGTTTTTACGAATAAGTTTCTGCCTGTACGTCTGTCTGTATGCCTTTTTGGATGTCTTTTGTATTTCATTCGTAGACATTAAAGATACGAATATTTTCTGTTATGACTTTTTTCGAAAAAAATTACCAGATTTAGAGCATTCACAAAAAAAAAACAAAAATGAAAATCTTAAGCTGAATAACGCACGCTATGGAAAAAGTGAATAGAAGAGAAACGGTACCTATTAAAGTCCCTACAAGATTATCATAATGGGGGAGGTTTTACTATTTAGTAGTGTGCGGCGTATATATGTATACAAAATATTGAAGCTTAATTAACAGACTTGAATAGGGTATGTTTGAGTTTTAGGGGTCACTGATTCCGAATCCGAGGTTTGTTAATCTCTATCACATTAGGTTGCAAAAATGAACTGAAAACCTATCGGGAATTTAGGGCTCATTTGGGACTCTGGCAATATGACAATGAAAAATTTAAACAAAGTGTTTAAACAATTCTAGTAAAAATAAATTAAACGAATTTCTTTTTCTACCCTATGTTAAGGCTCACTTAGGGCTCCATGAATATGATATTTAAATTGAACAAAAAATTGTTAAACAAATTTACCACAAAAACTCATTTTCTTTTCGTACCTCTTCCATAATTTCAGCCTCATTTAAGGCTCCTGAAATATCATCAACTGAAAGTCCTGCGATATTTGCTTTGCCCTTTTTTTTTGTTATAAATGGTGATTTTTTTAACTAAAAACTTTCTAATATCTCGAAAAATAGGCACCCTATGAAAAAATGTTATAGATAAAAATTTTATCTCTCTGAGGAGTACATACACTAATGCTAAAATTCCTTCCCTCACACCGCCCCATGGGGGTGAGGGTGGGGGCAAGTTCGAAATCTTAAATGATATTTGAAAGATTAGAGTTAAAAAAATCAACCTTTATATGGTGTTGTGCTACCTCAATCTTATAAAAAATACGTGAAGAAAAACTTAAAACATATTTTTACTCCTCGCATAATTTAGCGTTCATTTAGGACTAATTTGGGCCCGTATCACTAAATTTTGGGCTCTTTTATTTGTTATAAAAATAGTTTTTGCAATAGCTTAACAATATGTTAGTTTAATATTGCTTTAAAACGCAATAAAAATGATTTCACGGAAAATTCACCACATAGAATAATTTAGGGCTCATTTAGGGCTCGGGAAATATAATAATTAAACATTTAAAAAAATGTATAAACAATTTTTATCTATTTTTACAAGAAATACTAGAACCCTAAATTTGGAAATACCGACCCAATTTCTTCCTAAAGGAGCCCTAAATTATGCAAGGGGTAAAAATGGGTTTTGTGGTTTTCTTCACGTATTTTTTATAACGGTAATGTGGCACAACACCATACATAACAAAAAAAGCGCTAAGAAAACATCGCAAGACCTTCGGTCGATGATATTTCAGGAGCCTTAAATGAGCCTGAAATAATGCAAAAGAAACAAAAATGAAATAATTTTTTTGTGGTAAAGTTGTTTAAACAATAATTGTTCAAAAAAATTTTTGTTAAATTTAAATATTATATTCATGGCGTCCTAAGTGAGCCTAATATAGGGCAGCAGAAGAAAATGATCTAATTCATTTTGACTAGAGTTGTAAAAAAAAATTGTTTAAACAATTTTTAAAAATATTTCATTATCACATTGTCAGAGCCCTGAATAAGCCCCAAATTATTGTGAAAAGAAATAACACCTAAGTCGTTTTTTTCTCTGTGTGGTCCTGCTAGGTTAACGTTAAGCTAGAATGACCACAGGTTTTTTCGAAAAATTTCGGAGCATTAAATTTGACAATAGGGCATTAAGTGAGCCCTAAAGGAGCCCTAAATTCCCTATAGGTTTTTAGACCATTTTTGCGATGTTGTCCTGCCTGCTTAAGGGACCTAAGAAAATGCCATGTCATGAATTTTGATTACTGTTTATATATATTTCTGGAGTCGCTGAATCCAAATCAGGGGATCCTTTAGTACCTTAAGGTCATCTAGAGGTCGTTTGCCCATAAAACTTATATATCTATTTTTCTCGAATTCTTTATCAGCTTTTTTTTAATTTGAGCTTCAAATGAGCTCGAACCTAATGTGATATAGTTTAAAGGACTTTGGATTCGGAATCAGTGACACCAAAAATCCAAGGATACCCTGGCTATATCTGCTTATCAAGCTTAGATATTTGGTATCTTTATACACCGCAACGAATAAATAGTAACTCTTCCCCTCCATCTCCAAAAATATAGTATATTTTATTAAGCAAATATAAGTTTGGCAGCCCCTAATCTCTCCAAAAATAATGTTAGAAAGTTATAGCATTTTCAGTATTTTAGCGGATAACGGGGCTGAAATTATGGGATGAGGATTTTCCGTTTAGGGTGGAATCGACTTATTATTTTAGTAGATAATAAAAAAATTTTCGCCTAATTTTTGGTTCCAAACATAAATTAGGCCAAAAGCCGCCCTTTAGTTTTTGCTTTATCCATAAAAAACAACTTTACAAATAGAAAAATTAAACTTTTAGACAAAGGACACAAGTTACGAAAAAATAGAGAGACAAAATTTGTTTATCGAAAAATGATCTACAAAATTTTTTATTAATGACTTTATGACAAAATACGTAGTTTTTCTTTTAATCGTGAAAAATAACGTTGAAAATAAAAAAAAGTATCATTGAAAAAAAGATTCCAGATACGAAAATACATAAATGACAAAAAATTGTGCTTTCAAATAAGATCTACAAATTTGTAATAAACTTTTGTTACATTCAAACTGAAAACATTTTACTTTTTGAAAAATCGATACAAGCTACAATAACATTTTAACTAATAAAATTTATCGCTTAAATTATATCGACAATTTTTCTTTGAGCTACTTAAGGGTAGGATGGGTATTTTTGGTTTAACTCGTTAAAAATAACATTGAAAATGAAGAAATTCAATTTATGGAAAAACGGCACAAGTTGCATTAAAAACTTTAGTACCAAATTTTTTTATGATTCACACATTTTTAAAATTCTAAAATGAAAATAATAAGAATACGTATGTTTTAATACCAATATATATTATAACGTGTCCTAATATAAAGTCATAAAAATGATACATTTTTTATGATAGCCGAGAATAAAAATTAGTGGGAAAGAAGGAGTAAATAATATAGCATTCATGAAAAAAATAAACTTAATTTCTATATTGTTTGGAATTTATCATTACTAAATTGTTAATTTCAAATGCCTCATTCTTTGAATGTTATATTTTTCAAGGTAGTTGTGTTATGAGTCAGATATATGAAAACAAAGCGTTTCTATTTTATTTTTTTTCAATCATGTCTTTTTCAATTAAATTTTTTTACAAATCGTTTGTTTTATCACTTGATGCCTTATTTTCTTTCAGAAAATATTCTCTTAGACTCAATTTTTTTCGAGTTTGAAAGTAAATTTTTCTATGATTGAAATAATTTTTTGTAAGAAATCGTTTTATAAAGAAATAACCATAAGTAAAGATTATTTACTTAATTTTAAAATTGGGAACCGATTTTTAGGGAATATTTTGCATAAAAGACCGAACATAAAGCATTTTAAATGATATATGTTATTATGAGTCACTTACAGCGTATTCTTTTGACTACACACTTATCAGTTAGTCTCTTTCTGGCCTTGGTAAAATAAACATCATTGAATAAAGATCAGCCATAAAACCGTATTTAATTTGTTTAATTATTTTATTCAAATCCCTATTTCCAAGTCCTTACTTTGGGTTCTTAAATGAGCCTTCATTAGCCGAATATTGGCTAAGTTCTGCTAATATTTTGCTTTGATTGGCCGGATATTGACTAAGTCCCACTCATGTTTGCCTTAATTTGCTGGATATTTACTAAGTCGAACATATGTCTTGCCTTATTTGACCCGTTATTCACTAAGTCCCACGCATGTCTTGCCTTAATTGGCCGGATATTGCCTAAACTGTTGGGATTTTTAGACTATCTTGCCTTAGTTGGCCGAATCTGTAGACTATATTTCCTTAGATGACCGAACAGATTAATTATCTTGCCTTAATTGGCCGGATAATGCCTAAATTTTTCGTATATGTAGACTATCTTGCCTTAATTAGCCGGATCTGAAGATTATCTTGCATTGGATGACTGAATAGGTTGATTATCTTGCTTAAATGGCTGGATCTTGCCTAAGTTGTATATGTAAACTATCTGGCTTTACTTGGCCGGATCTGTAGACTATATTTCCTCAGACGACTAAACATGTTGATTATCTTGTCTCAATTGGCCGGATATTGCCTAAATTTGTCGGATTTGTAGACTACATTGCCTGTGTTGGCCGGCTTTGTAGACTATATTGCCTTAGTTGGCCGAATCTGTAAAATATCTTGCCTTAGATGCCTGAAAAGGTTGATTATCTTGCCTTAATTGGCCGGATAATGCCTAAATTTATCATACATATATAGACTATCTTGCCTAAATTATCCGTATCTGTAGAATATCTTGCTTTGGATGACTGAATAGGTTAATTATCTTGCTTAATCAGCTGGATCTTGTCTAAGTTGTATATGTAAACTATCTGGTCTTAGTTGGCCGGATCTGTAGGCTATATTGCCTCGGATGACCGAACAGGTTGCATTTCTTGCCTTAATTAGCAGGTTATTGCCTAAATTTGTCGGATTTGTAGACTATCTTGCCTTAGTTGGCCAAGTTTGTAGACTATATTGTCTTAGATGGCTGGGTCTGTAGAATATATTGCCTTAGATGCCTGAAAAGGTTGATTATCTTGCCTTAATTGGCCAGATAAGCCTAAATTTATCGTATATGTAGACTATTATCTTGAATTAATTGGCCGGATCTGTAGACTGTCTTGCCTTGGATGACTGTATAGGTTGATTATCTTGCCTTAATTGGCTGGATCGTGCCTAAGTTGTATATGTCAAATATCTGGCCTTAGTTGGCCGGATCTGTGGACAATCTTGCCTTAGTTGGCCGGATATGTGCACTATCTTGCTTTGGAAGGCCTAATAGGTTGATTATCTTGCCTTGATTGGCTAGATCTTGACTAATTTGGTCTTTTATGTAGACTATCTTGTCTTATTTGGCCGGATCACTAGGCTAAATAATTCAAATGAATTCTTAGTTTTAACTTAGTCATTTTAATGTTAAGTAATGCTTACTGTAGGAAATAAATCGTGCTCGAACGTATTCAAAAGTATCTAATTAATTCGAAAGATTTAAAAGAATTTTAAAAAATCAAATGATTTCAAACGAATGCAAAAGAATTCAAAGGAGCCAAATTTAATCAAAGAATACAAATGAATTCTTATTTTTAGTTGCTAACATTAACGTTAAGTAATACCTCATTTTTAAATTCAAAGAATTCAAAAGAATACACATTTCAAACGAATTCAAGGGATTCAAACGAATGCAAAAGAATTGAAAGGATCCAAATGTATTCAAAAAATACAGATGAATTCTTGTTAATTTTATTTTTAATATTAATGTTAAGTAATACGTTATTTTTGAATTCAAAGAATTCAAAAGAATACACCAGATTTCAAACGAATTCGAATGATTGGAAAGAAATAAAAAGAACTTCAAAAAATTAAAAAAATTTTTAAAAATCCAAAAGTATTCAAATAATCATAAAAGCATACATGATCTACACTTTCACAAATGAAAAAATAAAGGGTGGATGAGGGCGGTTTCCTTTGCTTTTTGAGTAAGAATAAGTAATATAGTTTTTGTAAATAGATCAAATAAATGTCAAGCATGTAAAACGAGCATTTACTTTTGAATTCTTTATTTTTTGTTAAGTAGTAAGTGATTCTTTATGTTAAATTTAAAGAATTTTTAAACGAATTTGAAAGTATTAAAAGAATTTAAGAGAATTCAAAGAATTTAAATGAAATCTTTCACAACACAACCAGAATTCAAACGAATTATAAAGAATTCAAAGATTGTAAAAGACTGTGGAGAATTCAGAGAATTAAGAAGTATTCAAAAAATGTTAAGTACTTAAACACTTTTCAAAGAATTCAAGTGATTTCAAAAAATTCGGAAGGTTACAAGAATTCGCAAGAAGCAAGTAATTACACTATCAGAGAAGCCTGAGGTTTCGTAAATTAGAAGGTAGAAGCACATGTCTAGGAAATTTTGTTTATTCTGACATGTGGTCACATTAAAAAATTTAAAATTCTATCGTCGTTACCGACTGAGTCTATACGAAACCGGAAGGGCGCTTTTCCTACCGACCATAGCTGCGAGGTGGCGCTTGCATCTTATTTTGATGTTGTTGTCGCAATATTCAAATAAATTGACATACAAGGCTCTGTGGTGAACATTGTAAATATTAAAAATTAATATTTATCAATAATATAGCAACTTTAATTGACGTTACAGACCTATCCTATAATAATACCGATCATTAAAAAAAATTAGCACGATATTTTAATTTCCCTATTTTTAAATTGTCAGAAAAAAATAACATGGGACGGTCGGTAATACATGACATCGTAATGTATCACATGTCCTTAAAATGAAATAATTTAAAAAAATTTCAAATTAGTTGATTCATTTTTTAAATAAGAGCATTGAAAAGTATAGCTTGGATTTTTGATGCGCAAAATTTTGTTATTTTGGAGTTTAGCGATATTTATTTTGAAATTGAAAAAGTAAAAATGATTCTTTATTTTTTGTAAATTAATTTTAAGAGTAGAGTTAAAATGATATAAAATTATTTCCAAAATTGTGAGAAAATAATCTGGAAGATTTTTAGGCATTTTTTGAATTTTTGCAGGTTTTATTAAAAATTGTAGGAAAAAGCCAAATAATTTCAAATGATATTCAAAAGTTTTGAAAGAATTGAAAGAAGAATTGAAAAACTGCAGAGTATATCTAAGAGTATATTATTATAAATAATGAATTGTTTAAACGATTGTGGTTGTTAACTTGATTTAATTATAACCTCATTAGAATTTGGAAGTGGACCAAAATTAGAAGATCTAAAAAAAATCCGACTTTCTAGCATTATTATAAGAAAATATAATTATAGATAATAAATTGTTTAAACAATTATGTTTCTTAATTTTATTTAATTATTGGAAATCAATGCCTTTTGCTAGCTTATAGTAACTATTTTATTGAAAATTGAACTACTTCACGAAAAGCTTATCTTCTGATTAAAAATGTAAATAAGTATTTTGTTGAAGATTCAACTGCTTTGAGCGAGGTAAGTGAGCTACTTTTGAGTTAAATTAAGAATCTTTTCTTGCTTGAAATATAAACTATCATACATTTTTTGTTGAAAACTCATCTTTTTTCTTTGAAAGTTCACCTTTCTTCGTTTAAAATTAAACTACCTTGTTGAATAATAAAAAACAGTTAGATTTCACCATACCAGAATAATTTTTTAGTTAAAAAAGAAAATTTACATCCGAAATGAAAAGGAACTTTCAGGTAAAAAAGAACTAATTTTAACTTTTAAAAGAATAGCTAAGTTTACAGTAAAAAATTTAATTTAAATTTTCAAGAAAATGCATGAATTTTTGCAAATATTTTTTTAAATAATATAAGTTTAATAATATTTGGTCAAATATGTCAATTTATATGTTCATAAACAAATCAGATAAACCAATTGAAAATTTTGATAAGTCAAGTACATCGAATTCGTTCCTTCCATTCAAAAAGTATTAATAAATATTTTTGTTAACAATTATAGTACTTAAGTACTAATTGTAAAATATTTCATAAATTTTCACTTAGTGAATCTTAGCACGCAATGCTATTATTTATTCCCATTTTAATTTAGAAATAGATTTTTTTCTACGCGTAACTGCCGATAAATTTTTATGTGTTCATCTAAACTATTTAAAAACATTAAAATTATTATGTTTTAACAATTACAGTAATTGAAAAAATTAAGGGAAATACAAACTTGAAAATACGTAAAATTAAAATATTTCGTTATAAACATTATTCACAATAATGGCTGATCTTAACTTTTCAATTATTTTTGTGATTAAATGAAATTTTTATATTAATATGTTCATTAAATCAGCCTAATTGTACAATATTTTTAAATTAGAATTTATAAGGTTAATTCTCTTTAAACTGAAAATGTTAAAAAAGTGAATCATAAGTAAGATGTTTTAAATTGAAAGCAATTATAGGTGAATGATTTTAAATTCATAGAAAATGTTCCTAGACTAATTATTGCAGATTGATACTTCAAAAATTTCCGTCAGATCTTACTTTAAAACCATAAAAATGGTAAAATTTCCAAAGTATTCAATTCTCAGTTTAAAGGTCTTTAAAACACAATAATTTTGAATTCTAAGCTTTCCAAATATGGCTGGGGAAAGGAAAGTGAGGGGAAGAAATGGTGGGGGTATACTTAGCCAGATATAAATGCGAGTTTGGCGATGACCGATATATTCCCAGGCGAGAACAAGCAAGCGAGGGGTAATGCGCTGAATGCAATGGTGGGGGTAACCTTAGTCGGTAAAAATGCGAGTCGGGCATAGCTGGTGATGGTACGTGGGTTAGCGTTCGCTAACCCACGTGAAGTGAGTCACGATTTCTCCGAAAAGGAAATGGCCTAACAATATAATAAAAAAAATTTTTACGGAAAATTTCCGGAAATTTTAAGATAATTAGCTTCCCGAACATCTTCGGGAGAATCCTGAAAAATTGTTCAGGCTCCAGTTAATTTGCATGTGATTAAATTGAGTTAAAATGGTAAAATTTGCAAAGTATTCAATTTTCAGTTTAAAGGTCTTCAAAACAGAATAAATTTAAATTCTAAGCTTTCAAAATATGCATATCTCCAACCCGACGTGAAATTTACTGGCTGGGTAAAGGAAAGTGAGGGGAAGAAATGGTGGTGGTATACTTAACCAGGTATAAATGCGAGTTCGGCGATGCCCGATATATTCCCAGGCGAGAATAAGCAAGCGAGGGGTAATGCGCTGGATGCAATGGTGGGGGTAACCTTAGCCGGTAAAAATGCGAGTCGGGCATCGCTGGTGATGGTACTTGGGTTAGCGTTGGCTAACTCACGTAGAGTGAGTCACGCTTTCCTCTAAAAAGAAATGACCTAATAATATAATAAAAAAAATTTGAAGGAAAATTTCGGAAATTTTAGGATAATTAGCTTCCCGAACATCTTCGGGAGAATCCTGAAAAATTATTTAGAGTCTCGTTAATTTGCTTGTGATTGAGTTGAGTTAAAATCTATTTTGTTTTTTAAACTGGAACGCCTCTTTTACTCTAATTTTAGGTTGCATCTTTCTAGCTGGATTTTAGCCGATTTTAAAAGAGATTGGAGTCATTGAACGAATTCTTGATAAACAGGTACGTTCACCAATTCAAGGCTGATCAGCCAGGTAAGTCGACTGCAAAATTATCTGCTGAGTTAAATCCAGAACGAAAGTCATCCGAGGGCTAACCAGTTTAATTCGATACAAACATGCTTGGAGGATACCAGTAGCTAAAATGAATCATTCAAAAAAAATGTAATTGGTTCTTTCCAGAAGACAAAGAAATATCTCAAATTCCGCAGATCCTGGACATTAAAGATTGCAACTGCTAGGACATCAGCTTTTTCCTCTTCAAAGTGAATGAAGTAAAAACTTACCTTGAAAATTCTTCTTCGATATTTTTAAAGAACTTCCGTCAAGGCTATTTTTAAGTGATGATTGCAATTTTATTTGCTAATAAAGTATTTTATTATTCAATAATCAGAAATAACGTTTTTTATCTGAAATTCCTTATTACCAATAAAGATATATTCCTCAAATTATAGTACTACAAAATATAATCAATAATCGTAAATTAAAATGAGTATTAAAATAGCCACATCGGATTTTATCTCATTTTCCTTTAACTGCAACGTTTTGCGCGCTACATGCGCAATAATAACTTTCTATTTTGGAAGAAACTTTGCTAAAATTTAATTAAAAAATATATATATATTTATGCTTAAAATTAATTTTTTAAATTTAAAATTGATTTATTGAACTTTTCGTGTTTGGTTAAACATCAATCTTCTTCGGCTGAAAATAAAAATATCTTTTTGAAAATCTCTGTATTTTGTTGAATCTTTCTTATTTTTAATATAGCATTAATTTTCTTGGTGACTAATCCACCATTCTGTGTGAAAATTCAACTATTAGTTTTAAAATTCGAATAAAAATGAAAAAAGTTGGAATATTTTTCGTTAAAAATTAGTTTATTTATTGAAAATAACCTTTTCCCATTAAAAATTTGACTGATTAAAACTTTTTTGTGGAAAATGCTTTTTTTTGTAAGAAACCAACTTTCGGGTTGGATCTTTATCTTTTGGTTGAATATTCATTTTTTTGTTAAAAATTTAGTTACTTTATTGAAGATTAACTTTTTTGAATAAAAATTTACCTAAATCTTTTTTGAAATAATTTTTTTGATAGTAATTTAAAATATTTCGTAAAAAAATTAATTTTTAATAGTTAAAAATTTTAATATTTTCATGAAAATGTATTTTATTTGCTTAAAAACATATTTCCTAAACTGCAAATTAATCTAATTTACTTTTTCTGTCAAATCGATCTGTTTTCGTTAAAAATTCTTCTATTCTATTTAAAGTAGAATTTTCTGTGGAAAATTACCTTCTTTGGTTGAAAATTCATGTGTTTTATTAAAAAATAATTTTGTTTCATGGAAAGTTAATCTTTTAATTTAATATTTATTTCTTTGATTTAAAATACGTTTCTCTATTGGTAACTATTTTTTAAAATAAAAAGTTCACCGAAATTGGCTGTCGAAATATTTTTCTAATAGAAATTTCAACTTTTCGGTTGAAAATTCAATTTTTTTAGTTGAATACTTAAATATTTCTTTGGAAATTTATCTTATTTGCCTAAAAATCTTTTTTGTAACTAAAAATTATTGTAGCAGGCAAAACATTATTTTTTATTGAAAAATAATTTTTAAATTAAAAGTTTACCTAAATTGTTTTGAAACCTTTTTTCTCATAGATATTGAAACTTTTCGGTAGAAAATTCATTAAATTAGTTGAAAATTTATTTTATACTCGTAAAAACTTATTTCTTTAATTGAAAATTGATCGGTTTCATTTTTCTCTTTAAAATTTAACTTTTTTAGTTCACAATTCATCTATTTCGTTGAAAATTTTTATCCCTTTTTTGTAAAAAATT
Source organism: Belonocnema kinseyi (assembly GCF_010883055.1). Classification (NCBI taxonomy): domain Eukaryota; kingdom Metazoa; phylum Arthropoda; class Insecta; order Hymenoptera; family Cynipidae; genus Belonocnema; species Belonocnema kinseyi. Next base: position 134,998,684 of record NC_046659.1, on the reverse strand, counting down.
GTATTTTTAGTTGAATATTCAAGTACTACGTTGAAAAAATTCGTATAAATTAAAATATTTGTTTAGTAGAAAATTAAAATTTTTTCTTCAAAATGTATTTTATTTGCTGACAAACTTACTTCCTTAACGAAAAATTAATCTATTTTATTTTTTCTGGATATTTGATAGTTTTTAGTTGAAAATTTACGTTTTTCTTTTAAGGAAAATCAATTTTATTGGTAGAATATTCAAATAATAGGCTTAGAATTTCATTAAAGAAATAAAATATTTGGTAAAAAATTCACGTATTTTGCCAGGAGTAGTTGTGTTTGATAGAAAATTAATATTTTAATCGAAAATTCATTTAGTAAGTTAAAAATTAGTTTCTTTATTTTAAACTAGATTTTTATTTAGAAATATGATTAAGTTTAAAAAAATATTTTGTCTGATAGATGTTGAAACTTTTTGGTAGTAAATTCATTTGTTTAGTTGAATATTTATATATTTTCTTAAAAGTTTATTTTTAATTAAAGACGCATCATTTTCGCTCAAAGTTTATTTTTTTGGATGAAATTTTAAAAATTTATTTTTTTTGGTCGAAAATTTATGTTTTGAAATAAGCATGTAGCTCATAAATTTTTTTATAGAAAATTTATATTTTTCGATTTCAGCCAAAAATTCAATTCGGTTAAGCAATACTAATATTTGTCTCATGAAAGTTATCTTAATTTTATTGTCGTTAAAGTATCAACTATTATGATTTTATTAAAAATATGACCATTTAATATAAAATTTATTTTTTTGGTAGAAATATAAAATTTTTGTTTAACAAAAATTTAGTTGTGTGGTTATGAATTTATGCATACTGTTAAAACTTCGTATTTTTCGTATAAAATAAATTTTTCTCGTTAAAGATAGAACTGCTTGGTAGAAAAATAATCTGTTTTTGTTAATGATTCAACTATTTGTTTAAAAATTTGCCTATTTTATAAATCCACTATATTTTGTTTTAAATTAAATTTTTGTTTGTTCATTGAAATATGAAATATTATAATTTTCAATGGAAATTAATCTTTTTAGGCTCAATATTCAACTTTTTGGTTAAAAGTTAAACTACTTTTTAAACAACTTTTTGTTGTGAAAATTTACAATTTGAGTCGAAAACTAATTTCATTAGTTGAAAGTTTTACTATTTATTTTAAACATCCATCTTTTCGGTTAGAACTAACTTATGAACAGAAAGTTTATTTATTTGGTTGGAAACGAACTTTTTAATTGAAGTACCATAATGTTTAACCAATATTTGGTTAAAGTTTATCCTGTGAAGCTAATTTTTGTTGCAGCGAATCTTTCATCGGCAATCGATTTGAAGTTTATATTCTGTTTTTTCTGTGAACTACTTATTTAAAAATGTATTTTTTATGTTCAAATCTAATATTTTTTATTTAAAAATTTCACTATTTAGGTAAAAATTGTCTTTTTTGTAGAATATTTATAATTTTGACTTAAACATTTAAAACTTGAAAATTAAACACTTTGTATGGAAAATTTTACTTTGTATCTCAAAAAGTTAAACATTCTTGTACACAATTGAACTGTTTTATAAAAGATTTATTTTTACAAATTAAGTTTTATTTAATGAAAATATTGTGTAGAAAATTTAATTAATTGGTTAAAAATATATGCATTTGGTTTAAAATCCGTCTTTTGTTGTAAAAAAAATTATCATCATGATTGAAAATGCCTGATTAAAAATTCATGTTTATTGACTTAAAAATTTCACACTTGAGGTAAACTTTTTTTCTTTATTAATTGGAATATTTGTTGTTCTTCGCAATTTAATTATTTTGATAAAAAATCGTATTTTTGGATCAATTTAAATTTATCTTTTTTTTCTAAAATACGCAAATAATTTTTTTAAACTTAAACCGATTTGTTTATTGATAAAAAAGTGAAATTTAATAAAATTCCCCCTCTCCCAAGCTTCTTAAGTTATTTTTGGATGATACCTAAATAAATTCACGAAAACGAATAAAATAATGTATAGTAAAATATTCTAGCTAACAATTTTGTCATTAAAATTCATTGACTTGCAAGAACCTCGAAATAGAAGTAGAAGAGTCTAAAAGGAACAATTGTTTCATAAAAGTTTTGATGATTCTCCATTTCCCAAAAAAGTATAATAAAATCTCATCCCGTGCTTTAAATGTGGAGCGCATTTTTGAGTATAAGAGGTAAAAAGTAGGGAAAAAAGTAAAAAAGGAAATTGTGAGGATGACACTGCAGACGGCGTGAAGCCTCTAAGTGGAAGAGCGTTTGCAACCTTCTATGCATCCACTTCCTCTACGTCGTTTCTCGACTTCCGGCTCGATGAATTTTAGAACGAAACGAACTGAAACTCGTCCCAAGGAAATGAAAACGAATATTTTGTGTCTGAGAAATTCAACATTTTCGGAGAATTTCATAATAAAATGAGACTATATTGGAAACTTCAGAAGAATGTTAGAGGATCATCTTAGATGTTCGTTAATGACCTTGAGGTCAAATAATAATAATAATTGTCTAAATTTTCGATCTCTGGTTTTTATCGGATCTTTACGTTTCGCGACTCACAGAGTCCGAAAATCATAAAATTGTGTCGTTGTCTGTCTGTCTGTATGGAACGAACTTTTTTAGCAACCAAATTTTTGTATGAATATTTGTCTTTTTTTTAATTTAAAAATTGTGAACAAAATTTCTACTTTCGACTGAAGAAGTTTTATTTACTGAAAATTCGTCTCTTTTGATGAAGGTTCTCTTTTTTAATATAAACTCCATGTATTTTTTTTTAAATAGAACTAATTTAATTAAAAATAAATCAGTTCGGCAAAACATTAAACGAATGAGTTCAAAGTTGAAACATTATTTTTTTCAAAATCCATTTTTTAATATTTATAATTTTATTAGAAAATTTATTTATTTGCTTAAAAATTAAAACTTTTAGTTAATAATCTATTTCTTCAAATGAAAAAGCAACTCTTCAATTTTATATTTAAACTCAAATATTTAGTTGAAAATTCAACTGGTATATAAAAAATGCTTTTTTCGGCTTATATTTCAATTATTTTAATAATAAATAAAATTCCTTCGTTGACAATCCTTATGTTTGAAAGTTGTATCCCTTTTGTTAGAAATTTCATCTCTTGAGGTAACATTTTTAACTTTGAGGTGAAATTCTACTGTTTTATACTAAAAAATGAAATACTTATTGATTGAAAAATAAATTGTCATAGTTATCGTTTCACATTCAACTTTGTTGAGTGAAAATTTAATTAATTAATTGAAAGTTTCACTCCCTTATTGAAAATTAGTTTTTTTATTTAAGATTGATAATTTTATATGAAAATTTTAATATTTGGTGAAAATGTCTCGATTTTGTTAAAAACGTGTGTTTTTTGGTAAAAAAAGTAATCTTCTTTGTTTAAAATTCATCTGTGCTTTTAAAAAATCATCCCTTGAATTAAAACTTTAATTACTTGGTAAAAAGTTGAATTCATTTGTCAAAAATTCTTTTTTTTTTAATTATTCTTCACTGTAGTTCAAAATTTAATTATTTGGTTGAAAGTTAAAATTTCTTAGATAGAAATTCACCGAATTGGTTGAAAATTCCGGTATCTTGTTAAAAATTGGTCTCTTTTGGTGGAAAATGAACCTTCTTGTTTGAAAATTCATCTTTTGGGTTGAAAATTTAACTAATGGGTTGAAAATTTAACTTACTTGTTTAAAATTCTTTTTTTCATTCAATTACACTGTTAGTTTCTTTGATTAAAAAATAATATGTTAATAGGTCGAAAAATCAATTATTATTTTACGATTGATCTTTTTTAGGTGAAAATTTAACTATTTGGTTGAAATTTTAACATCTTTTTAAAAAATTATTTCTTGTTGTTAAATAATCATCATTTTAAGTGAAAATTCAAATAATTGGTTGAAAGTGTATGAATTTTGTTGAAAATGTGTATTTTTTGCTATAAAATTAATCTTCTTGGTGAAATCAATCTTTTTTTTTTCTCCACTGTAGTTGAAAATTTAACTATTCAATTAAAAGTTAATATTTCATAGGCAAAAATTCAACTACTTTATTGAAATATTAACTTTATTTACAAAAATTAAATTTTTTTGTTAAAAAATCATCATTACAGGTAAATGTTTAAATTCGAGTCATTTGTTGCAGATTCATTTTTTTGTTAAAGATTTGTCACTTTTTAGTTGACAATTTAACTTTTTGCTGTAATGTTCATATTTCATAGATCGAAATTCAACTATTTTATTAAAAATTCAGGTATTTTGTTGAAGTTTGTTAATTTTGTAAACCAAATTAACTTTCTTGGTGAAAAATGTAACTCTTCGATTATAAATTCATCCGTGAGGTTAACAAATTAACTACTGGATTGAAAGATAAAATAATTTTTTGTAATGTGTTGATTTTTGTTAATTATTCATCACTTCAGTTGAAAATTCATTCCTGATTAAAAATTTAACTATTTTGTAGAAAACTCATTTTTCTCTGGATTGAAAAATGGCCTTTGTAATTGTAAATTTGAACATTTCTAAAACTGTTCTCCTGATCTTAGAAAATTGCAAATATTTCATAACTCGAAGTAAGGACCAGGTAAAACTCAAGTAATACGTTGGAAAGAAACAAATTCATTTCCATAACAATATAGCTTTAATGCCGATTTTTTCAGTTCAATGTTAAAATATTTACAGTTATAAATATTTAACTAGAAAAAAAATAAATAAACAAATTGAATAAATATTTTTTTATATAGGAAAGTTAGAAAATTTTCTCTTTATTTCTTATTGACACCCAAGAATGACAAATACTCATTAGCAGATCTTTAAGTGGATAAGCCTGTCTTGGTCAGACAAACAGTGATTCTTATCAGAAGAAATTAAGTAATAGGCACTTACCAGTTTGTTGGTTACAAAATTCTAATTTATACTTCAAATAAAAAATAAATTCTAAAAATAAATAATGGAATTTTATCTTAGCTTTGGGATTTTTTTTTAAATAATTCGGATTTGTAAACGATAAATATAAAAATGCAAGGTTCTCCGTTATATGAAGTGATTTTCACATTAAATTTTCAAATATGTCGTCAAGTGAGATGCCTGTGTAATGTTATCAAATGATTAATTATCATTACGCTGAGCGATCTTTGAGGAGAAATTAATACTAACACACAGAAAGACTGAGTGAAGGGAGAAGCAGGAAAATATTTCATTAATACGTAACTTCCTAAACTCGAGTTTTTTTAGTAAGTTAATTTGTTTGACCTTTTAGTTTCTTACACGATTTTAATTTCTTCAAATACCTAACATCGTCCTCAATTTAAATTAATGTAGGAGAAAAAACCTATGAGAAGGTAAAAAGAAGAAGGATCTCAGGAGCCTGCAGAAAAGTGATGAAACATCCATACAAGGTTTTTTAATTTGTCTCAATCTTAAAAATTTAAATAAAAAATTTCAGTTATATCAAGAACGATTTTCAAAATCTAAATTGTTGCAAGAATAAAAAAAATAATTTCGACATAATAGTTGGAGTTTTAGTTAAGAAAGATTGTTCAGCGAAACAGCAAAAAAATTAAATTAAACTGTTGAACTTTCAAGGAAACTAAACGAATTTCTTATAAACAAGTTCAACCTTCAACCTGGAAATTTAATTCTATTATTGAGGAAGACGAATTTTTAACAAGAAGGATAGTTAATGTGCAGAATTCCTAAAAACAAATCCAAGAATCCAACAAACAAATTTGGACAACCCCCATAAAAAAGAAAAAAAAAGAAGGCAACCAATCAAATTCCTGTCCTTTTTATATATTTTTATTATTTCAATTATCAGACCACAATAAAAAAAATATTTTGAAAAATAATTACCAACTTTTCGGTACTCATACAGCACCCTGATCAAGGCAAGACAAATTTGAGCAGGTAAGAACAGCAACGAAAGCACGATGCTCTTCAACTGATATCTCAGAATCGTGGTTTCCTTGCTGTCCCTACATGCTCAAATTTTGCTTGCCTTAAAAAAGTGTTTATGAGTGCCAAAATATTTTCAGAAAGCAAAAAATTAATTTTTAGAGTTATATAGGTTTTTAGCCGATTTTTCCAGTTCAAAGTCGAAACATTTACTATTATAAACATTCAACTAATTAACGAAATATATGAATAAACCAATTTTATGAACATTTCTTTATATAAAAAAAGTTAGACAAATTTATTTGGATTTGTGATTGACAACCAATAACGTTAAATACTCATGATCAGATTTTTAAGTGGATAATTCTGTCTATGCCAGACCTAGGGTAATTCTTATCAGAAGAAATAAAGTAATAGGCGCCTACTTTTTTATTGGATACAAAATTCTAATTTCTGCTTTCATTACAAAAGAAATTCTAAAAATAATTTTATGTCATTTAAATTTCCTAAATTTCAAAACGGATATAATTTTATTCGAATGAATAATAATCAGATTTTCAACCACGTAAATGAACTTTTAACCAAAAAGAGGAATTATCTACCAAAAAAACGATAGTTTACATTTCACCTGAAAAAGATGAGTTCTCAAAAAAAAATCAATTTAATTGTATTTTTTTTCAAGGAAACCAAACAAATTTTATACAAAAAATTTAACTTTCAACTTGCTAATTTGAACCTATTGCTTAAAAAGATGAGTTTTCAACAAGAAGTATAGTTAATGTGCAAAATTCTTGAAAATAAAACTAAGAATCCAAGTACCAAATTTATAAGATCTCTTTTATATTTTTATTATTATCAAATTACAATAGAAAAAAAGCATTTTCTAAAAAATAATCATCAACGGTTTGGCACTCATACAGCACTCTTATCAAGGCAAGAAAAACTTGAGCAGCCAGAAACAGCAACGGATTATTTTTTATAATTTTTTTAGCGTGGTTTGATAATAATAAAAATAAAAAATACAAAAGAAATAAAAAAGGAAAGAAAGCGGATTTGTTTGGTTTCATTCTCATTTTTCTTTGCTCTTTTTTATTTAAAAAAAATTTCCTTTTCTTTTTTAGAAAAATTGTTATCTTCTCTTAAATTCGAATGGAAGTATTTTGTGCAGTTTTTAAAATTTTGGTGACTGTATTCTTAGTTTTATTATCAGTAATTCTGCACATTAACTTGATAACTAGACTTTAAATAGGAATTTAAATTTGAATTTAATCATATTTAAATTTCTTAAATTTGAAAAAGGTTAGAATTTTAATCAAATTGTTAAATTAAAAAAAAACGAAAATTTCTCTACTACAAAAACAAATTGAAAACGGAAAAATCAATGATTACAGTTCTCTTTACAGATTCGTCTTTATTCCTTTAAATTTTTTTTCAAAAATAAATATGAAAAAAAATGAAAGCTAGGAGAGAATTGTGGGCATTTATTAACTTTTAATTCAAAGGCTCTCAATAATTAGCATTTTATAATCAAAACATAAAAATACTAACAAATCTAAAATGGTAAGGAAACATACTTTATTGGTTTAAAACTTTTAAAATTCCTGCACTTTTAATATAATAAACTGGGACGACTAAAAATCTCAAAAAATAAATTGGCAACGCTTATAATTTCAGAAATTGAAAAATATCTGAAAGTTGATAACTCCGGCTTCATGAAATCCCAGAATCTAAACATTTAAAAAATTAATCTTTTGGTCGAAATTCCATCTGTTCATTTAAAAATTCATCTTTTGGGTTAAAACATTAACTAATTGGTTGAACGTTGAACTCATGTGTTCAAAATTTTTTTATAAATAATTCTTCATTTCAGTTGAAAATTTATTTCCGATTAAAAACTTAATCATTCGTTTAAAAACTCATTCCTTTCTGGACTAAAGAATGGCCTTTTTTTAGTTGAAATTTCAAAGGTTTATAAAAATGTTTTTTTGATCTTAGAAAATTAAAATATTTCATTAAGCAATGTCAGAACCGGGTTAAACGAAAGTAAAACTTTTAGAGAGAAAACATTTTTCAGAGCTATATAAGTTAATAGCCAATTTTTCCAGTTCAAAATCAAAATATTTACAATTAAAAATCTTCAACAAATTAGCGAGATATATAAACTTATTTTTCCATATACAAAAAGTCAACTTAATTTATTTTGATTTGTTATTAACAACCAATTACATCAAAAATAGTTAAATACAAACCAAGAAATAAATTTTCTACAAATGACATCAATTTTTAACTAAGAAATGTTTTTCAGTCTAGTTGACAAAAATTCCATTGCATTGTTGAACTTTCAAGGAAACGAATTCTTTACTAAAAAGTTGAATTTTCAATCAGTAAATATATATCTTTTGGCCAAAAAGACTAATTTTTAATCAAACGCGATACAATTTTAATCAAATCGTGGAATTTTGAACAAAGAAAATTATAGTCTTCTACAAAAAAACTCAATTTTCGACCTAAGAATTTAAAACTTCAACCACGCAAATGAATTTTCAACTAAAATGAAACTAAGATTTTTCACTTAACTGAAAAAATTTTAGTGAACCGTTAAATTTTTCAAATAGAAAAATTAATTTTCTAAAAAAAACTAGAATTTGTGACTAGGACATGTGAATTTCTTATGCAAAAAGTCGAGTTTTCCATTAAAAATTATAAGGTTTTAATTAAATTCAGTGAACTAAAAAATTAAACTTTGAGCTAAATAGTGCTCAACTTTTTAACCACAAAAGATGGATTCTCTGGAAAAATAAAATATTTGTTGGTTTAAATACACGAGATTTTAATTTCAAATTCAAAACGAGTCAACTTAATAAAGGCGACAAAGTTTCAATAAAAAAGTTGCATTTTTAACCACGAACATTTTTTCAGGTGAGTAAGAAAAGCACATTAGGTAAATTTTTAAAATAAAAAGAAAATGAAACAAATTTTCTAGAAAACAGTGGAAATTTTAAGGCAAAATATAACTTTTTTAGCCATAATGACGAATTCCTAACTCACAGATATTAAACTAATTCTTTTCTCAGTTTTAAACAAAACAATTAAGTTTTAAGACAAATAATTAAATTTTTAACAAAAGGGATTCATTCTTAACCAAAAAGAATTAATTAAACTTAGCTCTATTTAATTAAATTTGGAACCCTTCCAATTTTGAAAATTAGTGTAAAAACATGGCATTTTGAAAATAAAAAACAGATACATTTCGACCAGATACTAGAATTTTTAATAAGATAATTAAATTTTCCCAAAAAAAACCTTACAACAAAAAAGTTAAATTTTAAAAATGAAAATTTGCATTTTGTAGTAAAAAAAAAACGAATTTTCAACAAAAAAAGGTTAAAATGTTACTTAAATTGTTAAATTTTTAAAAAGATAATTATATTTTTAACAAGACTTAAATCCATTTTTTTACGCCCAAAAGACAAAATTGCAACAAAACAAACCATTTTTTAAAACAAAATTGTTCATTTTTTAACGAACTTTTTACATTTCTAAACAAATGATGAAGGTATTTTAACCTTTACCATCAAAAGTAGTATTTTTTCTTTCATGAAGCATTACTGATAATATTATTCTAATTACTTTTATATAAAAATTTACTTTTAAATTTTGTTTAACATTAAATATGAACAAAAAAAATGTATAATAGTACAGAATGACTTGCATTTACCAACTTTTAATTTAGAGCCCTCAAGCAGAATTTATTTTCCCAGGGAAATCATTTTCTAAAATTTTCTGACTACCAATTTCGCTACAAAATTTTTCTAGTGATGAAATTATTTAAACAATTTTAAGAAAATAAAACATTCTTGAAGCAAATAGCTCAATTTTATGATTGTTTTCCTAATTCTGAAATAAGAAACAAGAGAATTGTGAGGAATTTTTCTCCGGAAACAGCCATGATAAAAATTCTGCTATTTTTCTTATTAAATCTGCAAAAAGTGACAGAAAAAATTAAACTTCAAAAACACTTTTTTTTTAAATATTGGATTTTCTTGTGTTCTAATTTTTTTTATACAAAATAGTTTTTTTCTATAATGAAATTATTCTGATAATATTTTAATTATTACAATAGTGGAAAAATTTTTTTCCGGAGACTTGATTTTTGACACAACTACCTCAATCCAAAAAGTTCGTTTTAAATTTGTCTCAAAACAAAATATGGAAAAAAATAAAAACTAGGAGAGAATCGTATGCATTTATAAATTATTCCCTTAATAATAAACATTATAAATTAATGATTTAAAAATACCGACGAATCTAAAATAATAAGGATACACATTTTATTAATTCGGAACTTTTAAAACATCTTAACTTTTGATAATATAAACGGGGACGAATAAAAATAGTAAAGAATAAATTTTTCGTAACCAATTATTTCGGAAATTTAAAAATGTCTGAAAATTGAAAGCTTCGGCTTTATGAAATCCCATAATCTAAACATAAAAAGATTGTTAAGTCATAAGAAAAGAAGAATTTGATAAAATCAACATGCTTTATTTATTATTTTTATTTTGAAGTTTAGAATTTTGGTCTGCAAAACTTGCTATGCCCTAAGGAAAAAAGATTAAATATTAATAAATAGTTGATTATTGTTTTGGGGAAATGGTTTTCTAAAACTTTTCTTTTTTCAATTTTAAAACCAAATTTTTTGACAGTTGAAATAATTCAAACAATTTCATTTGTAGAAAACTTGTTTTTAAACAATTCTTTATCAAATGTAAAATTGTTTACATTGATAAAATATTGTTGATAATATCATTTTTATTCTCGATATAATGAAAAACAATTTTTTAAGGACTTGATTTTTGCCACTATTACCTTAATCCAAAATCTTCTCTTTCAATTTTTCTCGAAATTAAATTTTCAAAAAAAAAAAAATGGATAATAGCAAAGAATCATGTGCATTGATCAACTTGCATATAATGAAGGTTCCAGTCGTAGAAAATGAAAGTCGAGATTCCTCATCCAGAGTGTTGTAACCAGGGTCAGTCGGGAAAGGCGTAGACGGCATTTATCAGCCTGGACAGGCTCAAGAAACTAAAATAGAATCTACAAAAAAAAATCAAGAGAAATTAACCAGAAAATTGAGCTTGAGGCTCTTCACACGACCTTCACCTTTAATGATCTTCAAATAAGATCAAATTAAAAATTCAACACTTTGATTAATCACTTCTTCTCCTATCATTACCATTAAGTGATTTCTTTAGAGGACATCCAGAAACCACTAGACTGAATTTTTATCAAAATATTTTAATTTATGAACAAATAGTTGAATTTTTATTTAAAAAAGATGTTTTTGTAACTAAAAATGAAACAGTTAAATTTCTAATCAAAAAATTATTAAGGATAGCTTATACTTCAACATAGGTTTATTTTAATTGAAATCAAATATATTTTAATTTAACAAAAAGATACAAATTTTCAACAAAACAGTTTAAATTCCATCCAAAAGGATGATTTCTTGCTTCAAAAGATAAATTTTAAAGCACAGGGATTCTGTTTTAACTTAAATTATGGACCTTGAATAACACGGATTTTTAACCAACAGTTTAACTTTAAACCAAGTGGATAAATTGTTAAGAAAAGAAGATGAGTTATAACCGAAAAATTTAATTTTTCGCTAAAAAGATGAGTTTTCGACATAACAAAAAAATATTTATTTAGACAAATGCATAAATTTTAAACTAAAATGATAAATTTCTATTACAAATATATATTACAACCAAAAAATATTATAACTCAAATAAAAAGCAGCTTAACTAAACTAAATATACTAATTTTGAACAAAATACTGACAATTGTAACCATATACATGAATTTTTAACCAAATAGATGAATTTTCATTGCACAAAGATAAGTTTGTAACCAAAAATAAAATCGTTTAATTTCCGTTTAAAAAAATTAATGAATAACAAACAAAAAAATAACGGAATTTTAAATTATTTGAATTTAACTAGAAGGATACATTTTCAACAAAGAAGAATAATTTTCTACTCAAAAATAGGAATTTTCAACAACCCAAATGAATTTTCTACCTAGAAGTGAAGATTTAATTTAGTAAGGGTACATTCTTCACAAAAAAATTAAATTCAATTGGGAAAATTATTCTAATAAAAAATTATTCAGATAAACAATTTTACAATAAAATTATATAAAATAAAATAAAATAATTCTCAGACCAAAATTTTAATCATCAATTCAAGAGTTGAATTTTCAACTAAGATTATTGTATCTTTAAAGAAAATTTATTTCGAGAAAAACATTTGAATTTTTAATACAGTTGATAAATTGTCCAGAAAAGAAGATGAATTTTAAACCAAATATTGAATAGCTTATATTTCAATTGAGACATATTTGATTTTCCGTAAAAAACATTTTTTCACCAGAAACAAACAATTTTTAACAAAACAGTTAAATTTCCAACCAGAAAGATTATTTTTCACCAAACATGATCGAAGTTTAAGCATAATTGAAAAAATTAATGTTTAACAAAGAAAATAAAGGAAATTTTAACCAGTTGAATTTAACCAAAAAGATACATTTTCAGGAAAGAAGAATAATTTTTAACCCAAAAATGGGAATTTTTTATAACCCAAATGTATTTCCGAATAGTTAAGGATTTTACTTATCAAGGATACGTTTTTACAAAAAAATTAAATAATTACATTTTTAGATGAAAAATTATTATTTTACACAAAAATAAACGAATTCACAATACAATTGTACAAAATGAAGTCAAATAATTTTCAGAGAAAAATCTTAATCAACACTGAACGAGATGAATTTTCAACCAAAATTATGTATCTTAAAAGACATTTTTTTCTTTCAAAGAGTTAAAATAAATCTTTAAGAACAGGGATTTAGTTTCAACTGAAGTGATTAAACTTGTAGAAAAAAGATTCTTAATAATTTATCATTTATTCAATTTATTTTGTTTTATAATTTATAGGACCTTCCACCACTTTACTTACGTAATGAACAAAGAACAAGAATTTATAACAAAAAATGCTGTAGTTTATATTTTAACCGATAAATATTATATTTAAAATAAACAACTTTTATATTCTGCTAAACATACCATTTTTGTAAAAAATAGTTAAATTGTTAGCCAAAGAGATACAGTTTTAACCAAACATGAGAATTGTTAACCAAGACGATTAATTTTCTTTGAAAAAAGTCGAATCTTGAATGAAATAATTAAATTGGTAATCAAAGTGGCGAATATTAATCCAAAAAGAGAAATTTTTAACCAAATGGACGAATCTTTAACTGTAATTATAAATCTTTAGAAAAAAATAGATTTTGAATAAAGTAGTTAAACTCTTTATCTAATAGAAGAATTATCAAGAAAAAAGATTAATTCTGAACGAAAAATTTAATACTTTATATTTCAACACAGGCATATTTTAATTTACATTAAAATAGTTAAATTGTACAAGAACTGCAAGTAGATTTTCGATTAAAAAAGGTAAGATTTCAACCAAATAGTTGATTTTCCTACCTAAAATAGAACAGTTAAATCATCAGTTTAACATATTAATTTTCAATCAAAAAATAAACAAATTTGTAAAGAAAAAGATCAATTGATTAAAATAATAATTAATAAAAATTTTGATTTAGCCGAAAAAAAACAAATTTTTAATAAAAGTGATAATTTTTTAGCTACGATTATAAATGTTTAACAAAATGTGGATTTTGGAGAACGTAGTGCAACTATAAATCAAGCAGATGAATAACCAAGCAAAAATATCAATTCTTAACCAAAAATATAAAAGATTATATTTCAATCTAGGGAGATTGTAATTTATATAAAAAGCAGTTGAATCCAATAAAAAAGAACGAATTTTAACATTGATTTTCTTTTAAAAAATACGTTCTTTTCCAAATAATTTAAGAATTATTTTTAATTAAATAGGATAAATTCTAAACCAAGTAGTTGAGATTTTAAACATAAAAGGTCAATTTTATACCAAACGATTAATTAGTTACTAAAAAATACGAAAATTAAAAAGAATACATACATTTCGGACTAAAGAGGATACATTTCAACCTAATATTTAAATTATTAGCCAGAAAAGATCAATTTCCAATCAAAGATTTAAATTTTTTACCAGAAATGGAATCATTAAATTTGCAGTAAAGAAATTAGTTTTCAACAAAAAACACACGATTTCCTAAATAAAAATGCAACCAAATAGTAAAATTTTTCTTCAAAAGAATTAATTTTGAAAACCATGCCGAATGTTGATAGTAGACTTTTTAATAAAAAAAATTAACTTACAACCAAAAATAGTTTTTTTTTTAAACAGGAGAAAAAAAGAGAAATTTTTTTAAGGGGGCAAGAAAGGGGAAATTGGGGAAAGAGTGTTAAGTCTGAAATAGTTAATAATGTATGGACAGCCTATTACTTAATAGATCGACCCTTAAAAAAAAAGTTACTCGTACAAACCCAGTATTAATAAGCATTTCAAATACTAAATTGCTATAGGTTCAGGAATTCGAAGATCATTCAGGTCAAGTGTAATTTGCTGCAGAATTTACCTTTTTCAAGTTTTTAAGACATAAAAATAATTTAACGATTACTTTCGCAATTGGTCATAAAAACACTATTTAATTTTAATTTGTTATGCTCATACCTAAAAAAATTTACGAGTAATAAAAAGTAAATTATTTTTATTTAAAATCGAAATGAAATCTGCATTCTTCTGAATAATCTGATGGACTGAAATCAGACTTTAAACAAAATTCACGAAACAACATTACCATCGGATCATTTATAGGCAAACTACCGGTGTATTTTTTATGGGAAAACCAACAGTTAATTATTAATAGGAAAAATACCATCGGATTATTTATAGGAAAACTTCAGGTGGATAATTTATAGGAGAACTACCAGTGGATTATTTATAGGAAAATTACCAATAGATTATTTATTGGAAAACTAACAACGCATTATTTATAGGAAAACTACCGGTGTATTATTTATTGGAAAAGTGCCAGTGGATTATTTATAGGAAAATTACAGGTGGATTATTTATCGAAAAAATACCCAAGGAATATTTATATAAAAACTACCGGTGGATTATTTCGATGAAACTTAACGGATGATTATTTATAGAAGAACTACCGAAGGATTATTCATAGTAAAAATACTAGTGGATTATCTATGTAAAAACCAAGGGTGGATTATTTATATGAAAACTACCGGTGGATTATTTATAGGAAAACTTCCGGTGTATAATTTATTGGTAAACTGCTAAGGGATTGTTTATAGGTATATTGCCCATGAATTATTCATTAAAAAACTACTAACGGATTATTCATAGAAAACTGCCGCTCTATTTTTGATAAGAACACTATCAGTGGATTATTTATAGGAAAATTACCGTTGGATTATTTATAGGACAACTTTCAGTGAATTTTTGATAGTAAAACTACTGCTGACTTATCTATATGAAAACTACGTG
>NC_046659.1:134966257-134983126 GCF_010883055.1 Belonocnema kinseyi | reverse complement strand
GTCGATTATTTATATGAAAACTACGGGTGGATTACTTATAGACAAACTACTGGTAGATTATCGATTTAAAAACTACCGGCCGATTGATCATAGAACAGTTAGCAGGGGATTACTTATAGGAAAACTACCGGTATATTATTGATATTGAAACTACCGTCTGAATAATAATAAGAAAAATACAGGCGGATTGTTTATAGGAAAACTACCGGTTTATTATTTATGGGATAACGAGCGGTTGATTATCTATATGAAAAACCACCAGTAAGTTATCTTTATGAAAAACCAACTGTGGATTATTGATACGAAAACTACCGGTGGATTATTCATAGGAATACTACTGGCGCATTAATTAAAGGAAAATAACCTATTGATTATTTATTGAAAAACTATCAGCGGATTATTTATAGCAAAAGTCCTGGTGTATTTGTGATAGGAAAACTACCGGTGGATTATTTCGAGGAAAATCACTAGTATATTATTTGCACAAAAATTACCAATGGATTATTTATAGGACGACTATGAGTGGATTTTTTATAGGAAAACTACTTCTGGTTTATCTATATGAAAACTACGGGGAGATTACTTTTGGATTATTCATAGGAGAACTATTGGTGTATTATTCATATTGAAACTACCATCTGATTATTAATAAGAAAACTACCGCTGTATTATTCATAGAAAAACTGTGGGTTATTTACACTAAAACTACCGATGGATTGTTTATAGGAAAATTACCGGTGGATTATATATGGGACAACTACTAGTGGATTATTTATAGGACAACTATGAGTGGATTTCTTATAGGAGAACTACTGCTGGTTTATCTATATGAAAACTGTGGGTGGATGACTTACGGATTATTTATATGTAAACTACAAGTGGATTACTTGTAGAAAAAATACTAGCGGATTATTTATATGAAAAATACCGGTGAATTGTTCATAGAAAAATTACCGGGGGATTATTTATAGAAAAACTAACGGTTATTATTTATATTGAAACTATAATCTGATTATTCATAAGAAAACTACAGGAGGATTATTTATAGGAGAACTACCCGTGTATTATTCATAGAAAAACTACTGGTGCATTAATTATAGGAAAATTACCGGTTGATTATTTATTGAAAAGACTATAAGTGGATTATTTATAGCGAAACTACCGGTGTATTATGAATAGGAAAATTACGGGTGGATCACTTATAGAAAAACTACGAGTAGATTATTGATATGAAAACTACCGGTGGATTGTTCATAGAAAAATCACCAGGGGATTATTTATAGGAAAACTATCGGTGTATTATTGATATTGAAACTGCCATTTGATTATTTATAACAAATCGACAGGCGGATTACTTAATGGAAAACTACCAGTGTATTATTTATAGGATAACTAGCGGTGGATTATAGATAGGAAAATTACTGGTGTATTATTTATAGGAAAAATACCGGTGGATTATTTAATGGAAAGTTACCGCGGGATTATTTATGGGAAAACTATCGGTGTATTATTAATTAAAAAACTATTTTAAAGGGATTAATGGTACACGTAATTATTTTAAAGGAATCTGTTGTGTCATCAGGCATGATACTTTATTGACCGTAGACGACCCTCCAAACCATGAAGGCGGAAAATCTACCCAATATCGATCAAGTTAAGAATTGTCAATAACAGAAAATGCCCAACGTCTAATCAGGCTAGATGGAAAATACTATTTCAAATTAAAATTAAAATTATTTCAGAGAAAAAAGATCCTACTCTTTCTTCACTCCATTGGGAATTGAACCAATTTTAATTTTAATAATAAAACTAGCATCAGAGCATTTATAGGAAAACTAGTTGGATTATTTATAGAAAAACTGCCACCGAATTATTTATAGGAAAACTTCTATAGCATCATTTGTAGAAAATTATCCGTGGAGTATTTATTGGAAAACTATCAACGGATTATAGATATGAAAACTGCCGCTGCATTATTTATTGAAAAACTGCCAGTGGATTATTCATAGGGCAAATATCAATAGATTATTTATAGAAAAACTTCCGGTGGATTATTCATAGAAATACAACTTATGCAATAATTATAGGAAAATCACTGGTGGATTATTTATTGGAAAAATACTGTTAAATTATCTATATAAAAACTACTGGTGGATTAATAATATGAAAACTACCATTGGACTTCTCATAGGGAAACTACTAGCGCATTATTTATATGGAAACTGACAGTGGGTTATTTATAGGAAAATTACCGGGGGATCATTTAGAGGGAAACGACTGGTTGATTATTGATAGTAAAAATGGATTATTGATATGGAAACTACCGGTGGATTATCTATATAAAAAACAACGGTGAATCATTAATACGACAACCATGACGACAACCACCGGTCAATTATTGATACGAAAAATACCGGTGTGTTATCTAATTGAGAAGCCAACAGTGGATTATTGATACGAAAACTACCAGTAGATTTTTTATAAGAAAACTACCAACATATTATTTATATTAAAACTACCGGTGGATCATTAATAGGAAACCTACCCGTGGATCATTCATAGAAAAACTTTTAGTGGATTATTTATTGGAAAACTACCCGTGGGTTATTTATATTAAAACCACCGGTTGGTTATTTCTAAGAAAACAACCTTTGGATTACTTATAGTAAAAATACTGACTGATTATTTATATAAAAACAACGAGTCGATTATTTCTGGGAAAACTACCGGTTGATTATTGATAGTGAAACTACCATCGGATCATCTATAAGAAAAATTTAGACGGATTATTTATAGGAAAAATACCGGTGGATTGTTTATAGGAAAACTACCGGTGAATTATCTATATGAAAAACCTACGGTGCATCAATAATACGAAAACTACCGATAGATTATTTATAAGAAAACTACCGGCGTATTAAACTACATATGGATCATTCATAGAAAAACTTTCGGTGGATTATTTATTGGAAAACTACCAATGGATTATTTATATGATAACCACTTGTGGATTATTTCTATGAAAATAACCTGTGGATTACTTATAGGAAAACTACTGACTGATTATTCATATGAAAACCACCATGGGATTATTTATAGGAAAATTACCGCGAGATTATTTATGGAAAAACTAATAGCGTATTAATGATAGGAGAAATACCAGCAGAGCATTTATAGTAAAGCTACAGTTGGATTATTTATAGAAAAACTGCCAGGCGTTTACATATAGGAGAAATACAGATGGATTATTTATTGTAAAACTACCAACGGGCTATTCACATAAAAATTGCCGGTTTATTATTCATTGTAAAAATACCGGTAAATTATTTATAGGAAAATTACTCGTGGATTATTTATTGGAAAACTACCAACGGATTATTTATAAGAAAACTAGCAGTGTCTTATTAATTGGAAAACCACCAGTGAATTATAAATATGAAAATTACTGGTGTATTTTTTATAGGAAAATTATCGGTGGTTTATTTATAGAACAACTACATAAAGAATTTTTATCGAATAATAACGGTTGCTTATTTATAGGAAAACTACTAGTGAATTATTTATAGAAAACGTTTCTGTGAATTATTTTTAGTAAAACTACTGATGGATTATTTATTGCAAAATTACCGGTAAGTTATGTATGGGAAACTACCAACGGATTCTTTATAGGAATAATACCGGGGGATTATTTATATTGTAACTAGCGGTAAATAATCTTTTGGAAACCAACTGGCATAGAAAAGAGGAATCAACCTCTCACTCATTAATAAGATTTAAAAAAAAAATTTTTTACTACTATTGTCTAGCATTTTTTAAAGATTTAGGGGTCATTAATAGTAAAACTGCAACTATGATAAAGAGGAATTAACTTTTCACGCTTTTCTTTATTCTTTCTCCGTATTTTTGGTCGTACTAGGGACGCACATGCATTTGATGGAAATTTTAACCGTCCTTTGAAAAATTCGCTTTTTGAAATTAAAAATGATTTTTCGTCAATCGAATTTAACAATTTAATTTTTGGTAATGAAGTGATCTTCTGAAGAATAAAAATTCATCTATTTGCTTGAAAATTCATCTTTTTTAGAAAAAACTAATCTTCTTAGTAGAAAATTCAACTGTTTAGATAAAAATATATAGATGTTGTTTAAAATTTGTCTTTTTTACTAGAAAGTACAATTTTTTAACTACAGCTGTTTAATTAAAAATTAAACATTCTGCTTAAGGATTGAACTGTTCGGCTGAAAACTTTTATTTTTTTGATAAATTATTTTGTGGCTTATTAAAATATAGATTTTGTTGTTGAAATATCAGATATTAGATTTTTAATGAAAATTCATCTTTTTAGCATTAAAACTCTATTTTTTTAAAGTTTAACTACTTTATTAAAAATTAATTATTTTAGGTTAAATTTTTTTTCTCCCTATGATAATAATTCCCTAGAAACAGTAAGATTTTACGGTGTTCTTCTCCCCATAAATAGTCTGCTGGAATTTTAAAGGAACCCTTAATAAATTTAGGAACATAATTCAGTCCGGAAAAATAAGCCTCGATTAAATGTTTTAAAATTTCAGAAAGAAAAAAAAACCATAAGTAAAATGCGACATTTATGAGGCTCAAATATGTCAACGAAATTTAGAGGCCTTAAGTGGTTAATGCAACTAAAAGGCCAATTTTCAAATCTTAAGTTCGTTCCATTCTGTAGGGTCTCCTTATGAATACTTTTAAGTTTTCTTTTAATTAAGCCAAAAAAATGTTTCATTAATTTTTTTAAGAACATTTATTTCGTTCGAATATTATAAAAAAGGGTATTTTTAAATATCAGATACTTTAGAAATACATGTTTTTTTCTATACGAAAAATGCTATAACCTTAATAAATTGGTTCAGAATCAATTACAAACATTTTTTTATCCCTACAGTAAATAATAATTAATTTAAAAATATTAAGTTATGTGAAATGATTAATTCAATGTAATTAAAATTCAAGACAATATACGTGCTAGTTGATTAAAAAATTTTTAATTTCCTTAAAGAAATTCTGTAATTGTGTGATACAGTCTAAATAAGAAGGTGAAAAGTGAAAAGAAATGAGCTTAATTATTGTGTTTTGAGGAAGGCGTTTAAGTGTAACGGCCGTGGTTAAAGATCCGCGTAATTTATGCTTGTAAGTCTTTAACGACTTTAAAGAGGATGGATTCAAGTCCAGCAAAATAAAGCTGGAATGCCGACTACGCAAGAAATTTTATAAAATATGTATGAAAGTGATTAATTTTCTAAGAGAAAAAAGTTATTTTTAATGAAATATGCACATTAGCCTAAGTTGTTTCACTAAAAAACTAAAAAGAATATTGAATATGATTTTCGTTTTTTTTTTCATTGATTTATTGTTGTTTTTTATTCTTAAATGATCTAGAAAATATAAATATTACATTTTTATACATATTTAATTATGATTATTTATATCACAATAGCTAAAAAACAAAATTTTTTTTGTCTCATTCAATTTGTAAATGAAAATATAAAATTAATAACAATAATTATTATGTATTTCATTGTATCTATTTTCTACAATAGAAGACAATCAAGTAAAAAATTTTGAATGATAGACGTCTTTACATCAGAATTATTACATATAATATATGAAAAATCTAACTGGTGCCATTTTTCTCGGGAATGCCAATTTCCGACGGAAAATTTTAACACAAGCAATTATTTTTAAAATTTTATAAACAATATTTTTAATACAATGACCTTCTCATTAACAAATACTAATTTGGGATGAAAAATATTAACATAAACCAAAATTTTTAAGGAAGTTGAAATATTGTTAAAATGATAACGATCTTTGATTGAAAATACCAATTTTCGATGTAAAACTTCAATGTAATCTGAAACTTTTTAAAAATTATTCATCCACATTCTTTAAAATCTGATAATTTACTATTAAAAGCAGTAACATAATACATATTTTTCAGAATTGTACATTTTTTAAATCTAATATTTTTGGTTTAAAATTACTAATTTCTGATGTAAAATGTTTATATTATACGATTTTTGTTTCTAAATTTTACTTTTTTATATATAAAGTGGAACCAACGAAAAATTGTTAAATTTGTTAGATTTTTTTATTGATTCTACAACTCAATTAAATGATAATTTTTTTGGTTTCTAAAATACCAGATTAGGGCGTATAAAAACAACATAACTTATAAATATAAATTTTTAACTAAAAGCACTAACATAATATAACATTGTTAAATGATTTGTTTTAAAATAGGAATTTGTCACGTATAACGCTAAAAAAAGCCTAAAGTGATCAAAATTTGAAAATATTATTTTAAAAGCTGAATTTTTTCAAATTAAAAATATCAATTTTAAAAGAAAAACACTAACATGATCCAACATTTAAAAAAAATTGAAAGTCTCATTTAAATTATAGTGATTGTTAATTAAAAATAATAATTTTGGGCACAAAATGCTGAAAATCCTTTTAACAAAATATAATTATTTAACCTTTTTCAAAATCTAAATATTTCTCTCTAAATAATTATTATTATCAAAGAAAAATAAACAAATTGATATAAAAGCGTTTATAATATTTGAATCCGTTTAAAATTAAAAATCTGGAAAGAAATATAATTAGTTTTGTTTTTTAATGAAATTAATAAATAAACCTAAAGTTGTATAAAAAATGGCTAGTTTTATACAATCCAAATAATTTTTGGTCTAACATGCAGTTTTTTTGGTTAAGGCCATGTGACGAGTAGGTCACGTGACCAGATTCCTAAATTACTGACACCTTTTCTGTTTCCCAACATACTTTTAAACGAAACGCCACATCGAGTTAAAAATTTGAGAAACTAAATAAGAAGCACTAATAAACATGTGTCTGCTCCTAAATTTTTAGAATTATGAAAACAGTTTTTTTTTTGTAAAAAATTTTCTTTTGCTTTTTTCATAATTATAAAAATCTATGACCAGACACATATTTATTAGTGCTTCTTATTTTGTTTCTCAAATTTTCAACTCGATCTGGCGTTTAGTTTGAAAATAAGTGGGGAAACAAAAAAGGTGTCAGTAAAGTAGGAATCTGGTCACGTGGCCCACTCTTTACATGGCCTTAAAGCGCTAATATAACCCAAAGTTTTTAAAAATTAGGTGATCTTATTCAAAATATAATTTTTGATTTAAAAATACCAACTTCTGACAAGAACCGCCAGCAGAACATAAAATTGTTAAAAGATTCTAAATCTTCTTGAAATTATTATGACTTTTGTCTTAAAATAAAAAATTTTGATATAAGGCACTAACTTAACCTAAAATTCTTTAGATTTTCTAAACTATCATGAAACCTTTTGTCTATTATTAAAAATATTATTTCTCAATGAAAAATGTCAGGATAATATAAAATCTTGAAAGGTGTTCAATCTTGTAGAAATTTTAATTATTTTTGTTTAATCTAATCATATTTGTTTAAAAATTCGACAGTTACAAGAAATTACAAGCGATTTTTGTAAAATTTATAAAAATGTCTTGGGACATGTTTTGAAACTCTATGATATTATATTTACATTTTTTTTAAATACCATTTTTCAGCAAAAAACACTTGCACAAAAAATGTTTCAAATTTAGAATAATTTATTAGATAATTAGAAGATTGAATTTACGCTTGCAATATTTTTAAAAGTCACATATATATCTTAATTCGCAAAATGTTCTCTTTAATTTTTTTTTATTGAACGTGATTATTTATAGATTTTTTTGTAATATAAGAGATAAAACAGCTTTAAGTAATAAATATCTAATCAGGTTTTCAACAATTATATTGTTCTATAAGTTTCCCTTACTTATTTTACATTTTTTTATAACAACTTTCCTATGTGTTATGCCAAATAAAAAATACAATTAGTAAAATTTAGAAAAGATCAATTTTTCAGAACATTGAGACTATAAAAACAAACCATGTAAAGGTCCAATAGGAAACCGTGTGATGCATATCCAATTTTTTTTCTGGATTTTGTGACAAGTTTTAAGTTTATTTTAAAATAAATTTAATACTTATTTTAGAACTCAGCGTCGACGTTCGTGATTGCCTGAGGGCACAAATTATATTTACAAAGTTATGCTTTGTAGAGTAAATCCTAAACTTTAGCAAGGTAGTGAGCCCAAGCAATCTCTTTGTGTTTGTTTAAGTGAATTTATAGTCACATTCTACGCTAAATGAAAACACGTTCTCGTTAAAAACATTTTTTTAATTAGACAAGCATCTCTTAAACAAATTGGGCAATTCTATCTGAAAATTTTCCTATAAAAACCTGTTTAACAAGTTAAAAAAGTCCATAAATGAAGACTTGTGGTAGCGACTTTTTTTCAAGTACTAAAAAACTAATAATTTAATAAAAAGCTCATAATATCAAACATATGGGTATCAAATTTTAAAGAGAAATCACTCCGTGCGACAAATGTAGACATGGAAGGACTATAATAGTTTAAAAACCATTTATGATTTTTTTTTAGTCAGTATTTTAAGACTCCTAAAGAGAGTTATTCAAGGAAGCGAGATAAAACTCACGCCCCAGGTGTAAAAAAAACTTCGTTCTGAAAGCTCCATGCAATTGTAAAAATTTTTATTTGTACAATTTAAATTTTCGCGGCACTTTTCGTAGAGCAGCTGGCGCTACCTAGCGGCTGGCAGTATCTCTATTGGGCTTATGTTAATTTGAACTGTGATTGCGTCTCGCGTTGGTTAAAAGTTGAACTGTTTTGTTGAATATTCTTGTTTTCGTGTTGAAAACCAAAATCTTTTTTGTATTAAGGCCATGTGTCGAGTGGGTCACGTGACTAGATTCATACCTTACAGCCACTTTTTTTATTTACCAACTTATTTTCACACGAAGCGCCACATCGAGTTAAAAATTTAGGATAATAAATAAGAAGCACTAAGGAAAGGGGCTCTGGTCTTAAATTTTAATAATTATAAAAAAGGCAAAAAAAAATTAGTTGAAACGAAAAACTTTTTTCATAATTATACAAATTGAAGACCATAACCACCATTTTTAGTGCTTCTTATTTAGTATCTCTAACTTTTGACTCGATATGGCGCTTCATATTAAAATAATTTAGGAAATAAAAAAGTGTCGATTAAGTAGGAATCTGGTCACATGACCCACTCATCACATGGCCTTAAAATTAAAACATATTTTTTTAATTGTCTTTTCGATTTAAAAATGTATCTGTTTTAGTTGGAATTTCATTTTTCTTGGATGATAATGAACTGTTTGTTTACAAACTAAGATTCTTTGCTTGAGAATTCAACTACAGTGAAACTCTGATACTGTGTCGGTTTTGTGGCTGGTGGTGCAGTGTGAAGAAAAAGTATATTTTTTGGTTTAAAATACGATTCCGGCTGAACTTGGAGACCGATGCGGATGTTTTTTTTTAAACTGAGAAAAAGTTAAAGAAAGCTGTCGAGCCTGATTTTGATTCAGTTTTTTAATTTTTTTGATAAATAAATAAGACGAAAAAAATGGAAATTTTTTCTATCTGACGTTTCCCGTGCACATCAATAATAGGAAAATTGTTTTAATCACCAAAGTTTCATAGATGTACATTATATAAAGATATTCCGTCATGATAGAATAAGCAAAAAAATTTATAATAAAATTATTTGGTTCAAAATGTGTTTTCTATAATTTTCAATAATTGAACGTTTTTTAAATTACATTGCAAGAAATTTTAATGGGAAACAATATTTTGATGATTATCATTTCTCGCAAGACTATTCTTGTTAATATTACAAACAAAAATAAATAAACAAATGCATCATTCAGAATTTGTCATCAGAAAAATTCGTTTTTTTCAATGTCATCAATTTCTCCTTTTCTAAACTTGAGACGTAGCTTTGGAAAGATTATAAATTAAAAATCACACTTTTCCTAGTATGACTTCTTACGGCTGTCACTTCTGCAAATACCGTATCCGCATCGCTCATGAAATCCGACTTTTTTTTTGCAAAACATTTCTTTTAAAATCAGACTGATTTATTTTAGTTCACTTTTTGATAAAGGTGCTACTCGAATTAATTAAAAAATAATTGTTTCATCACAATAAAACTAGATTCATCAAAATGGAACGACAATTGAAAGGAAGTGCAATTATTCTTCGCACATGCAAACTCAAAAGTGATTGACATCCAAAGGTCTGTTGAAAATTGACCTACTTCACTCTGACCAACGACAGTTAGCAAAAGACGCGTGCGCATTTCATCAGTGTTGCATCGCCGTTTCGTTAATGCTGCGTCGACGTAGGGACCATTTATAATTTACGTAAGGTTCTCAAGGGGTGGAATGGTTTAAAACATCTCTACATGACCTAATCTCTAGGACAGGAGGGGGGGGGGGGGGGGAAAGTTATTTTCACATAATATTTTACATTTCCGAAAGCAAAGCGTTATAATTATTAAAAATTTCATCTTAAGTTATAATAAGGAAAATCGTCTAAGATCGTCCTAACGAAAATAAGGGATGGCCCCTTATCACTTCCTACTCTAGACAGGTATTTAGGCATCGACAGATAGGACTGGGTCTCCCTAGGGTGCGTTCCAGGCGACTGCCCGTGTGAAGTAAAGAAGTGGGCGGAGTTTAGTAGTGTGAAGTGGAAGGGGAATAGTAGAATGAACGGTTTCGAGTATGCGTCGGGTGTATGTTGGGTGCGTTATGTTTGGTGAAAGATAATTGAGGTTACGTTACACAAATGTTTAAAGAATGCAAGAATAACAAAAGAAGATTTTAATTGCAGTTGCAGTAGCAAGGCCATTGTTATTACAAACAGTGATTTGTTCAACAATATCGGGAAGTAATGATGCTACTAAACTTTAGATGATGAAGATACTAAACTTTAGTCTGCTACTGAACTTGCGATTCCCGCCACTTTTGCCCGCCAACTCTACTGTTCACTCACTTCCACCTACCTAGTTTCAGTAGGTGAAATAGTAACCCGTCGTGTGACCCCCACTCTTCAGCCGAGTGATCACTGGACGGTTCCCTCGAGTAAAGCCCGACACTCACCTAGCGTCGTGAAACGGCTCAGAGTGTATACGAGTGTACCCGGATGGTTCCTTGGAACGCACCCTAGCAGGTGCCACTTAACTTACATAAGTGCCTGCGAACTTCAAACTCAAATTAACCAAAGTCATGGTTTTAACAAAAAATTATTTTAAAAAAGTGTTTACAAAATATGAAACCTGGATTGTTGCTTAACGAAAAGTTGAACTCAAATTCGGAAAGTATTATTGCAAAGGGCCAATAAAGGTTTGTTAGAAAGGTAAGTTTTCAACAGCAGTATACAATCTACCTTACCTGATTTTGGTCAAGACTTACCTTTCTAACAAATATTTCGTTTCTTCTTTAATCATACTTTCCAATGTTGCAGTTCTCCTTTTTAATAAGATATAGTCTAGGTTTCATTTTTTTTTCACTCATTTTTTATAATTTAATTTTAAGAACTATACCTTTCTCACTTTGAGGTCAAATTACGCGGTTGTTTATGTAAGGACGGTGGCGCCTCCAAACGAGCGGTAAACTCTTCCATTCTTATGTCCTCCATGACTTAATATACTAGACTTTTTTCCGACTTCTGATGATAAATTTACAGCTGAAATTAAAAAATTTGAAATTTTCGAACCGAAATGACGACTGAATTTTGAAAAAATGTATTATACATTTAGTATTATTATCTATAATGTATAATCTATTATAAATAATGTATCGGAAGTTCGGTTGGAAACAGGCTTAGGTGGAAGCTCTAAGTTCTAAGTGGACCTAACCTTTTACAAGTCATGTGAGTTTTTTTTAAAGGTTAAAAGATGTCGGTATACATTGTTACATAAATAAATATGAAGTTTGATCACTAAATTTATTAGCACTTTCCCTTTTATTGCGAATCAGGAAGCAACGTTTGTACAAATTAATTATTTTACATAGTTTCAGCAACATTTAACTATTTGATACAAAAAA
The DNA here is from genome assembly GCF_010883055.1 of Belonocnema kinseyi. NCBI lineage: Eukaryota > Metazoa > Arthropoda > Insecta > Hymenoptera > Cynipidae > Belonocnema > Belonocnema kinseyi. Next base: position 134,971,113 of record NC_046659.1, on the reverse strand, counting down.
AATATGCCTGCTCCGCAAATAATTCTTATTGCGCGGGTGGCGCTTCGCACAGAGTTTGAGCGCGCCTTGGGCGCGCGGATACGCTCTCGCGCTTTGCGCTTTTTTTCACGCATTAAGTGCGTAAACATCTACTACATTTTTTTCAAAATTCATAAATATTGTAACTCAAATCGATAACTGTGATTTAAGTTTTTGAAGAATTACATTCGTGAATTGTTACTAAAAAAAAATAGATTTGTTTTTTTGTAATTTAGTAGATAAATTACATTAAAACGTAGGCTTTGATTCCACTTGTTCAAATTTCAGTTCTAAGGCTTAATTAATGTAGAACATTGTGAGTTTGTGTCCAATTATAAAAGTTTGTCAAGATAATTTATAAATCTTGTTAGTCTTCTCTGAAAATAACGCTTAACAATCTCTTAATAACAATTAATGCATATTTTTTAAAAGATCTAACTTTCTGAATTTTGGACTAATTGAAGAATTCCATTAGAATAGTTTCGAAATATATTTTATATCTATAAGAAATTTGAATTCACATTTCTTAACCTATGAAAAACAAAATTTCTCCATTTTTTGAAAATTTTCCAAATGTTGAAAAACATATAACTTTTTAAATTTCTCTCGAAATTGAAAATTTCACAAGGATAATTTGCAAGTGATTTTGTCGCGTACAGATAACTTTGACAACAATTTCTTGTAATCTTAAAAAAATGTGATTTTAAAGTTTGAGAAAGCTCTTTTTTAATTTCGGTCTAATTGAAAAATTTAACTGAGACAGTCTTTAAATATGTTTGATGTCTAGTGAAAAACTTTGAATAAAAATCCGAATGTATCAATAAATATTTTTTTATTTTTTGAAAATTTTAAAAATATTCAAAAGTATATAACGTCTTTCATTCTTATCGAAACTGAAATTTGCTTTGGATGATTTTCAAGCCTTCTACTCATCTATAAGAAAGTTTGACAAAAATTTCTAAGTTAAGAACTTTTTTTGAAATATTGTAAAAACTCTAAATAAACTTTTTTATTTCTTTTTCGATTTGTTTTTATATCAAAATAACTCCCCTAAAATGTTTTTGCAAACAATTCTTTTTAAGTTATTAACAATCGAAGTACTTGACCATTTTTTTCGAAAATGGATTACTAGCGAACAGTTCATCAAAATTCAATAATTGAGTTATTAAAATTTTTGTTACGAAGTTTACTTTACGCCAAAAAAATAATCCGGTATTAGAAAAAAATTTTATTGTTTAAATAATCGTTTGTTTTAAAAAATTCAAAATTAATTAAACTTTTCCGCCACGTTTTATGACACGAATTTTCAACTAAGGTGATAAATGTTCATGAAAAATGAATTTCTAATCAAGTGGCTAAGCCTTCTATTATGTATAGTTAATTTCTTTAATTAAAAAGGTTAATTTTCTACTCAAACATATGAATTTTTTAAAACTAGATGCACTATCGATTAAAAAAATCGATGTTTAACCAAAAGTTGAATGGTAAAGTCTTCAGTTAAAAATATTTATTTAAGAAAATAATAGTGTTGTCAAAATAGTTCACTTTTCCGAAAAATGGATGAATTTTTAACAAAAAGAATAAAGCTAGGTAAAAAAATTTTTTTTTAATAATGTGGATCAACTTTTATCCAACAAATAGGGAAATAATTAGAGATACCAATTATTTTGAATAAAATTATTGTATCTATCCTATTGAGTACAATATGAAACAATTTTTTAACTAAAGTGATAAATGATATGAAAAAATGAATTTTTAAACAAGTGGTTCAAATTTCTACAAGGTATATTCAATTTTTTAATCAAAACGATGAATGATAATGAAACGAATCAGAATCAGCTAAAAAAAATCGACTTTTTACAAAAGTTGAATGGTTAAGTTTTCAGTCAAAAAGATTAATTAAAAATATATATTTTTTAGAAATAGTTCACATTTTCAAAAACTAGACGAATTTAAAATTTAAAAAATAAAGCATTATTAAAAACAAATGCATTTTTCACTAAGGTGAATCAACTTTAAGCCAAGAAATATGGTAACAAATGGGTGATAAATTATTTTAAATGAAATTATTGTATCATATTAAGTACAATATGAAACGGATTTTATACTGAAATGAGGAATGTGAATGAAAAAATGAATTTTTTATCAAGCGTTTCAACTTTCTACAAAGTATAGTCAATTTTTCTATTTAAAAAATGAGTTTTAAATCTAAAAGATCAATTTTTTACTAAAAACGAATAAGGTGGTTTAATTTTTAATTAAGCATAGATAAATTTTCAACCAAAGAAATAAATCTTTAACCAAAAATATTGTTTTTTAAGAGAGTGGTTAAGTATTCAAACAAGTAGTTGAATTTTTAATCAAGACATGTAAATTTTTCAACAACAAAATTAAATGGTTCATTTTTCATTTAAAAGATTAGTTTTTATTAGGGAAAAAGTATTTTTCAACCAAAAAAATTTATATTCCCAAAAAAAGATGAATTTTTAATTGAACTAAAGAGGCTCCAGCACAAAAACTGACTTTTCAATAAAATAGTTTAATCTTTAACAAATTTTAGTGAAATTTTCAACTAAGAAGATTAATTTTTTACCGAAAACTATTTTTTAAGAAATCCGTTCAAACATTCAACCTAGTAGTTAAATTTAAAAAGAAATTATTAATTTTCAATTTAAAAAATTCAGTAGCTGGTATTTAAACTGATAGAGTTTTTTAATTTAAATACCCACAACTAAAGTTTTTTCTAAACAATGTACCTTTTTTGGTTTAAAATTTAGCCACTGAGTATAATGTTCGAACCGATTTGTTAAAAAAAAATACTTTTTCTGTAGAAAATTATTCTTCTGCGTTGAAATTTTAATACAGTATATTATAGTATACTGGAAGTCGGAGCGCTGTAACAAAAAAATCAATAACTTTTGAACTACTGCAAAAGAGAAACTTTTTTTCACAAAAATTTTCCGAAGAGATTGTAGAATCTATCGGCACGCTGAAGAATTATTTTGCAGGCGGAGGAGTTCAATTAATTTTAAATTGTTCAAAACGAACGATTATTTAAACAATAAAAAAATGTTTTTTACCACCGGACAATTTTATAGCGTAAATTCTACTTCGTAAAAAAATTTTCATAACTGAATTATGAAATTTCGATGAACCGTTCGCGAGTAATCCATTTTTGAAAAAAAATTATTAAGAACTTTGATTGTTAATAACTTTAAGAAATGGTTTGCAAAAATATTTTAGGGAAGTTATTTTGATATAAAGATAAATCGAAAACTGTTTAAATTGAATAAAGTGGTAGAGGGGCTAGTTATTAAAAATCGGAAATATTTAAATTAATTACATTTTAAATCCAAAATAAATTCATATTCCTCGCAAAAATTATAAACAGTTCTTTTATTTCAACAGAGAAGCTTCCAATTAGAAAGCCGTTATTTGAACATAACTGAAGGGGGAAGAAAACGATTTAGGGTGACAAGGTTCTTGACAAAATGGCGGAACTAATTCGAAAAAAAAATAATTAAAATTATGATCTTTCGTCTACTTTTTCTAAGACTAGACAATTGGGTATAGCGAAATTTGTTACAGAATTATACCCTATTTTTGAAGTATATAATACAACATTAAAAATTAATTTCAATAGAATCTTTTAAACATTTGCAATTAGGACAACACATAAGATTAAATAAACCACAATAAATACAAGTCAGAAATAAGTAACAAATAAATTAATCCAGTTAAAAATAATCCAGAAATTATGAGCCAATTCAATTTAAATAAATCAACTAAAACAAAAGAAGTGAAAAGCCACACTATTTTAATGAATTCTTTCTTCTGACGACTTCAAAGAAATTATTACCTCAAAGGCAGGAACAGAATTCAAAGTAATCTCACTTAATAAAACGATAATTAGATAAAAATTGATGAAACAATTAGATGAAAGATAAAACTTTTTTTCTTTAAAATTTAATAATACTGTCGGCATGTGCTACTCCAGAAGCTGCAGGCCGAAAGATAAGAACTTTGCCGACGTTGTTATCTTCTTTGACAACCGGTTGAATCCTGATTGGTTGAATTGGGGCTCTGCGATTGGCGTTGCTAGGGAATCTTGAGACAGCAGAAATATTATCTCAGGGATGTGACTGCAATGGAAATTCGTTATCCTCCAAATTATACCCTTCTAAACTTGGTGATAATTTGCTCACCAGTTCGATCCAAATGATGTTAACTTTGCGTCCTAGACATCCTCTCCAAAGTATATGATCAACCAAGCTGACCACTAAATTCCAATAAGACTCCATCTAAATTAGAAATTATAGCGCCAGGAACGTTGTCAATGATATTCGGGCCTGAGCTAACGACGTGCCATTCGCATTGCCGTGGATCGACAATAAATCTTACCAACAAAAGAGATCTTGAATTTCGCTCCGAGGCGAGTAAGTTATTTATGTAATCAAGTTTAGCCGAAAACTTAAATCCTATTAGCATTTCAAGATGTTCCAAAAGTATCGGAGTATGGCCAGAAGGAAAGGATGAAGTTGGCACACTGCAGTAGGATTGGCGGGAAAATTTGAAATAGGATGAGTTACTCCAATTGACAAAAGGTGTCCCATTTTCTGCTTGAAGTGTCTTATTAGGTCTGGACGGTTCAGAATTCTTCAGGATAGTCTCATTTTTGATAGTTGAATATAATAAAAAGGAAAAAACAGAAAGAATGTATAGCTAAGCTCAAACTATCTTAAATAACACAGGCCGACAAAATTTGACAAAGGTCCGGAACCAGAGACCAGACCTAGTATACCCGAAGGTTTTTGCTGCGCTGAATCCGAATCCGACCT
>NC_046659.1:134960624-134966157 GCF_010883055.1 Belonocnema kinseyi | reverse complement strand
GAATCCGCCATATCTCGGCTAAGAAAAATCTTATCAAAAAGTTAGGCATCGCATTTTGAAGGTAAAGAGTAGTTCTTTACGATGCCATTGTCAGTTTGTGAAAAAAAAATTTTTCGCGATGTCACGGGGCCTCGAACACATCAAAATAACGGGTTTTTGACCCTTTTAGGTTAGAATATCTCGAAAACTGAGGGTGATGGAATTTTTCTGAGGTCAGATTCGGATTCAGCGCAGCAAAAACCTTCGGGTATAGTAGGTCTGGTCTCTGGTTCTGAGAATTGTTGGCCTGTGTAATTAATCCAAATCTTGGAAAACCGCGCAGATTCTGGATTGTGGGGAGTATAAGAATGAAATTGTTTAAAATGCAAAACCCGAAAAAGTCTGAATCTTGAAATTTAAGGAACTTGTGACTTGCAAATATTTTGCAACGTCATATTTTTGAAGTGTAATAACCGCTTTACTGGAGACCACACTTTAGCTCTTGTATCTTTAGTATCTTTTATACAAACGTATTTAATTTATATTGTAATTTCAGTTATAAATTATGTTTGGCGGGTGACAAAACATCAAAGGAAAGTTACTTTGATAGTAACTTGGTTAGTGTCAAAGATTAGGAACTTTGAGTGTAGTGATTCAATTTCCGACAAGTGCGGTAGAACCGCTAATTGAAACACTCAGTCGTGATATTTCCAAGCAATCGGTCTTCAATATTTGATTTCGCGGATAGGAGAAATCTAATTCAAATGTCTCTCAGGTCTTGGGTGTGGGATTGCGGTGTTGACAATTTTGAAACGCCAAACTATCGATTGCCCGCCTCACAACTTACTTTGTATTGCTAATTAGCACATCCCAGATTTGAATGGCGACAATACTTGGTCAAATGCTCCGACGATCGATTTGCAATCTGCCCATAAACCCCTGTTGTAGTTGCCTATATATGTTTGGAAGATGGCATACCTTCCAAACAAGCTCTTTGTGAATTATGCGAATTCCAATTGCACTCAAGGTGCGTATCATTTCCTGGGTAAACCTCTTCATCAATTAATTTTCAGTGCAATGAAGGATGATCCAATTAACTCTAATTTCCCCAAATCAAGAGCTCTTTTATTTGTAAATTTAATTATTCAAAGAAATGTGATAATTCGATGCCTTCAAGTGATCTCATTCTAATCTAGGTTCGAAAATTTCAATAATTGTGATAGACTTATGTTTTTGGATTTAACAAATAGAAATAAAATTAATAATTTATTTGAAACAGTCAAAATCAATTTTTTAATGAAGATATAATAATAAATGAACAAAGTAAGAAAAGATATATCATAAGTTCTTTCTTAAATACAAAAAAGAACATTTAACGGAAAAATTAAATATTTAGCAACGTAAAAAAATTTCTAGACAAAAATTAAATTTTTTAATTCTGATCACATGGTTGGAGAATTGTAATGATATTAAGATACCTGATAAAGTTTTTAATATTGCATCTTTAGGCCAAGATTTTTCGTAACATTCTTTTAACAATAAATATTTCCCCCCACATGATTTTATGGCCACTATTGAATTTGGAATTTTACTTGGATATAAAAAATGAAGTAAGTGCCCAATGCTCTCTGAGTGGTCTAATTTTCTTTTTAATTAACCAGTTCTAAACAAACACTGCAAGATAACTTATTTTCAGCATAGCTGATATCGTTTTGGAAGAACTCGAAATTGACTATTAATCTGTAAAAAATTTTATTTTCCCTTTTATAAAAGGTATGTTGCTGATATTTTTATGATCATTTCTAAACAGAGTAAAAGAAGTTTAAGATAGTTTTAATAGGTGTGATTTAAATACTAAATTTACTTATGAAGAAGAATTAAACTTCACACTTCAGTTTAAAAATATTTCGGCCACAAGAGAAGATTATAAACATATTATAACGAATTCGTACCACACAAAAACATGGTCTCTCAGAAACTGACATTTTTTATCACAACATCCTTAGATAAGAAAAGAGGGATGATTTTTGGGATTATATATGTTACAGGCAAAGTATATAATCCAGGCATTATATATAATCCCTAGGCATTACATATAATCCATAGGAATTATATATAATGCCTATGGATTATATATAATTCCTATGGATTATATATTATCCCTAGGCATCATTTATAATGCCCGGCACGGCAATTAAAAAAATACATCTTAATATCTTTGAAATCAATAAAAAAAGGAGAGTTAAAAAACGGAAAAATTGTACTCAAATGATGGAGAATATTTATTAGAAACTTTACTTGGTCTCTTCTGGGCATTATATATAATACGTAGGGATTATATATATTTCCGGATTAAATACTTTGCTTTTACAGTATTATAAATAAATAAGCTATAAATAAGAATAAATTAGCTACAATATTCAGACAAAAAGGCATTCAGGTCATTTTTAGAAATTTGTGGAATAAAGAATAATGCAATAAACTCCGATTTACAGAAATCAAGAGCTCTTTAATTTGTCATTTGAATTGATTTCAGGTAATTATTTAAATGCTTTAGTGTAATTTACCAGTATTAGATAATTTTTTTCTAAACCTTTTTTTTTTAAATGATTTTCAATGCAATTTTTTTAACTTTTACTTCCAGTGGTATGATTATTTGTCATAAAAAGAATGCATTTATTTTAATTATTTTTTTATAATAAATACTTACTACAGGCTCGAAAAGGGACGACATAGAGCTTATTTGACCTTTTGCACTGAAATTTATTTATGCATCAAGTAAGAGGTCGTGTAAATTCATGATCATGTAAATCATGTAAATTCTGAGAAAATAGTCTTTCATAATAACAAAATAACACGTTATTGTTAACAAATTATTAACGCACAGCTTTTTTAAATAGAACAACTGAAATTGTCAGTGATCGAATGAGAAATTTCGTTAAGCACTGTTGAATCAGTGATTTTTTGATTTTGTCTGGGTAAGCCTGTAACTCGAAAAATTTATAATTAGAAGAAAAAGTTAAAAATTGAAAATAATATTTTTAATGGCTATTTTTAATTAAACGTGAAACGCTTTTAATTTATAATATTTTATATCGAAATACATACATTCTCAACCCAAAAAGACAAATCTTCAACAACAAAAATTAATTCAATTGAAACGTTAAATTAAAATCCAACCATTTTAAACATGAAGAAAAGGTTACGAATTTTGAACCAAATATTGAAATTTTCAACCAAAGGGTCAAGGTCTCAAGCCACTAAGGCGAATTTATTTCTAAACCAGTTGAATTTTTCATCATAAGAGTTAATTTTTAACTAAGTATGATACATTTCTAACTAAGGAAGATTAAATTTCTAAAATAAAAAAATAGTTTTCAAACCAAAGTCAGAAATTAAAAAAAGAATCTTAACATTGTGAGTTTGAAAAATTAATTTAGAACAAAAATAAAACGAATTTCCGACCACTTGTATTTTACTCAAACATGAGGAATTTTCAAGCTAATAGTTAATGCATCAACCAAAAAAGATAAATTTTCAACACACATTATTTTTCTGTGAAATAATAGTAGCAATTTAAACTTTTTAAGCCTTTAGTTTGAAGCAAAAAGAGAACAGTTTAATTTTCGAATCGAAACATTAATTTTGAACAACAAAAAATGTCGCCAAAATAGTTAAATTTGCAACCAGATTTCAATCTTAAAAAATAAATTTTAGACATAGTAGCTTAACTTTTGACCAAGTAGTTAAATTCGTTATCAATTTGTGTAATTATCACGACAAAAATAGAAATTTTCACGAGGAAATATAAATTTTAAACACAAAAGTTAATTTATAATTAGATATTTGAAATTTCAATTTAAATATATAATTTTGACCATAGGAAAATAATTTATTTACAAAGTAGTTTAAGTTCAAATAAATTAGTCGATTTTTTGACCAAAAAATACGATTTTCGAACAAAACATTTAATAGTGGATATTTCAACTACAAAAGATTCTTACTTCAAATCAAGGACAGTTGTATTCAGTAAAAAAGAGGAATTTGAAACGAAATAGTTCGATCCTTAATCGAGGTAGATTAAATTTCCACTAAAAACGCATTTTTAACCAAATATATTAATTTTAGGCGATGAATTGTAAACTAAAAGGATAAATCCTCTACTAAAAAATATAGCAGTTGTTATTAAGAATAAGAAATATTTTTAATTTTAAGTCAAAAAGATTTGAATTCATCTAATAACACGAATTTCCACTAAAAAAGTGGAATCCTCAGCCATAAAATATTTTAATTTTGAAGTGAAGAAAGAAAGAAAGTTTTAGTAAAATTATAATTCAAAGGAGAATATCATTTTTTAAACAAAATAAAAATTTCTCATAAGTGTTTTTTTCAAGTTTATTTATTTGCTGCAGAGTTATATAAATATAATTGTGTTATGCTTTTCCGAAAAACTAGAAAAGATGTTGTTATTTTACATGAGTTTTCGCTTTAAAGCTTAGAAAAATTGGCAATAATTTATACATTTTTTAAAGCTTTAAAATATTGTAATTAATTCTTTCGTAATTTATTAAATCATTTAAATTTTACATTTTTTCCCTCAAACTTCTGATTCTATTTGAAAATGATTCGAATTTATCTTGAAAGTTTTAAAAGATGTGCAAAATCAAAAAATAATTTTAGAAGATTTTTCAAATTCTTTTTTTGAATTTCAGAAATATCTTGGAACATTTAAAAATCTTTGTTAACATAATATAGAAAAAGAATATTAAAAAAAATACTATTGCAAATTTTCCCAGAAGTCTTGAAACTAAATTTTATTCTCTTAAAAGTTTAAAATTCTTGATTCTTTTAAGAATCCTGAATAAACTGTTAAATTTTATTTCAAAATTTAAAAAAATAAATAAATAAATTTTATTTTAAGTTAAAAAAAAATATTTTCTAAATTTAGATTATCAAATTTTTTTTTCAAATCTTCTGATTATATTTCAAAAGAAAAAGATTTTTCTCTGAAACCTGGAAAAAAATGTCAACAATTATAAAAAAAATTCCTGATTATTTTTTGAAAAATTTGCAAATCGTTTGGAATGTTGTAAAATTATTTTAAACGTAATCTGAAAATTAATTTTGGAAAATTAAAAATATAACATTTTTTCCAGAATTCTTAAAAACATGTGTATTAAAACTTTTTTAAATTATTGAAAAGGTCCTAAGTTTTTTGTTCAAAATCTTTCAAAATCCACACAGAAAAAAGTTTATTGCAACCTCATTTACGCTTGAAATTATTTCTGATTTTTTATAATTTTGTTTAATATCTTCTTTAAATTAATTTTTTAGGATAAAAATTGGTATGAATTTTCATAAAAATCTTAGGAAAAGTTGTTTACTCTTTTGATCCTTTAAAAAATATTCAAGTACGTGCAAAATTTTGTCTCACAATTTTTAAAAAAATTACATTTTACGAGGGTGGATTGATAAGTTTCCGGCCTGACCAAGAAAAACAACGTTTTTAAGAATTTTTTTTTTTATTTCTCAACATAATCTCCTCCAAGGCTGA
>NC_046659.1:134949733-134960524 GCF_010883055.1 Belonocnema kinseyi | reverse complement strand
AGCTATCTAAGGATGGTACTATAGAACGCCACCTCAAGGTAGGCCTAGTGGCGCCATCTCTTGGTCAGGCCGGAAACTTATCAATCCACCCTCGTAATTAAGTTTTTTAAAAATATTTTAGAAATTTAGATTATTAAAATATTTCTTCAAATCTTTTAAATTATATTTGTAAATAAGTCGTTTTTTTCCTGGAGCTTTGAGAAAAAACTTCAAAATTATAAAAAAATTCATGATTCTTTTTTGAAAAATTTGTAAATCTTTTGTAATGTTTCAAAACCTTTTCAAAGATAGTCTTAACATTAATTTCGTAAAATGAAAAAATATAAAAATTCCACAGAAATATATTTTAAAAGTGTATATTAAAACTTTTTTTAAATCTTGAAAAGCTTTTAAGTTTTGTGTTCCAAATCTTCAAAAATAAACATAAAAAATTAAAAAAAAAATTTTTCTAGGTTTAAAATTATTTTTGCACCTTTTTAAAACTTTAAAAATATTCTTTAATGTTTCAAAATCTTGCTAAATATTCTCTTTAAATTAATTTTTCAAGATAAATAATCACTTTTAATATATATATATATATGCAAATTTGAAATAATTTTCGAAAATTTTGTTAACTTATTTTTTACAAATGTTTCGAAATAATAATTAATATTACAAATATTTAATAAAGAAAAAAAATCTCCAGCTCCGGTAGAAATCTTTGTTCTCTGATAAATATTTGTAATATTTTATTATTAACAAAATTTTTGATATTTATTGTTAAAAAATTACAAATTGACCAAAGAATGCAACGTCTTATTTATTAAAAAACTTCTTTGGTCAACACCATTTGACCTCAAACATAAAGTTTTGAAATCAATTTTTCGAAAAAAGAGAGAGTAAAATAAAAATAATTTTAAATTTTAGCAAAAATTTTTATTTCGGCAAATAATAAGTGTGAAAAAGTTGACAAATTCTCGTGTGATATCAAAATTTAAAGAGAACATATATTTTTTAATATCAAAAAAATTACAATCAGAATAATCTTTTTTATCAATAATGTTTACAAAGATTCGCAAATAAATTATATTATCAAACAAAATAACTTAGAAATTTTAATTTACAAAATTGATGTTGCATAAAATTCTGAATAATATAACAAATAAATGTCAATCACTTAAAAGATTTCAGAACATTGAAAAGAAGTAACTGAAAGCAGCAGCATGAAGCAATTTCATGCTGTATTCAACCAATCAGATACACGACAACAATGAGTATGAGATTTTCGATAATTCCATTCCACCTACTTGTTTAGATAGGTTAAACAAATATAAACTAAGTCATGTTTCATAAAAGAGTATCTGAAAGTAGAAAGTTATTTTTTTAAAGAAAAGAGGTCCAATTAGAAATTTAATGTCAATGTTTAGAAGACTCTAAAAAAGAAATAAGCAGAGCCTATTGTGCGGAGACTGGAGATAGTATGTAATAAAAAAATATTAATATTAATAATGAATATTTATAATTCATAATTTACTGCAGGATTGAAGACCAGCAAATTGCCATGAAGGTCGTCTATCGTTGAATCCGATTGAAAAGCGAATGTTCCATCTTTGTGGTATTCAGTTCTTCGTCGAGTGCCTTAGAAGTTTCAAGTGGTAGGCGGAACCTGCAATATTTGTACCTTCTTCGACCGAAAGTATTATTGCCTCTCTTCAGAACTCGATTTACGCACACGTGCTCAAAAAAAAAAAAAAAAGTGAAGGGAGCGAGAATCGAGCCCGCAACGTGACCTTACCAATCGTACGCGATTTTATAACTGGCACACATTTTCCTATTGGCGAAAGTGAGAGTGATTATAGTTTGTAGTGATGACCCTGCCATAATAATAATAATAATAGACAAAAAAGTATGTCTGTCATAATTTGCAATATAAATCATTCTTGATAATAGTCCACTAAGAAAGGTGCCAATTAGATGTAAATTGATCAATTTTGTACCTGAAATTACTTTACCTACTTGAAGCGGAACGACAAATCACTGATTATTTTAAAACACAATAGTTCGGTCGAAAATGAGGCTAGACATGTTAAAAAAAGGATTAGAAAGCATGGTTAATTTTACGATAATGTACGCTTGGCAGATTTATTTCTGACCTTTTGAAGAGAATACATCACGTGAGACAATTTAAACCAAATTGAAGAATTTCCAGAATTTTTAAGCCAACTTCAACTCGGTTTAAAACCCAGACAATTTGCGAGAAAATAATTTAAAATAGAGGTGACAATCTTTGAAACTTGATCTTTAAGTTAAGTCTAAAAATGAAAAAATGTTAACGAGTTTTCGAGATATGAGTAAAAATCTCCAAGCAGTCATACTGCCGCACAGTGGTCGCACAGTGGTCGCACTATCGCACATTGGGTCACACTGGGTCACACTGTCACAAAGTGGGCCGGATCGACACTTTTCTGTTCCTAATTTACTAAACATGAAAATTGTTGACCGGATTTAATTTCGTTTTGTGATATTCATTATTTAAACAAATAGAACGTCAGAAAAATATCTTTTCTGATCAAACAGTTATAAATTTAATGAAAATTTATGATTTATAAATATAGAAAAATGTAAAAGTCAAATGTTGTAATTCTTGACAAAAATACTATAAATAAATAATAAATATGCATTTTTCAACTGATTTTTTTAAACTAAATAATGTTGCAGATAGCTCGGTGGTATTTTGTTCCTAAATCCTAATTGTGATAGTCGGTAAGTCGGATTCAAAATAACGTACAGCCCACAAATATTAAGCGATTTGAAAAAAATACTGTTAAGATTTCTAAGAGAGTTGTCAAGCCCGATTTTTCAATTCGGTTTTCAATTTTTTATACAACAAAAAATATGACGAAAAAATTGCCATTTGATCTATCTGACGTTGCCGGTGCTCGTCAATAACAGGAAAAGTGTTGAAATCGCTTAAGTTTCATAGAGTAGTATTAGCGTAAGATTTCTAGTTATATTGCAAGAAATTTGTATGGAAATTATATGATATTAAAAAACAATTCTCTTGAGATTATAGTTCTTTATATTGTAAACAAATTTAATGAACAAATGCAGTAATCAGGCGTTTTTCGATAGAAATTGTTTTTTCTCATTTGCATTTTTTTAAATTATGAACTTTATGATAATTTGAGAAAAATTCATAATTTGTTGATTGATTTTAAGATTTAAAAAAAACAAATTTAATAAATAAGTACATTGTTCGGGCACTTGTCGGCAGAAAAATTCGGGATTTTCAATGCCCGTCTTTCCAGTTGGAAACTTTATGAGAATTTCATTGAACATTTATAATAAGTTGATAAATTTTATAATTTCTTTAAACAAATTTCAAAAACAAATGCATTATTCAGGCTTTTAAAAAAATATATAATTTGTCGACCAATTATGAATGTTGCTGAAATCATCATAAAGTTCCCCATTAAAAAGACTGACATCGAAAAAAACTAATCGTTTTGTCCACAGATGCCCGAATAATGCATTTGTTTATAATATTTGTTTTTAAATATTATAAAATTTATCAACTCATCATGAATGTTGCCGCATTTATTATTAAGATCTAAATTAAAAGTCTGACATCGAAACAAAACCTCATTTTTCCGAGGACAGATGCCGCGCTAATGTATTTGTTTATTTAATTTGTTTGCAAAATCATAAGATTAATAACCTAATTTTGAATTTCGCTAAACTTAATCACAAATTTCTTAATTCAAAAAAAATTTACATCGAAAGCAAAGAATATTTCTGTCGAAAAATGCCTGATTACGGCATTTGTAAATTAACTTTGTTTATAATATAATCAATTATAATCATAAAAGAAATTTCATTATAAACTATTGTGTCCATTTGAATCTCTTGCAATATTACTTGAAAAAACGTATACTTGTGGAAAATCGTAGAAAACAGTTTTTCAGCAAATAATTTTTTAATAAATTTTTTTTTATAAATTTTCTAATATTGTAATATCCTTAACTAATGTAAATCTATGCAACTAAAGTGATTTAAACTATTTTTCTGTTATTGACGAGCACCGTAAAGGTCAAATAGAATGATGGTATTTTTTTCTTTATATTTCTTTATTTATTAAAAAATTGAAAACCTACTTCAAAAATCAAGCTCAAAAACTCTCTTGTAAATCTTATTAGCTTTTATTTAAAATTTTTTGTGCCCAATTCGGTGAATATTTGTGGGCTTTGCGTTATTTTCGAGATTTCTGGTACGAAATTCCAGAAATTTTCGGCGATCACCGCCCGCGCGACCGACAGCGGTGATCGCAATTTGAAAATCCATACAGAGACGCTTGGACATTTTCAGTCATATCTCTGGAACCCGTAAAAATGTTTAAAGCTTGTGTACCTCAAATTAAAGATGATATTTCACAGATTGCGTTCTGTAAATTTTATATTATTCCCAATTTTTCAGTAACTTTTTTCACGATTTAAAGTTGAGGTACAAAATTCCGGAAATTTTCGGCGAACACCGCCCGCGCAACTGACGGCGGTGATTGTCGATTGAAAATCCGCACAGAGATGCTTGGACATTTTTGGTCATATCTCTGGAACCCGTAAAGATGTTTAAAGCTTAGGTACCTTAAATTAAAGATGATATTTCAAAGATTGCGTTCTGTAAATTTCATATTATTCCCAATTTTTCAGTAACTTTTTTCACGATTTAAAGTTGAGGTACAAAATTCCGGAAATTTTCGGCGAACACCGCCCGTGCGACCGACAGCGGTGAACGCAAATTGAAAATCCATACAAAGACGCTTGGACAGTTTCAGTCATATCTCTGGAACCCGTAAAGATGTTTCAAGCTTAGGTACCTTAAATTAAAGATGATATTTCAAAGATTGCGTTCTGTAAATTTTATATTATTCCCAATTTTTCAGTAACTTTTATCACGATTTAAAGTTGAGGTACAAAATTCCGCAAATTTTCGGCGAACACCGCCCGCGCGACCGACAGCGGTGAACGCAAATTGAAAATCCATACAGAGACGCTTGGACATTTTCAGTCATATCTCTGGAACCCGTAAAGATGTTTAAAGCTTAGGTACCTTAAATTAAAGATGATATTTCAAAGATTGCGTTCTGTAAATTTTATATTATTCCCAATTTTTCAGTAACTTTTTTCACGATTTAAAGTTGAGGTACAAAATTCCGGAAATTTTCGGCGAACACCGCCCGCGCAACTGACGGCGGTGATTGTCGATTGAAAATCCGCACAGAGATGCTTGGACATTTTTGGTCATATCTCTGGAACCAGTGAAGATTTTTAAAGTCTAGGTATCTTAAATCGAAAAAAATATTTCAAGGATTACGTTCGGTAGACTTTAGATTATTCCAAAGATTTTTGTAAGTCTTATCACGAGTTGAAGTTGAGGTACAATATCCCAGACATTTTCGGTGATTACCGTCCGCTTGAAAATCCATACAGAGACGCTTGGAAATTTTTGGTCATATCTCTAGAACCCGTGAAGGTTTTTAAAGTTTTGTTGGCTCAAATGAAATATCAGATTTAAATAATTACGTGCTGTAAATTTCAAATTGTTTCTGCATATTTCTTAGGACATTCCATTAGTTGAAGTTGAGATAAAAAAAGAAAAGTTCTTTTAAAAAAATGATTATGATAATCATAATAATAATTGCATAATTTCTAACTGTTTTTCTTCTCAAAATTTACAGATTTAGTTGCAACTTATTTATTATTTATTTTGTTATAATCACCAGTGATTTTTGGTACCTCTTTTGTATTTTATAACTTAGAAAAGTATTTTTGATTTCAGAGACATCTTAGGAAAGATAGGTTCTTATTAAAAGAAAAAAATGTATTGTTGGGAACACTCAATTAAAATTTAAATCTACTATGAGTGGAGATAAAAGCGATTTTCAATTAAGATGCAAACTTAACTTTTTCTCGCGGGTTGATAGATAGATTCTTTAATGGAATGGAAGACTTTCTTTCATCGCTATATCATTTATTCATGAGTTTTTGATTTCCAATTGGCAAGAGTTAATAAAAGAACTGTCATTCAAACGAAAAGCGATAGAATTTCTCTTTCTGCCATTAATTTTATTCAAATGTAAGCAAAACAATATTTTTCTCGTTGATTAAGCAAGTTTTGCATTTACGCAGTGGTTCATCAAGAATTTTTAAACTGTAAGATTAAAAAAATTTTTTTTTCAAGTTTTCGGGTCAAGGAATAGTCAAATTTAAGGTTTGCAAGTTTTGATAAAATCGCTATTTTGAAAAAATTTTCAATTTTACATTTCCAGTTATCGATTAAAGTAACTTTATCAATGCACCCTTTTTACTGTTCACAATTTAATCATTTTCGATTTAAAATCTTTAAAATTAAGTCAATTTTTTATTGGAAGACTTCAAATTGAAATAATTTACGATTTTTAATCTTCAAAATTCTGATTTTTTGAACTCCAAAAATGGATTTTTTGACAACTTATTAATTTGATCCAATTTGCCTCTAAACCCAAAAAATCACTCTCTACTTTTATCGTACCTAATAACGTTTTTCAAACAAAATATATATAAATTTAAAATTCGATTTTTGCGAACGCTTTCTGTATTTTTTTAAACTTCTATGCCCATCACAAAAATGCGTCACCCAGAAATATTGTATTCAAAATTATTGTTATTTCAAATTCAAACAATTTTCAAAATTAAAAAAATTAAAAATAATTTTCCCATTCGGATATTTTATAATTCGGCAATTTTCTGTCGTGAGTTTTATTATTCGGGAATTTTATAATGCGCAAATTTTATTATTCGAGAATTTTATTATTCGGGAATTTACAAATCAGTATTTTTATTTTCCGGGAACTTTAATATTCGCAAATTTATTGTTCGAAAATTTTATTATTCGCGGATTTTCTAATTCGGGAATTTAACAGCGTTGGGAATTTTATTTTTAGGGATTTGCAGTCGTCCTGTTCATCATTTAGAATTTTTCAAAGTAAAAATATTAAATTGATTAAATTTTCATTCGACATATTGAGATTAAAATAATTTAAGGTAGAAATAATTTTAAACCTCTAAAAATTCAAAATTTTGCAATTTCATTGAATTCCAGAAACTCCATATTCTTGAATATTCAAGTTACTAGTGTTAGTAATTAATCTACCCTTCAAAAATCCCGAAAATAGTGAATTCTTGACAAAATTGAAAAATATTATTTAATAGTACTCTTAGAAATAAATATAAATAAATATATATTTAAGAAATTTACTACTTTCCAGGATTAAAAATTTCCGCAATTTACTATTTTCAGGGATTTAAATATTCGGTAGTGTACTGTTTTCAGGAATTTCAAAATAAAAAAATTGAATGTTTGCGGAGATTTAAAAATTAAGAAATTTAATATTTTAGGGATCTGACACTTCAGGAATTTGATAATTTCGGGAATCTAAAAAATCCGATCTTAAAATTTTTGAAATATTTGGTATATTTTCCTTTTCATCGGGGAATTTGAAATTTCTGAAATTATTATTTAGCGGAAAATTCTTGCTTTAGTAATTATTTTATCGGTATTCTTTCACATTCAGGATTTTGAAAATTAAGAATTGACAACTTGACTTCCGACTTTCAAAATTATAAAACTGTGAAGGATAAATATTTGTAGTGGAATTTTCAATTCCGAAAAATTCCTACATAAATAATAATAAACCAGCTCAAACTTTAGAAAAATATTTTTTGGTTGGAGTTCTTTTCACAAACAAAATTTCTTTTATTTTAAAAAATATTTAATAAGAGTGTGGGCTTGAAATTTTCGGATTTTGTTTTGATAAGTTTTTTTCTCGGATATAATTAACTGCTTTCGTACTGGATAAAAAATATTTTGACCTGCTTGATAATGATAGATTTTTGTACATTTTATTGATTAGCTATAATTATTTTTAACTAAATTCATAATTTATTGCGTCGCTTTTTTTTAACAAAAACCAAATTTTTATTTTTAGTAAGTTTTTATTTTTTTTAATGTAAAATAAAGCTCATGCTTCTTACTTTAAAACGCTTTAAGGACAATATATCCTTTTTTACTAAAATAAAAGTTTGTGTTTTGTTTAAAAAAATACAAGTATTCCAATAAAGTTTTTTTTAATGCCAATAAGTAAATTTATGTTGGAAAAGTTTCAATATTATTTTTTCCGCTTTTTATAGTTATCTTAAGAATTTTTTGAAAAAATGTCATTTAACCTTAGAAACTGAAATTAAAATACTTCTTTTCTAAAAATATGTATTAAACTTAGTTTTCGGGTAAAATATTTTTTTTAATACTTGCAAACACTGAAAAATTGGCAAAAATCCTATCGGAACTATACAAAGAAATTCAATTAATTGATATTTTTTACTAAGTAACAAATAAAAAAAATAAAAAAATTCATTTTCTAATTTTTAAAAATGGGGCTAACATGTTAAATTTCTAATGAAAAATATTCTAATATAAAATATTCATAAATAACCTAGAGTGCATTAAAACATAAATATAAAATTTCGCGGCTGCCGTGGTCGTGCGGTCTCTTGGACCGCCTATAAGTTTTCAATTAATATTACTTGCCAATTACACACATGACTACAGGTTTTCCTCTTATATCAGCAAGAACACAAATAAAACTAATGCTACTAAAAAAACTCAGCCTCAAAGAGGGACCAACTTATGAGAAACATGGTGCGGTGTGAGAGACCACACGTCCATATATTCATGATAATTTGTCACTTTCTGCAAAATGAGCGATAAGCGGGACATCTAATTTTTTGGGGACCAAAACATTTTTAAATACTATGAAAATAATTAATATAAAACATAACATTTCAACGTGAAAGTGGCCGTGCGTTCTCACGGATCACCTAGAAGTTTTTAATTAATATTATTTACCTCAATAAAAACACAAATCTAATGCTACTCAGCCTCAAGTAGGGACCAAGTTATAAAAAACATGGTGCGGTCTGTGAGACCGCACGGCCACACTTAAACGTTAATATTAGTTTTCAATAGCATAAAAGGGAAAAATGTACTCCTAGGTTCTTGTTAATTATGGTCTATTGTGTGAGAAAAGTAAATAAAATATGAGTCAGCGGTAAAGAAAGTGAATTTTATATAAAGCACGTGTGCGTAAAAAGTAAAATCGTGAGGTGGTAACACGTGGTAGGCCTAAGTGACAGAGAATAGTTACACCTACAGTGTGGCCAATCTCTCCACCAATGGAGGCTGTTCCTCCGCGGTGACCACTTACCTGTTACCAGAAATATTCTTCCAGACAGTCCCAAGACATTCTCCTGCTGGCCGTGCTAGGTCAAGCTTCGCTTTCGGTTAATCGCTCAGACGCGCGCCAAGTTATTTTTTATTCATAGAATTTTAATTTTTAATAATTAATTAATAATCGAGTTTTTGTTATTTGTGAAAAAAACGGAAAGATACTTATGGGTGAATAGTGTTTGAAGTTCTTGACAAGCCAGTTTCATAGAATCCTTTTCAAGGACAACCATGGTGCCCATCAAGTGGATTTACTTAGTCTCTGTGATTGCCGTCCTTCTGGGATTGACAAAAGCTGTTCCGGGCAGACTCAATGGTACGATTTTTTTTCTTCGAATTGATCGAGTTCTCTATCTCTCTTATGAAAAATTTTCTGAACCATGCCTTTCCAATTACTATCAAGCGATTCTGATCTTTAAAGATTTATGAGTAGAGCTTATTTATTTATAAATATTTTAAAGAGATATTTGAATTTCGCGGTATAAAAAAGAAAGCCGGGAAATTTAAATCTGTTGATAGATTTGTTCGAAATCAAGAAGTTATTTTTTATTGCAATTTCAGAGTTTATGATATCTGTTAATTGGAGAATATTTCGAGCTGTAAGTCTTAAAAGTTGAAAGATTGAAAAATAACGTTCAAAATTACATATCTTTAACATGTAAAGTTTTTAAATTGGATATTTTATCAATCTACATAATTTCTAAATTCAAGAATTTTTAATCTTTCAAATTTTATCTTTTAAAATTTATAATTCAAAGTTAAGCAAATATTAAGTTTTGTAATTACAAATTCTCTAATTTCAAAAATTGACATTTGGAATTTCTTCAATTTGAAGGATTTAGAATTGAAAAGTTTAGTTTAGATTCTCAAAATTGAAAGATTTTTAGAATTTTAATTTTTACATTTTTAAAATGAAAAAATTTAAAAAATTAAATTGTTTTCAATAAAAAATTCACAATTGCATTATTTTATGTTATACACAATTAAAAACTGTAGAATTTTAAATAAAAAATGTGAAAATTAAAAAACTTATTTTCTATTTAAAAAATTTTTTTAACTTAAATACATTATTTTGCATCTTTAAAATTGAGAAGTTTTGCATTATAAATCTTCAAAACTGTAATATTTTCAAACAAAAAATTCAAAATTTGAGTCTCTTCAATATATTTCAAATTTTTTCAATTCCGCGTTTTCAAAATTGTAGAACTTGGAATTCTAAATCTTTAAGATTGACGTTTTGAGCTTTGAAAATTTATAATTAAATTGATAATAGATTTTAGAATTAAATTAATAAAAATGAAATTAAAAATAATTTCAGAATTAAATTGATGCAATTTTTAAGTTTTGCAATAAAATATTTTTTAATTTTGATAATTTATATTAAAATTTCTTCAATTTAAATCACTTAGAATTGAAAGCTGGACTTTTGACTCTTAAAATACTTTAAAATAGAAATTTTAATTTTTAAAATAAAACATTTTGAACTTAAAATTA
>NC_046659.1:134905243-134949633 GCF_010883055.1 Belonocnema kinseyi | reverse complement strand
TATATAAAACAAAAATCTGTAATTTTAATTGATTGATTTAAAAATTTCTTCAATTTTGAATAATTGGAAACTTATTTAAAGAAAAATACTTCTCAGAAAGATTTTATTGTCACGCTGCCAAAAAAAAAAATCACCGCAAAATTTAAACGTGTTTATAGATTTATTCAAAATATGTAAGTTACATTCAATCAAAAGTTTAGTATTTATGTTCTTTGAGCATTCAGAAATGAAGCTTATACAAAGAAAAATATTTTATTAGGTCGAAGTGATTTTTAATTCAAATAGAGCAATATCAAGTATTTAAATTTTTTTGAGCTAAAGTTATTAATTTTTTAAAGAATTATAATCAGTTATGTTTTCTCAATTCCTAATTTAGATTCGCAAAAGGATAAATTAAAAAGTTTCCTCTGCATCCTTTGATCCTGGATTCAGTAATAAAAATGAGGCATTGCGAAAGCCAGCGAGGCCTTAATCATTTCACAACCATCAAATTTTGAAAATGAAACCAAAATTTGTCGTACATTATCGAAAAAAGTGAAAGCTGAAAGCATGATGCTAAATCTTTTTCAGATAATTGAGTTAGTTGAAAAGAAAGCTCTTCGAGTTGGAATTGTGTTCAGTCCATTAGGTAATTGAATAGGAGCAATAAAAGTAAAGGGTCATCTTGCTTTGTATTTCCTATGGGAAGGAGCTCATAAAAACGAAGGTGTTCACATCTCTTGCTCTCCTCTCGAACGAGCCACCAACCAACTTTCTTTGACCTTAATAGATTTGATCATTTTATAGATCCACCTTCCCAGGTATAATAGTTCGATTATGAGATTTTAGCTCAGGGTCAAGTACTTGTACTCAAGACTCCATGTAAAAGTAGATCAATTCAATGATTTTATCCACCTTTCGATCGTCCTTGCACCAGACCATTCTTGGATAAACATTTTTAAAATGCGGCTGCGATTTCTGATCTTGTCTCTGACAACTTTTTTGTGTTGACTGTCAAGACTTCGTCTATTGAAAAAACAATCTATTTTTGACTAAAAATTCCATCATTTAGAGTAAAAATATTGCATCTTTCGTAGATGAAAATCAAATTTTTTAGCTGAAAACTCATCTATTTCTTAGAAAATTTATTTTTGATTTTATTTTGATAAAAATTCTTCCTTTTTAGTTGGAAAAGATTTCAGTGATTTTATCCACTTTCTGATCGTCCTTGCACCTGACCATTATTGGATAAAGATTTTTAAAACACGTCTGCGATTTATGATCCTGTCTCTGACAATTTTTTTCGTTAACTCCAAAATTCATATAAAAAATCTATTTTTGCTGAAAATTTGTCCTTTTGATTGGATAATGCATCTTTTTGATTATAAATATCGCATCTTTTCAATATAAAAATAAAACTTTTTCATTTGATAAAAATTCATTCTTGGATAAACATTTTTGAAATGCGTCTGCGATTTATAATCTTGTCTCTGACAAAATTTTTTTGCTGACTGTCAAGAATCCGTCTATTAAAAAAAATCTATTTTTGCTGAGAATTTCTCTTTTTGATTGAAAGGTGTATATTTTTGAGTAAAAATATTGCATCTTTCGTAGATGAAAATCAAATTTTTTTAGCTGAAAACTCAGCTATTTCTTAGAAAATTTATTGTTGATTTTATTTTGATAAAAATTCGTCCTTTTTAGTTGGAAAAGATTTCAGTGATTTTATCCACCTTCTGATCGTCCTTGCACCTAACCATTATTGGATAAAGATTTTTAAAACACGTCTGCGATTTATGATCCTGTTTCTGACAATTTTTTTTTGTTGACTCCAAAATTCATATAAAAAAATCTATTTTTGCTGAAAATTTGTCCTTTTGATTGAATAATGCATCTTTTTGTCTATAAATATCGCATCTTTTCAATATAGAAATAAATTTTTTCATTTGAAAACTCAGCTACTTCTGAGGAAATTTACTTTTTGTTTTAAATTTGTATTTTTGCTTTGAACAGTCAATTGAAATCTTTTTGGATACATTTCAACTATTTCGTAGAGAATTCAACTATTTTGATAAAAATTACATTCTTGGATCAACATTTTTGAAATGCGTCTGCGATTTCTGATCTTGTCTCTGACAACATTTTTTTGCAGACTGTAAAGAATTCGTCTATTAAAAAAACATTTTATTTTTTATTGAAAATTGCATCTTTTTGAGTAAAAATATTGCATATTCTGTATAAAAATAAAACTTTTCTAGTTAAAAACACAGCTATTTCTTAGAAAAATTACTTTTTGTTTTAAATTCGAATTTTTGCATGAAAAGTCCATTGAAATCTTTTTGGATACAAGTTCAACTATTTCGTAGAGAATACAACTATTTTGATAAAAATTCGTCCTTTTCATCTGGAAAAGATTTCAGTGATTTTATCCAACTTCCAATCGTCTTTGCACCTGACCATTCTTGGATAAACATTTTTAAAATGCGTCTGCGATTTCTGATCTTGTCTCTGACAACTTTTTTTGTTGATTGTCAAGAATACGCCTGTTAAAAAAAATCTATTTTTGCTGAGAATGTGTCATTTTAATTGAAAAGTCCATCTTTTTAAGTAAACATATTGCATCTTTCTTAGATGAAAATCATATTTTTTTTCTCTGAAAACTCAGCTATTTCTTAGAAAATTTATTTTTTCTATGAAAAGTCAATTTAAATCTTTTTGAATACAAGTTCAACTATTTCGTAGAGAATTCAAATATTTTGATAAAAATTCGTCCTTTTTAGTTGGAAAAGATTTCACTCATTTTATCCACCTTCTGATCGTCCTTGCACCTGACTATTACTGAATAAAGATTTTTAAAACACGCTTGCGATTTATGATCTTTTTTAAATAAACATAAAACTTTGTCATTTGTGAACTCAACTATTTCTGAGAAAACTTACTTTGTGTTTTAAATTCGCATTTTTACTTCGAAAAGTCAATTGGAATTTTTTTGTATACAAGATCAACTATTTTGTAGAGAATTCTACTATTTTGATAAAAATTCATCCTTTTTAGTTGAAAAAAGTTTCAATGATTTTATCCAGATTGCGATCTTCTTGGCACCTGACCATTCTTGGATAAACATTTAAAAAATGCGTTTGCTATTTATGAAACTCTCTGAGACGGATTTTTTTTTAATCCACAAAAATTCGTATATTACAAAAATACCAGAGTGGGTTTAAAATTTAAGCCGATAAAAAATTCCGTTTTTTATAACGAAATACCAATTTTTTATTTTTTATTTATTTTAGCTCCTGAAAAACATGTGTATTTTTTGAAGGAAATTGTAGTTTTGAACAAACTAAAATGAAATAGATGCGAATTTGTATTTATTTTAAAGACCCCAGAATGAAATTTTTTTATAAGCCCTTTTAAAATTATGACCACCTTTTTGAAAAAAACGCACTTTTTCAACAGCGAGTGACTCGGAATTTATGCATTATAGAAAAAAACTCAAAAGAAGAAAAAATTTTTTTTGCATATAGAAGAAGTACTTTCGATGAAAAAAGAATTTCAGGAAATAACTATTTTTTTAACTTTTACCTTCTTTTTAATAAAGGTTTTCTAACTCTCGTACACACAATAATGTAGTTAAAAATCTGGTAACTATTTTATTTTATGTATAAAGTTAGAAAATATTAATTTGAAAAAATGTTGAAAAATGAAGGAGAAAAGAATTTCTGCCTAAAATTATTTTTTCTTCGCAAATACTTATTTTACATATAAAAACCAACATTTTTTTCAATTTACAGTTTTTTCTGCACTTCATAGTTTTAAAAAAATTCAACGTTGAAAAAAAGCAATCTTTTTCCATTTCTTTTATCCCCGAAAAAAACATTTGCAGTTTTTGAAGGAAGTATAAGATTTTTTAAAAATCGAAATGAAGTAGATGCGTACTTGTATTTTCTTTAAAGTGATTTCAATATGACACTTTTTTAATGAGCCCTATTAAAATTATGGCCACATTAAAAAAAAAAAAACTTTTTCAATGCTAAGTATCTCGGAATTTATGCATTATAGAAAAATACTGGAAACGGAAAAAAATTTTAGTTCTTATATGCAGAATAATCATTTGTGAAGGAACAATAATTTTGGGAAGGAACTATTTTTTAATTTTTTACCGTTTTTTTAATTCATGTTTTCTAAGTTTCATACGTAAAACAATATATTTTAAAATCTGGTAACTATGTCCTTTTATGCATAAAAGTTAGAAAATATTAATTTAAAAAAATGTTAAACAGTAAGATGAATAATTTTTTTCCAAAATTATTTTTTCTTCACAAATGCTTATTCTACATGTAAAAAAATTAATCGGGAATATATGCGTATTTGTATTTTATTTAAAATGAGCCGTAGATAAAGTTTTTCATTCAGCCGTTTTGAAATTTTGAACATCTTTTTGAAAAGAAAAAAACACTTTTCTTTGACGTCGAGTATCTCAAAATTTATGCATTATAGAAAAAAGTCCAAAGAGAACAAATTTTTTTTATGTACCATAAGAATTTGTAAAGAAAAAATTATTCTGGAAAAAAAATATTTTTTTCGTTTTTTACCGTTTGTTTCAATTAATATTTTCTATCGTATATACAATAGATAATATATTTACATATCTGTTAACTATATAATTTTACTTATAGAAGTTAGAAAATTTTAATTTAAAAAGAAATGTTCAAAAATAAAAAATATATTTTATACCTAAAATCATTTTATTTTTACAATTACTTATTCTACATGTAAAAATTAAAAGTTTTGTGTACTTGCTGTTTTCATATAATGCATAGATTCCGAGAAATTTAGCGTTGAAAATAAACCTTTTTTTTCATTTTGTTTGCTCCCGAAAAAAGTTAAAAAAAAAAAGAATTTGAAATTGGTTTCTTTATTTTCTTTAAAATGAGCCCAAGTTGACATTTTTTAATTGAGCAGTTTTAAAATTATTACCACCTTTTTGAAAGAAAAAGAAAACACGTTTGTAACGATGTTGCAAAACTAGTAACTACCTTCTTTTATGCAATAAAGTTAGAAAATATTAATTTAAAAAAAATTGTGAAAATTGAAAAAAAATTTGTTTCCAAAATGATTTTTTCTTTACAAATATCTACTTATTCTCATTATTTTTAAAGGTACTTGTAGATTAAAAAAAAAACAATATCAAATCGATTGGTATTCGCATTTTCTTCAAAATGAGTCCAAGATGGAATTTTTTTGTTGAGCCCTTTTAAAATTATGACCACCTTTTTGAAAAGAAAAACACTTTTTCAGCGCTGAGTATCTCGAAATTTATGCATTATAGAAAAAAATCTAAATATAAAAAAATTGTGCTTTTACATGTAAAATGAGTTTTTTTGTGAAACAAGAAATTGTTTGAAGAATATTCTTTGAATTTTCTGCAATTTTTTATTAATATTTTCTCATTTTTTTTTTACTAATACTTATTCTAAATATAAAAAACAAATTTTTTTTCTGTTTACTTTTTTCTATAATGCATAGATTTCGAGATATTCAGCGTTGAAAAAAGTGTTTTTTTTTTCAAAAAAATGATCACAGCTTTAAAAATCTATTTTTTCTGAGCAATTGTCTTTTATTGAAAAAAAAAAAATTATTTGGATATTTAATGGCAGAAATAAATATTTTTTTCTTTTAATTTTAGTCAAATTATATTGACAGTGATGTTTAATTATGGAAAATTATCATTTAAAATGTTTTATAAATGTTATAAACAAATTCGCAGTGTGGACATCTAAAGGAGAAGAAAATAGCTTTTTCTTCTAATTATCAATAATTTATTTTAAGAGTGACGTTTGGTAATAAAAAATGACCATCCGATATTTTTTATCATTTTAAAAACAAACTATATAAACAAGTGTCCAGTATAAAAATTGAAAGCCAGGAAGAAATCGTTTTTTCTCCAAATATTTCTACAATTATGTCCCGAGTGATTTTTAATGCTAAAAAATTATCATCCGAGATTTTTTCTTAATTTTATAAACACGTAGTGCGAAAAAATTACAATTTGTGCATTTGGAGGTCAAAAAATCCTTTTTTTTCCCAATTTTCCTCAAATGATGTGACGAATGATGTGCATTTGTAACATTTTGTTATATTATATTTTTAAATAATTTTGTTGACAAATTGTTTTTTAAGACACGCAAAATAAAAGCTAATTACAACCTTGGCAACATACTTTAAGGCTGGTTGCGAATAAAGAATGTTTTCTGCCTTCTAAAATTTATACTAGTTACTTGTTTGCAAAAGTTCTTTATAAAATTAATAAAAACATCGGATTATTTCTTTCTATTATTAAACATTAATGACTACATAATTTAAGGAAAACTATGAATAAAAATGATTTCTTTCTGCCTTTAAATGTCCACACGGTGCTCTTGTTTATATAATTTATTTAGTAACTTAATTAAAAAAAACATTAAACAAAAATTTTCTATGACTAAACATCCCTGGCGGTATAATTTGAGGAAAATTCAGAGCAAAATTGATTTTTACTGCTTTTTTCTACCTTTGAGCGTCCACACTAGGAATTTGTTTTTAAAATTTCTTTAAAATATTAATAAAAAAATATTGTATGATAATTTTCCATCATTAAAAATTACTGGCGATATAACTTGAGAAAAATCAAGAGAAAGAACTATTTATTTCTGCCTTTAAATGTCCCCTCTAGGCATTTGTTTTTATTATTTGTATATAAAACTAATAAAAAATATAAGACAAACAAATTTGTATGGTCAAGCATTATTTTTTCAGTCATAGAAAATAACGTTGATGCAAAAATTTCCTTTGCAAACAAACAATCTATAGTGTAGATTATTTGTGAGGTTAATTTGTTTATAACTATCAATATAAAAATGTCACACCATTTTTCTACTTCAGTCACGATCATTAACAAAAAAAAAAGAGAAAAAGGGACTTTTTCTCTAATCTTTCCATAAACATAAAAGTTAAAAAAAAAAAAAAAATGAAAAATCAAGAATTGCTAGCTGCAAGTTATTTTAAACCTCTTTTTTATTTCATATTACTGTGCTCACCTTGGTTAGGCAACTGTTTCAAAAATTGCTCCAAATGCGGAACATTAAAATATTCATCACTTGTATAATAAAATCGCTAAAAAATTTAAGAATTTTATTCTCATACCTATTAAAAATGTGCGAAAAAATGTATTTATTTTTAGTATTCTTATTATTTTTCACTAAATGTATAACTTATCAAAACAAAAATAAGCAGTGTTATCAAATTCAAAAAAACTTCAAAAATTTAATAAATTTTTTACTTTTATGACTTATGTTGAATATGAAAGATACTCAACGATATTTATTATTGTGTCAGTATAAGGTATCCTTTTTTTATCCCAGAAATGATCGGTTTACCTTGAAAGCAAAAAAAAAATATATTAAAAACTCGATTCACAGACTCAGTGCCCGGAAGAAAAACAAAAGCGGAAAAATGTGGCAGTCGTAAAACGGGTAGGATGAAAATGCACTTTTTGTGGCATCGTTTACACCTGCGTTTTTTATTTCACACTAATTGCTAGGATTCTGCCTCCTACAGTAAGCTAGGGACCACATCAATCACACTTCTCGCCATTGTATTTTTGCTTGTATATGTGCAAAAGTGATACGTGTGTGTGTGTGTGTGTGTTGGGCTGGATACATTCCGCAAGGCGCATCGAGACTGGTTGTAATTTACCCGTAGACCGGAAGTGTGGAGCGACACGAAACACTCTCTTGCCCCACTACTCTGATACCCCCCCCCCCATCATTTCTTCCAGACTATTTTTTTCTACTTCCTTTCTCGTGTTTCCTTGATTCCTTTGGAGTTTTCCCTTCCACGGTTCCACAGCATTGCACTTTTGCCATCTTTCCTTCTCTCTCCTTGTACAATGTACAACACTTCCTTCACGTTAACGAGCAATATCCTGGAAGCTTATCTCGTGAAAGGATTTCGAGGCAGTAGTGAGGTACGTGTTACTTTCGTCACGCTCGACAAGATTAATTTCCTAATAAAGAAACGGTCCTGGGAAATGCGAGTTCAGACCGGAAGCGTGCTTTGATGTGAGTCCCTAAGTGGAACCAGCAAGCAGGAAAACATCCTGTTGAAGGGATGCGGCTGCTACGGCTTTCATCCTAGTTCAGTAGCAAACTTGAAGCCTTTTGTCATAGAGGGTAGTAAATATTAAAATCTAAACGGAGAAATATGGATGGTCAAACTTGGAGTGTCAAAATTGAGATGGTCAATTTGACCTTCTAGATTGTAAGAACTATTAATAATTTTTTTTGTATTCAAGAAGAGGACGTAGTGTCTTTGAGTATTGACAGGTTTTTTAGAGTCAGTAGCAGAATCATCAAATTGACACTCTAGGATTGTCAATCAGAATTGGCTGCGTCAAGATTTTTATTGAACGCCTGACACTCAACGCCATGTCTGTCGTGGTATAACATTTTTTAATTTAAAGGAATCTGTATTATCATCTGAGATAGTTACCATCGACGATTGTAGAGATCTTTTTTAACACCGTGAAAATAGAATAGAACTTCCGATTGCTGGTCGAGTGCTTTCCCATAAAGTTATTAGAGAGGTTGAAAGAAGAATCTTTTTTCTGGAATTTGGCAGTTGAGTGGTTCGATTTTCACTGAAGCTACAGGAGTAAATATTTTTCCAGAAAAAATGCAATTATAATTTTTTTGAATTTATTTACATCTAGTAAAAAAAAGGACGTAAATTAAACTTTCAGGATTCAGAGCAATGTTTTTTTGAAATACACGTGGTAAAGTTTTTAGTGCATTCCAGGAGAATGTTTTTGGTGAAAAATTAAATTTTTTGTTTAAGAATTCATGTTTCTAGTTGAAAATTCGTCTTTTTGGTGTAAAAAAAATTAATTTTTCGTTGAAAAATTAAACTTTCTTTGTTGAGAATTCTTGAATTTTTTTTTAATTCCTTTGTTTTGGTACAAAAATAATATTTTTATTTAAAAATGCATCTTAATGGTTGGAAAATTAATTAATACGGTTTCAAGTTTAACTACTTTCTTAAAAATTAAAAAAATTCTTCCTTTTTAAAAATTAAACCTTACGGTGAGAATTCTGGAAGTTTATTAATGATTCGGATTTTTGGATAGTACATTAATCTTTTTATTTGAAAATGCATCTTCTTGAGTTAACAATTTTACGTTTTGTTCCAGAATTTTTGAATTTTCCGAACAAAAGGTCTTTTTGACAGTAAATTAATCTTCTCGCTCAATAATTAATATTGTTTAGTTAAAAATTCAATTTTTTTGTTGAGATTTCTTGAATTTTATTAAAAATACCTCTTTTTTGGTAGTAATTTAATCTCGCTGTTTCAAAATTCATCTTTTTTAGTTAATAATTGAACTTTTTGGTTTAGAATTCTTGAATTTTATTATTGATTCGTTTTTTCGATGTAAAATCAATCTTTTTATTTAAAACTTTATCTTTTCGGTTAAAAATTCAAGGAATACGTTTTAAAGTTTAACTACATTCTAAAAAATCTAAAAAATTTCTTTCTTAAAGATTCAACTTTTTGGTTAGGATTATTAAATTTTAATAAAAATTGCCCTTGTTTGGTATCAAATTAATCTTCTTGTTTAAAAATTCATCATTTTTTAGTAGAAAATTCAACTTTTTAGTTGATAATTCTTGCATTTTGTGAAAAAATTGTGTTTTTTTTATAGAAAATTATTTATTTTTTTCAAATTCAGTTTTTGATAAAAAAATTAACATTTAAAGTTGAACTCCTTTCTTAAAACTGCAGTTTTTGGTTAACTATTAAAAATTTTAGTTAAAAATTCATCCCTATGGTTGCAAATTCCACTATTTTGTTTAAAATATTTATTTTGTTGTTGAAAAATTACGTTCGTAATAGATGGTGAAAATAATGTAACTCTTGTGTACAGAAAATTTGTCAGACTGTTTTAAAAATTCAATAATTTAATAATAAAAAAAACTATTTGGTAGAAAATTCTTTTTTTATAATTTAAAAATATTTTTTATTATGAGTTTAATTATCACCACTTTTTTTAATTCTTGATTTACTACCGAAGTTTATAA
This sequence comes from Belonocnema kinseyi, assembly GCF_010883055.1. NCBI lineage: Eukaryota > Metazoa > Arthropoda > Insecta > Hymenoptera > Cynipidae > Belonocnema > Belonocnema kinseyi. The sequence goes on along the minus strand of NC_046659.1, from coordinate 134,939,542 downwards.
TTCGCCACACGGTCACATAGACAGCATGGGCTGTCTATGTGACTTTATACTCTGGAATAGTGAAACTAACGGTTAAATTTTGAAACTCTTTGAACTTAAATCTTTATTATAGAAAGAGTTAGAGAAAATTTATCCCATTTTATCTCTTTCTCAATCTAAATTTACGTCTATTTTTTACTGTCATCAGGAAATATCAGAAATTCCTAACGACTTTTCAGACTAGACGTAGCTATGAAAAAACCTTAGTGAAATTAAAGTTCTGTATGAAGAGCTTATTTGCTCCGCTGGGAATCGAATCACAGAACTTCCGATTTCCGGTGTGGTGATTTTCCCTTAAGCTACTAATGAGATCGAAAAAAGAGTCCTTTTTGAGAAGATTTTTTGTTCTTCTCTGGTGATAATACAGATTCATTAAAACCTTAAAAACCTAACGCTTGGCAAAATAATGCTACTATTTATAAAAAGGGATTCTTTTTTATCTCTAGAGTAGCTTAAGGGGAGAGAACTAGACCGTTAATCGAGAGTTCTGTGGTCCAATTACCAGCGGAGCAAAGAAGCTGATTCTCTTTGAGAAAAAATTTATTTAAAAGAAAATCTTAATTCCTACATAGTACTATCTAGTCTACCAGGACGTTAGAAATATCTAAAAGTATTTCTGAAAAATGATTCTTCTTTGGATCTCTCGGGTAGCTTAAGGGAAGATGTTCTTTTAGAAAAAACTAAATTAAAAAAAAATGTAATCCATAGCTCCTTCTAGGCTGAAAAAACGTTCCGAATTTCTGTTATTCCGTAAGGATAATACAGATTCCTTGAAAAGTTTAAATAAGTAATGCCTGGAAAAATGATGCGTGCATTTCTGAAAAATAATTCTTCTTTTGCTATCTCTAGTACCTTAAGGGAAAAGCAGCCGACGGCAATCGAAAGTTCTGTAGTTCGGTTCTCAGCGGAGAAAAGGAGAATATCTTTTTTCAAAAAATGTTAAATCAGAAAAATCTTTTTCTATCACTCTTTAATATAAATTGCCATTCATATTTTCTTTTTTCACTTCATTTCTTCGTATTCTACGTCTATTAATGCCTTCTAGTTTCTATATATTTTTATCCTAATTTCTCTTATATATTTTGCAATCCCTGCTTTTCTATCATGCCCTCTCCTGTATCTACATAGGTCAATATTTCTCCTTCTCTTTCTAAGATAATTTGTTTCGAGATATGTGGAATATATCAGTTACAATAAACAAATTTCTGTAAAACACTAATTACCTGTTTATGAAAATTGAGTGCAAAGATTTTAAGAAAAACCGCTGCCCATTCCTCCGTTTCAATTTTTTTTAATTTTCTATAGCTATCTCCAAGAACAAAAATTAGTTTTAAAAAGAAGATCTTTAAGTGCACTTTTTAGTAAAATTGTATATAAAAAATAAATTTGGTTGAAAACCACAATTTGTTAGTTAAAAACTGACAAAAATCTGTTTTTGTATAAACAAATAATTTAATTGAATAAATAATTATGCTACCTAAAAAAAGTCTTCTAATAACGAGTCATTTCTTTCGAATGCAATTTCAAAAAAAATAAAAATAAATTAATACTGCTCTTTTTATTATTGTCTAATTATTGTGTAGCGCTTCTATTTACAAACTTTTTATTTCTAAGACAGATAATATTTCTAAAACTTATTTTGTGAGTTATAAAATTAGGAGTTTATTTATCAATAAATGAAAAATATATTCTAAGACAGAATGATTTTTTAGTCTTAAATTTGTATTTTCTTAAATTTAAAACTAAGAAAATTTATTTTCAGACATAAAACGGCCTAGCGGAACCTCTCAGCAATTTTTTAAAATAAGAGAAAATTTATGTAAGTATATTTTCACCAAGAAGCTTGCATCATAATCTATCTCTTTAATTTGACATCAAATTTTGAAGAAAAAAAAACCCAGTAGCAAATGGTTCTTGATAAATTTTTAAGGATTTTTTTATATCTTTAACAGGGTTTAAATTGTTAGCGCGTCTATTTTTAAGAACAAAAAATCATTTTGTGTTCAACTCTTTATTAATTTTTATAATGAAAAAAAAGTGTCGAAATAAACAGAGCACTCCCAAAAAATCGGTCTCTCGGGAGGACCAGACCAGACCATTCTCACGTATCTTGAGTCACTAAATCCGAATTCGGATGCTGAAGTGAGTTTCTGCTCTCTTGCTTAAATAAAAATACCACTTTTTGCGTGCATTTCAGAAGAAAAAAAACCCAGCAGCAAACGATTATTGATAAATTTTTAAGGATTTTTTTATATCTTTAATAAGTTTTAAAATGTTAACGCGTATATTTTTAAGAACCAAAAATCATTTCGTGTTCAACTCTTTATTTATTTTTATAGAGGAAAAAAAGTTTTGAAATAAACAGAGCGCTTCCAAAAAATTGGTCTCTCCGGGGGACCAGACCAGACCATTTTCACGTATCCTGAGTCACTGAATCCGAATTCGGATGCCTAAGTGAGTTCCTGCTCTCTTCCATAAATTAAAAAAAAAAACACTTTTTGCGTGCATTTCGCAGCCCGACAAAACAGTTGAGTTCCGATGGAACGATATTATCAGAAAACACTTTTTTCGTAAATTTGTGTGGTCAGGAAGGAAGCAAAAGGTAACTCCGAAATTATAACATCGGATTCAGCGACTGAAAATTATTTCATGATTGACTCTTCTGGTTCGAAGAAACTGCTGTTTTTTGTGGGTTGGGGAAATATACGAGTAAGAAGAAAACAACTACTCAGGATTCAGTGACACAAGGTACGTAAGGATTGTCTAGTCTGGTCCGCCAAAACTTCTACTTTTTGTGAGGCCTTGAAATGTACAAAAAAAGTATTTTTTGTGATTAGAAAGAAAACAAGAGCACGGATTCGGATTCAGTGGCCCAAACATAAGTAAGAATTGACTGTCTTGGTCCAAAAAAGCTCCTACACTATTGGTGGTACTATGTAGTGTACGAGAACATAATTTTTAAGTTCGGAAGAAAGCAAGAGCTCAGATTCGGAATCAGCGGCCCAAACTACGTATTAATTGACCAGTCTGATCGGTCGGAACACCTATTTTGTTTGTGTGGCTCCTAATTCTACGAGGAATTATTTTCGAATTTTCGGGAGAAAATAAGAGTTTGGATTCTGGTTCAGAGACTCAAACTACATACAAATTGCCTAGTCTAGGCCAATCAGAATCCATTTGGGGGGGGGGGGGGTGCTGTAAAATATACAAGAACTGTTTTTTTTAATTCGTAGTAAAATATATTAGGAATATTTTTTTGATTAATTACCTCAGAGAAATTCAAAAATATAAATTTTAAATCTCTCTAAATACGATATACAAGCGTTTAAAATTTAATATTTGTATTGAATCAATTCTTTAAAATATTTGTATATTAACAAAGCATGTATAATAAATAACTTAAAATGTTAACCCTTTTGTACACTTATGAAATTTAAAAAATTAAAACACTCCCAAGTCCTTAAAAGTTTTCTGTTTGAAATTTTTAAAATTATAAACCTGCTATCTTAGATGTTAATTCCTACTCATAAAATCTTTAGTACCTGGTTGACAAATATTAAATTTCAAAGGAAATTGAATACTGTTTCTCAACTTCTGTATCCAATACAAAATACGCATACAAAGAAAAATTTTCTTGTAGGTGTTCTTGAATAAAGAAATATTTATTTGTGTGCATAATTATTCCATTGGTCAATTTTGTCAAAAATTGAATTCTCTGATCATACAGTTAGAGTTTAAAGGTGTTTTTACACAGAAAAATTCATTAGCGGTGGCTTATATTTTATTAAGAAAGATTTCTATGAATATCTAATAATTGTGTTTTAAGAGAAAGTTGAAGTTTAACAACACTCTCTACCGGTTTATATTGAATAAGAACAAATTATGGAATTAGAAAAATCAATCTTTATTGTTTTTCTATCAGAATTTATATTCAACTAGCATCTTTTATCGCGCGCTTTTTAGTTTAAGGGGAATAATAATTTGTATTACTAAAGAAAAATTTCAAATACCTATCTATTTTCTAGTTCATTTTTAAATTGTCAACCAGTTGTTTTTTTTTAACAAAAATTATGAAATTTTATCTCAAAGAAACGATTTTTCTACTTAATAGATTTATTCCTAATCCCTGAATACTTAAGAAAAATTAAATAATTTTATACCCAAAAGCCGAATTTACAACGGAATGGCAAGATGGAAATAAAAAAGACGAATTTTTTAACAAAATAATTAAATTCTCAAACAAATCAAACTAATTTCAAAATAAAGAAATTAGTTTTTAACTAAAAGAGAAGAATTTGAATAAAAATGATGTATATTTAAAAAAATTTTTTTTATCAAATTAGTTCAATTATCATCTAATTAGTTCTACGTAAACCTAAGAAAATAAAAATTTTAGACTAAAAATCATAAGAAAATAGGAATTTTAAACGAAATATTTGAATTCTAAACTAAAAAAGAACAATTTTAAAACCAAGGAATTAATTTTATACTAAGAAGATTAATTCTCAGCCAAAACAGACGAATTTAGAACTGTAATGATAAATTATAAATTTGCATCAACAAAAAAAAGTGAATTTTGTTGAAGTAGTTCTACTTTGAAATTACTAGCTGAATTTTCAATCAATAAAAGTATGTTTTCTATTAAATAGGTTAATATTTAAACAAAAAGGAGACACATTTTAACTAAATAGATAAAATTTTCACACAAAACAAATACTAAATTTCTAAGAAAATACTTTTTAAACGAAAAAGGCGAATTTCCAAATAAAAAAGTAGTTGAACTTTCAAGAAAGTAGTTCAATGTTAAAAAAAATAGTTTTGCTTTTACCCAAGCATATGAACTTTCAGCCTTTAAAGACGAATTTTCAACTAAAGAATTGCATTTAAAATAAAAAAAAAGTTAAATTTTTACCAACAGGTGATGCATTTTGAAACAAAAAAGACGACTTTTTAACAAAAAAATATTTTTTATTTAAGAGAAAACAAAAGTTTTCAAACAAATTACGTTTTAAAGGGAAAAAATACAATACATAAAAACCAAAAATTCAAACCACTGTTTTTTTAAGTTTATTTATTGTTTAAATTTAGAAAAACATAATTTTACTAACAATTTTTAGAAAATTCCAAAAGAATTTTCGAACATTTCAGGTATGTCTGAAAAGTATAATCCTTAATTTCCTTCGAATCTTTTAGATTCTTTTATGAATCAATATTTTTTAATTCTTATATTTTATGGTGCGGAAATTTTCTGTGACGAATTTTATTATTCGAGAGTTATACAATTCAGTAACATTATAAACTGTTCGGGGATTTTTCTATTTAGGAGTTTTGCAGTGATGAAAATTTTATTTTTTCTGAATTTCTCCCGAAAAATAAAATTCCGGATAGTTTATATTATTACTGAATCCAAAAATTCTCTATAGAAACTTTTTAATATAAACATTTAAACCAATTTTCAAATTATATTATTTAACTGGCTATATCTAGCCATCCCGAAAATTTATTTATTTATTATTTAAATAAAATAATAAAATATTTTTATCAAAGAAAGAAGTTTTTTAATTGAAGAATAATGTTTCTGGCATAAAACTGCCGAATTATAAAATATCCGGCTCTATGGTAATCCCGAAACTAGAAAATTTCTGAATGATAAAATTTACTGATTTTAATATTATATATAAAACCGTTTTGATTCAACTTAGTCTATTTATTAATTTCTAAAAAATACAACAATAAAATATTTTGATTAAATAAAATAATCGTTTAATTTTCGGGTTTTCTTTTCAAACGGAAATTTCTAATTTTTGTCAATTTCATAATATTCGCAATCTCTTATTACCTTTTTTTACTTTTTAAACACTTCATAATGTCGGCAAATTTATTTTATAGATTTTTTAGCAATCGAAAAGTTGTAATTACATTTTATGATCATGGTATAAGATTCAAAATATAAAATCAAAATCAAAATGCGTCAGTAAAATTCTTATTAAATATTTTTGTATTTTAAAAATTTTTTTAATATTTTAATTTCTCTTTAGCAATCAAAACTTCTTACCTCATTTGTATGTTGTATAAAATTTCAGATTTTGCAAACTATTATGCATTTTTTGTATGCAGACTTTTTGTTAGTGACAAATAAGATAAAAATAAAAAATTAGAAAAATGATCTGTTGATTTTGTAGTTTTTTTTTATTTCAGAAGAAAAAATAAACATAAACATAAAGTTACTTAAATATTACGATAGAAATTTTTTTTTTAATTTTTAGTATATCAGAATCAGGTATTTTGTATTTTTTGCCGGAATTTTCTTGTAGATCATGAAACCAAATTTTTTGTGTAAAAAAAAAAATAACTGCAGGTTTATTTAATTCCGGTTCAAGAAATTTTAGGGACCTAATTTTTTTACTAAATAAAATTTTCCATCAATTAAATCTAAAAAACGATTCGAGAACTTCTAATCTCAAAACAATTTTTGTTTAAATTTTCTATATTTTTTTATATTTTGATACCAAAAACTCTATTTAAGGAAATAACTTTATTGACTTAATGGTGCTTTTACAACTGATGATTTTTTTACATTAACATTTAATGTTCAAAATAGTCCTTTTTCTGTAATTATTAACATACTTAAAGGTTTCTTTTTTACAAAAATGATCTGCATGGAATTTCTAAAAAAATTCATAAGGTTATTAAATAATTTCTTTGTGATCTGTAAGACCGCAGGTTTCCACTAAAATTTTAATATTTTATTTGATTAAAAAAAAAGATAGTTGACATTGTGTAATACAGTTTTCGTCAATATTTAGAAGAGCTCGGAAAATGACAATTTTTCAGTAAATTATAGTTTAATTTTATATTTTTTTAATTTACATGAAAAACTTTCATTTTATTCTTATTAAACATATAAAAAATTTAATCTTTAATAAAACTTAAATAGTAGTACTAAAGAAATTTACAATTATAATTTTTTGGGCAATAATTTTAAATGTCTGTGTCAGTGGGATGCAACTTCTAAATTAGTCTTAAAGAATTTTCAGTAGCGCACATTTTAAATAAGGTTCCATTGAAAAAATAAATATTTTTAAAAGTGCGCTATTTATTAAATCGATTTTCGATATTTTCAGAAAAATCACGGTGAGTTGGGGAGTTTTAAAAATATTTTTATATTTGCTTTTAATCATTTGATCACGAATTATTTTTTTGAAGTGACTAAAGTTTTTAAAAAATTGAAGGCATAATTTTGTTGAAAAAAGTTTTTAATCGGTCAAGAATATTTCTCCAGTACTAGAGAGCCATATAAATGTTAGTTTTATTAAAATGGATATTCTGTTGTGTGTATATATTTTTAAATGCAATTTTTTAATTTTTGATCATTGTTCCTATGACACAAAAATTATTCTGATTTTTTCTAGTTTTTTATTTTATTGATGAATAATACTTATGAAAAAATAATGCATTAGGAATTATATATTACAATTTTGGTTGAAGTAATCTTTTCAAACATGTGCAAAAAAGCCATTTTTTGGATTCTGTTAACTGAAAATGTTGCTGAATTTAAGATTGAAATATTTTTCAAAATAGAACAAATTTGAAGAAAAACTCATCTTAAACACCAAATTCATTTTTCATTTTTAGATTTTATATTACTAAAGATATAAAAAAAAAAGAGTTTAAAAAAGTTTTTTTTCGACCCAATCTAATAGTAATGTGTCTTTTTAACCTAGAATCTCCTATTATAATTTAATTTGTTTCCTACTAAATCCAAAGTGCAATTTCCAATAATTAAATTTTGAAAATTTTTGCTTGGAATTGTTCAAAATTAAGTTTTAAAAGTTGAAACTAGTATCGTGCGTTTCAAATAATTTAGTGTGAGATTTTTTCAATTTTTAATTGAAAAAGAGGTCATCTTAAATTTCAAAACACCGTAGAAATAAATGATTTGTATTACCTCAAATAAAAGTTCCCTTTCATATTTTTCTACCAATATTGTCTGGAAAATTACAAGGTCTAAGTTACTTAATTGAAAAATTACATCCATATAATTTTCAATTCTAAAATTCTACATCTTTAAAATACCTCCTCTCATCTTCGCGAGAGTTAATCGGATTTCGAGTTACAGTATTTAAGAGGTGAAAGCAACCTGTCTGTTTGCATTTTCTCTCAATACTGTTACATCTCGTCGGCATTTAAAGATCACTTTCGTTCCTGACAAATAGTTTGAATCAACGACAAAAAATCCCAAAAAAATATTAGGATACATTAAAATAATAATTTTTGTAATAAATTATAATGCGATAATAATTGATACAACAAATTAAACTTGCACAGGAAACTTTTTTTATATAAAAACTAAATTTATCTTAAAGTAAGTGAATAAAGAAATCATCTGGAATAAATTACTAATAACTGTGTGACCTTTTGCATTTTATTATTGTTAAACAATTGAATGTCACGATAAATGGTCTTGCAAGTTTTATTTCATTAAATTCCATTGTATTTCCAATATTAAAATAATTGTTAAATTTGCTGTTGAATTTAAAGTTTCAAATTTTATAATAAATTATTGAAAATGTCATAAATCGTTATTTTTTTCCTGGAAATTTATTATGAAAAAAAACTTAATTTTAACACAAACTTGCGAAGATTCAAAGAAAACTTAACATTTATAAAAATTTTGAGCTTTGTTAGTTTTCTTCAAACAGAAATTTTCATTTTTAAGGAAGAATCTTCATTAAGATCCTCAATTTTTAACAATTTGAGATTTTAATCATAAGGTATTTTAAAAAAATTAGGTACTTTCAAAGAAATTAGGTTTTTCATTTTTTTAAGGATTTTTGATCGAAATATAACATTTATTAAGAAAAAATTTTAGATACAAAATTTTTATGATTTGTTTACCAAATGTTGCATTAAATTATTAAATTCAAATAATTCTTTTTTTTTTTACTTTTTACCAAAAATTTTAATTTTATAACATAAATCATCACAGTTCAAAAAGCATTTAAAATTTAAGGAGAATTTTAGTCAGATACTTTAAATAAAAAGTATTAGATTCAAAATATTTAAACAATTTTGCATTTCGATGACGTTTTAAATTGAAAATCGTTGTTTTTCGTCGGAAATTATTGTGATTTTTGATAGGAGTAATTATATTTCAAAGAATGTTTTAAAATTTCAAACAACTGTGGGTCATGTTGTCGGGATTCACTTTAAATTTTTATTTCAAACAAACATAAAGTTTTATTATTTTTTGGTTATGTTAGTTTGTTATACTCAAAACTATTTTTTATATAAAAAATTGACATTTTAAAGATTACGATTCTTGGAAAATTTTTATTTATACTTCGGAAATCAAACTTGTCATTTTCAGAGAAAAATTATAATAAGGTTAAAAAGATTTAGAATTTTGAAATTTCTTAGCTTCTTTTGATAGATATTTGTATTTTTAATTTTTTTTTAATTTACCGGAAGTATCGATATGGATTTCAAAAACTATTTACAGTTTTAGAACAATTAAAGGTTATGTAATCTTTTTTCACTGAAAATCGGTTAATTTAAAAAAAAAATAATGGGATGTTGACAAACGAAAATTAAAGTGAAGGAAAGATGAAAAATTTTAAATAATTTTTTATTGCGTTATGTTAGTATTTCTTTGTCGTAAATTGGTATTTGTATTACAAAAATCATTTTTTTTAGTTTATCATCTAGAAACGAAAATTTTATAATTTTTGGTTTCGTTGGTGATTTATAGTGAAAATCAATTCTTTTAACAAAAAATTATTGAATTTCCAAAAAGAATACATTTTTTAAAACAATTTAAAGTTACCTAAGCGGATTTTTACAGCAAATCGCTGTAGATTTTAAAGAATTTTGACAATTTTGAACAATTTTGGTTCTGTTATTATTTTTAGTATGATTTGGTTATTTTACACAAAGAAACAGTAGGTTTTTCAGAAGATATAGAATATCATAAGTAATATTTGATTTTTTGATTTTGTTATATTTAGGCAACAATAGGGTATTTTTTAAAAAAATACGACTGTTTAATTGTGAATTTGATTGTCCAAGAAAAATTATAATAATTCTGAAGATAACATTTGTATAAGTTATCATAATAATTATCACAAATTTCGTTCGTCAGAGAATTTTTTTTTTAACTTCTTAATTAAAAAATTATAGTGTAGATTTCTGAGATTTAACTTCAATCAGCAAAATATGATTTGAGTCAAAGAAAATTTCATTTTATTAAATTAAAACATTCATTTTCTCTTAGATCAAAAAAGTTTCTTTGATTTGAAAAATTATTTGTTTGTTTAAATGGAACCTTTTCTTTAATTTATCCAGATTTTCCTAATTTTAAAGTTATATCATGATAAGTTGAAAAAAAAATTGTTCCATAAATAATTTTAATGGTAATAAAAAAATTAATAAGTAAATAAAAGAAGCTTGAAAATATAAAAAAAAACAACACTATATATTTCTATTAATATAAATCTTTAATAATCACTGCATAATAATAATGACAACAAATAATAAGAATTAATTCTGATAAAAACAAAAATGGAATGCACATAGATATAAACAAATAAGGAAATTATCTTTGATGCATTCCAAGTAAATACTTAACTTTCTTTTCTCGTATTTATTTATAACTCAGAAAAGGTCATGATAACTAGTCTTGAAAATTTTATGGCTTCAAAATAAAATGAAGAATTTTAAAAAAAGGAATAAAATGCTTTTTCGTGACTGAAGTCGTGAAACCTTTGATTTCCCTGTGTCCGCTGGCATTATAGTTCCTGATTTTCGAGACTGGACATTTCCGGTAGAATAGCAGCCGGTTCGTTCCCATCGAACCATTATCCCAAGACGAGTGCACCCCTGCTTCCGATTTTACGTCATTTATAGCCAGTGACTGGTTTCGTTTCCGTTCCAGAAAAAAAAAGAAAAATCGATTTGAAGCAGGTCCGCCGATTTTCTCGTTTTCCAGACTGATTTGTACAGGTTGTGTTGCGTGCAGAAGACATGTGTACAACTCGCGATCAAAGGTCAGAGTTCAGTGTACGCTGGAATGAAATTAAGGTTTAATTGTTGCATTGCTATGCATTGCCTTTTGGTTGGCTGTCGAGCTGAACGGGTTGTACCGTCATTTTACTAATTGTAGATTGTGTGTGTCAAAAAAATTTTTTTTTAAATTATCATTATTGTTCATAAAATTTTAACTGAAAAAATATTTTTTAAATTAAAAAAAAAATAGTCAATGAAGCTCAACGTGCCTGAAAAAGATTTTCTTTGCCTATAAAGACGTTAATTAAATCTTTTAACCCCCCGTGTTTCCTTCTCTATTTTCCTTACTTCTTATACTTCCCCTACTTTCCCTACTTCCTCTCTTCACACTTCATCCAAACCCTCAATTTTTTCCTATACTGCATCCCTCACTCCTAAGCTTCCATTTAATACACCCATTTTTCTACTTGCCTTCCCCTTCCTTACTCTCCCTTACTCTCCCTTCATAAACCCTCCACCTTTTTCTCTATTTTGCTAATATTACTTTCTCCTCATTCTCGATATGTAAGCTAAAAGCCCTCTTAATTTTCTTCTCGACCCTAATTCTCTCACATAACTTATCCCGATTCCGCTATGTACCTTTCCCTAATTTCCTCTCATTTATCTTCATTTACTCTTATATACCTAACCTACCTCATTGTACCTGATTCACTCTTATATATGCAACTTTCCCTACCAAAATTCGCCTTTAATTCATCCCTGGTTTCCTATACACTATACAATTATTTTTCCTAGTTTGCAAATTTTTCCATCATTTGATACTCCCTCTTAATTTACCCTACTTTTCGTAATTTATTTCTGTTACTTTTTCCATTTCGATAAATTTCCCTACCTCTCTTTTAATAATTTTCGCTTTATTTCCCCACTTGCCCTCCTTTTCACTTCACCATGATCTTGAATTTTTGCCTTCTCTCCACCCCCCTCTTATCGCTTGCCCAGTTAAAAGACTTCTTTTTCTACATCCCTTCCAATCCCTTACTCTTCCCTAATAACCCTTTACACTATTAGTCTTCAATAAATTAATTCCTATAGTTTTTGAAATATAATCTCCGCTCACTTTATATACTCTTCCTCATTTTCTCAATTTTCCTACTATTATTTTCTTCTCCTTTCCCATATATCAACTAAGACCTCCTCTATAATTTTCCCCTCGTCCCTAATACTTTAACTCTTATTTTTTCCCCTATTACCCTTTACATAAATTCCCCTTATTTACCTTCATTTACTCATATGGACCTACTTCCCTTATTTTCCCTGATTTACTCTTATGTATGCAACTTCTCCTACCATAATTCACTTACTCCATTTGCTAACAATTTTCCTAGTTCCCTTTCACTAATATTTCTTTCATTTCTCTACTTTCCCTCCTCCGCTTCACTATGATCTCTTAATTTTTGCCTCCTCTCCTACTCCTCTCCTTACTTTTCTAGTTGAAACAATTCCATCATCTACTTTGCTTACTCTCCCTTATTTATCATTATTTCGCCAACCTTTACCTAATTTCACTCAACTCTTATATTTCCCCTCCCATAATAACGCCTTACTATCCTTAGTTTGTATTACCTCCGTTCATCTAATCTTTTTCCCATAATATCCTCTCACTTTTCCTACTCTTCTTAATTTCTTCGTCATTCCTATTATCATTTCCCCTCATTTCCTTTATATTATCTTAACCCCCTTCCATGTCTCCCATTGGCCTTGAACCCCACCTCTAACTTCCCCTATATCTCTCTATTTTCTTCCCCTCAATTTCCTCCCCCTCATTTTCCCTCATACAACCTACTTTTTCTATCATAATTCCACTCTAGTTCTAATTTTTTATTCATCCCTTATTAACTTTACTTTATCTGACCTTCTTCATTACTGTTCCAATTTTTCCATCAAACCATACTTTCCTCTCACTTATTCTTCTAATTTTTCTGATTTTATTTGCATATTTTTTCCTAATTTCCCTGATTTTCCCAACCTCAGTTACTTTAAATTTCCTTAATTTTCATTTATTTCTCCTACTGTCTCTTCCTTCATCTCTTATCAATTACTTCAATTTCTCTTCCTCTATTTTCCCTTAATTCCACCACTTTCCCTCTTCTTATTTGTCCTTACTCTTCCTAATTCCGCTCCACTCATTTGTTTACATATCCTCTACTTTTACGTTCTTCATTTCCTATCATGTCCTCTAGTTCCCTTTTAAGCATTTCCCTTCATTCCACTACTTTTCCTTCCCTTATTTCCTTTAATTACCTCTTCTCTTATTTCTGTCCGATTCGCCGAAATCTCTTACTTCCTGTCTCCTCATTTCCCGTAACTGCGACTATTTTCCCTATTTTATTTACCACTTCTACATTAATATTTCGTTCCAATATTTCCCTCGCTCAATGTGCCCTTAATTCCCCTCTATTTGTCTCTTAGTACTTCCTCTACTTCCCCCCCCCCCAATTTTTTATCTTCCCCTTCCCTCATTCCTCCTTAGTTTCCTACTACCCCTATCTAATTTACCCTAACTAAGCCTAATTTTCCTCCACTCATTTTCAAATATCAGGGCCATAAGTATATTTTATAGATTACCAAAAAACCCCCATAAGCGAAAAAATGGGTTTTATATGTTTTTTACGCTAATTAGTATTTTTTGCGTTTTTCTACATGCAAATTGTGTCTGATATACAAAATAATACTTGGTGTTGATAATAAAATGTTTATATAAAATTGTTTACAATTTAGTGTTGTTTTTCGCAATTGTATTTTAGAATAGAATCAAAAAGTCGCCGTTTGTTTAGAAATGTTCCACGTTTTTCCAAACTCTCAATTCAAGTGAGGCAATATTTAATTATTGTTAACAATGATTATAATTTTCAATAATAATAAATAATAATATTGCTAGAAAAATACGTTTTGCCCGAAATGTTTAACTTTTTTTCTGCTTTTTACTTGAAGGGAGAATAATTAAATCAATCCAAAAAAAATTATTATTTAAACAATTTATTATTTGTTTATAACTTTATTCTTTATTGATACTAGATACTTGCGGTTTCCTTTCAATTTTTTAACTATTTACCCACTTTTCACTTAGCAAAGTGATAAATAATGGAACTTAACAATTTTGTCATTTAAACAATTTATTATTGTTTATAACTATCTTCTCTTAGGAAACTAGTAAATGTTGCAACTTTTTAAAACTTTATGAAAAATATATTCCCAAAAATAAAGAGATTGTTTTTATTATATTTCTCTCTAATGGTTATTTAATATTCGTTCATAACTGAAAAGGCAAGGCAATATCAAAAATGTAAAAAAAACCCGCAACTTTCTAGCAGCTATCTAAGAGAAAATAGTAATAATAAACAATAATACATTCTTTAAATAAGCATTTTTGTTATCTTTTAAAAAATATTACCTCACTAAGTCGAAATTGTATAAAAATTATTAATTATTTTTATTATAAATTACTTTATTAGGTAAAAAGTGGATAAAAATTAAAAGTTTCATAAAAACCTGCAACTATTCAGCAATCATTTTTCTTAAATTGAATTAATTATGAGCTCCCTCCAAGTGACAGGTAGACAAATAGTTGAAGATTTAAGAAAAAACGAAAATTTTCTGGAATTATTTATATTGATTTTTAACAATAATAAAAAATAGATTAAAAAATCATATTTTTTACTTTAATTAATTATTTACATTACTGTAATTGGAAATTGGACTGAAAATATGCAATGAAAAAAATAGGTATCAAGGAATTCAGAGAAATTTTAATATCTAAGGAATCCCGATTTAAACAAAATTTAAAAGTAATAACAGAATTTTAAAGATTCTGGCTCATTCAGGAAATTTGATTAATTCGGAGAATTGAAAGAATATGAAAAATGTTTACTAGTAATTTTTTTGTTAAAACACATACATTGGATACAAAATTGAATCATATTTTTTATTTGAAAGTTTAACTCTTTTGTTGAAGATTAAACAACTTTCTTTTAATTTTATTTTTTGGTTAAAGGTTTATAATTTTATTTTAAAATTCATCTTTTTGTTTGCGAATATAATTATTTTAGTTAAAATTTTTCTATTCTTGGACTGCGTCTTCTTGAATGACAAATATTTTCATATTCAGGATATAAATTGAAAAGTCACCAAGTACATTTTTCGTTGAGAGTTTCTCTTTTTTGCTTCAAAATTTAACTAGTTTTTTAAAACTGGAACTACTTTGTTCAAAATCAACTTTTTTGGTTAATGATTCATAATTTCTTTTCACATTCATCAAGTAATTTGCTCGGTTTCAAATTTGTTAAATTAATCATGTTTGACTAAGGAATCAATTATTTTTCCGAAAAATCTTTTCATTTTGAATGAAATAGACTACTTTTAAATTAAAATAATTTTTCTGCTTTTAATTTAAAGTGAAAACATTCTCGTATTCAAATGTCAAAAATTACCTTTTTCGTGGAGAATTCATCGTTTTTTTTTTAAATTTAACTGCTTCATTAAAATTTGAACAACTTTCTTAAAAAGAAACTCTCGTCCTTAAAGATTAACGTTTTCATTTCAAAATTCATCCATTTGGTTAGAAATTTAATTATTTGGTAGAAAATCCGTCTTTTTAAGAGAAATTTAATCTACTTGGTTGAGGATTAAACTATTTTAGCAAAAACAGTCGATTGGAATAAATTTGTCTGATTTTTATTAAAATTAAAATATGTTTAAACTGAAATATCAAATATTACATTTGTCGTCGATAATTTCTCTTATTTTTAAATTTAATTATTTCGTTAAAATTTTAACTAATTTCTTAAAAATATACCTTTTTGGTTAAATATTTATAATTTATTTTCAAAATCCATTTTTTTCAATTTTTTTATTCATACTTTTGATTTGAAATTAGAATATCTTAAAATTGAAATTTCCAACATTGAATTTTTAGTTGAATTTTTTTTCTAAATTTAACTACTTGATTGAAATTTAAACTACTTTCTTAAAAATAAAGTTTCATGGTCTCAGATTCATATTTAATTTCAAGATTCATCTATTTGGTTAGAAATTTAATTATTTGGTATAAAATTCGTCTGTTTGGAAGAAAATTAATCTACTTATTCAAGGATTCAACCATTTTAACAAAAAATCTTTTTTGGTAAATTTGTTTGCATTTGGTTAGAATAAAAATACGTTTAAATTAAAATGCTAACTATCACATTTTTCTTTGAGAATTTGTTTTTTTCAACATTAAATTATTCGGTTAAAATTTGAACTGTTTATAGAAATACACGTTTTTGGTTAGAAATTCATATTTTCATATAGAAATTTATCTCTTTAGTAGAAAATTGAGTTATTTGGTAGAAAATTGGTCTTTTTGAAATAAAATTATTCTACATGCTCGAGGATTCAACTATTTTTTCAAAAAATCGTCCTCTTGAATGAAATAGATGGCCTTTGATTAAAAACTAATGTGTTTTGGTAGACATTTGATATATTCTATTTTTCATTAAAAAGAATGTTTTAAAAGTTAAACTTATTCGTTAAAAATTCAATTGTAAAAATTTAAAGATTTTGGTCAAAAATACAAGTTTTTTCTTGTAAATTTTTCATGTTTAAAAAATTAATCTTCTCGATTAAAAATGCATCTTTTCGGTGAAAAAAATAATAATAAACTATCTTATTGAAAAAAGGACCCTAAAAATAACAAAAAAGGTTTATCTGAAATTGAAACTCGTTCCGAAAGGAATGCACAGATTCAATCAAATAAATTCTGCATTTGAATTACGCAATTCATGGATACGTAGAAAATACGTAATTTACTGAGGGCTCGTTATTTACTGACACATTTGTATTTGACTGAATACCTGTCCATTGTCCAGTTCAAGAGCAGGTGTGCCACCTAAATGATAGAAATCTAATCTGGATTTCACTATGTAGAATTTACAATTACTGCAATGCAATGGTTTGTTAAATAATTTTGCTGCACGTAGTGACGGATTCGTATTGCCTTGCATCGGATTTAACAATCGAACAGTTACAGCCTATGCATAAATGATGCATTGCGATTGAGTACCAGCATTCGATGAAAAAAAAAAGAAAAAAAAATATATATATATATATCTTGGCTCACACACTCACCTGATTTTTAGTTTAGTTTAAAAATTTTTTTTTAAATTAAAAAATAAAACGAAACAATATTTTAATACAAAGAAATTATCTTAACATTATTCTTGTTAACATTATAAATAAAGATAATAAACGAATGCATTATTCAGGCATTCGTCGTCAGAAAAAGTCGTTTTTTTTTCGATCTCAATTTTTCAAAAATAGGAACCTCATGATAATTTCAGAAAAATTCATAACTTGTGGCTAAATTTTATAATTTTTCAAACAAATGCAATAAAATTAAAAGGACTGACCTTGAAAAAAAAAGTTTTCACGTCGACAAATACCCAAATAATGCATTTATTAATTAAATTTGTTTAACAAAAACTTAAAATTAATAAAATGATTAGAACTGACGTTGAAAGAACAAGTGTTTCCGTCGATAAATGCCCAAATAATGCATTTGTTAGAAAAATCAAGAAATTTATGAACTAATTATGAATGTTGCTGAAAATACATGAAGTTCTCAATTAAAAGGACTGACATAAAAAAATTGAAACCCAATAGATGCCCATCGAACGAAAAAAAAATTGTTTGCCATTTTTTTTTAACTTTCTCCGAATTTACTACAACTTTTCAAACAAACTTTGTAGGATTCACTAAGACACTGCTTTTTCTTCAAATTTCTTTTTTATTTTTTTTGTATTTTATTAACAATTAGATATTTACTCAGTAACGATTTTATGAATGATCTAATTTCTACAATTTAATTATTCGGGAATTTTCAAAGTCGATGATATTATGAACCGTTCAAGGATTTCCTATTCAGAATATTTTCTTTTTCGGGTATTTTACAAGGTCGGAATTAGAAAATTCTCAGAAAATAGAATACCTGTTTCAATTATATTATTGCCGCATTTAAAAAATGTGATCCGTTTACAAGTTTACCAAATTTAACAATTCCAGAATAAAGTTTCTGGCATAAAACTACCGAATTATAAAATATCCGGCTTTATGAAAATTCCGGAACTAGAAAATTTCCGAATGATAAAATTTACTAATTCAAATATTTTATAAAAAAACCGTTTTGATTCAATTTTGTTTGAAATTTAAGATTTTTCTAACCATTATGAATTTTTTTTAAGTAGACTTTTTGTTAGTGACAAATAATATAAAAATAAGAAATTAGAAAAATGATCTGTTGATTTTGTCGTTTTTTTTTTATTTCAGAAGAAAAAACTTCTTCGAAATTTCCTTAATTCTAAATATTTTTAAATAAATAAGAATCTCTTAAGCTTAAACCAAATAAGCATAAAGTTACTTAAATATTACGAAAGAATTTTTTTTTAATCTTTAGTATATCAAAATCAGGTATTTTGTATTTTTTGCCGGAATCTTCTTGTAGATCATGACACATATTTTTTTTGTATAAAAACAAAATAACTGCATGTTTATTTAATTTCGGTTAAAGAAATTTTAGGGACCTAATTTTTTTACTAAATAAAATTTTCCATCAATCAAATCGAAAAAATTATTTAAGAACTTCTAATATCAAGAAAATTTTTGTTTACATTTTTTATATTTTTTTATATTTTGATACCTAAAACTCTACTTAAGGAAATAACTTTATTGACTTAATGGTGCTTTTACAACTGATGATTTTTTTACCTTAATATTTAATGTTCCAAATAGCCCTTTTCCTGTAATTATTAACATATTTAAAGTTTTGTTTTATAAAAATTATCTGTATGGAATTTCTAAGAAAATTAATAAGGTTGATTAAATAATTTCTATGTGATCTGTAAGAACGCAGGTTTACACTAAAATGTTAAGGTTTTATTTGATTAAAAAAAAAGATAGTTGACATTGTGTAATACAGTTTTCGTCAATATTTGAAAAAGCTCGGAAAATGTCAATTTTTCAGTAATTTATAGTTTAATTTAATATTTTTTTAATTTCCATGAAAAACTATCATTTCATTATTATTAAACATATACAAAATTTAATCTTCAATAAAACTTAAATAGTGCTAATAAAGAAATTTATAATTATAATTTTCTCGGCAATAATTTTAGATGTCTGTATCAGTGGAATGCAACTTTAAAATTAGTCTTGAAGAATTTTTAGTAGCGCACATTTTTAACAAGGTTCCATTGAAAAAATAAAAAATTTTAAAAGTGCGCTATTTTATTAAATCGATTTTTGATATTCTCAGAAAAATCACGGTGACTTGGGGAGTTTTTAAAATATGTTTATATTTGCTTTTAATCATTTCATCACGAATTATTTTTTTGAAATGACTGAAGTTTTTTAAAAATTGAACGCATAATTTTGCTGGAAAAAGTTTTTAATCGGTCAAGAATATTTTTTCAGTGGTAGAGAGCCATTTTAATTTTA
This sequence comes from Belonocnema kinseyi, assembly GCF_010883055.1. Lineage (NCBI taxonomy): Eukaryota > Metazoa > Arthropoda > Insecta > Hymenoptera > Cynipidae > Belonocnema > Belonocnema kinseyi. The sequence goes on along the minus strand of NC_046659.1, from coordinate 134,919,973 downwards.
GTTTTATTAAATTGGATCTTCTGTTGTGTGTATATATTTTTTAAATGCAATTTTTTAATTTTTGAAAATTCTTCATATGATAGAAAAATTATTCTGATTTTTTTTTAGTTTTTTCTTCTATTGATGAATAATACTTATAAAAAAATAATGCATTAGGAATTATATATTACAATTTTGATTGAAGTAACCTTTTCAAACATGTGCAAAAAAACATTTTTTTGGATTCTGTTAACTGAAAATGTTGTTGAATTTAGGATTGAAATATTTTTCAAAATAAAACAAATTACAAATTTCAAAACCAGGAACACATGTTTTTTTCTATTGTAAGTATTAAAAAAATGTTCAGTTAACACTATCCAACCCACTTGTTTTTTTATGAAAATTTGAAGAAAAATTCATCTTAAACACCAAATTCATTTTTTTATTTTTATATTTTATATTATTAAAGATATAACAACAACAGAGCTTGAAAAAGTTTTTTTCTTCGACCCAATCTAATAGTCATGTGTCTTTTTAACCTAGAATCTCCTATTATAATTTAATTTTTTTCCTACTAAATCCAGAGTGCACTTTCCAATCATTAAAATTCGAAACTTTTTTCTTTGAATTGTTCACAATTTAGTTTTAAAAGTTGAAACTAGTGTTATGCGTTTCAAATAATTTAGTTTGAAATTTTAAAATTTTTTAATTAAAAGAGAGGTCACCTTAAATTTCAAAACACTGTAGAAATAAATTATTGGTATAACCTTAACTAAATAATGACCTTAAATAAATAAATAAAAGTTGAAATTACATGAAGTTCTCAATGAAAAATACTTCCATAAAAAATCAGATGCCCTTATAATGCATTTGTTTATTAAATTTGTTAAAAAAAAAATTATCAAATAGTGATAGCTGTTGCTAAAATTATCATAAAGTTCTTAATTAGAAGTGTAGATCGATTCGGATGTTTTTTTTAAAGGCGATAAAATTTTAAAAAATAGTTGTCGAACCTGATTTTTAATTTAGTTTTTCAAATTTTTGATAATTAGGACGAAAAAATTACAATTTTTTCTATTTGACGTTCACGGTGCTCGTGAATAATACAAAAATGTTTGTAATCGCCAACGTTTCATAGATTTACATTATATTCAGATATTCCATCCTGAGGCACTACACAAAAAAACATCTTATAAACAAATTATTTCTTGAAAATTTGTTTTCAATCATTTTCAATCATTTAAAGTTTTTTAAGTCCTTTTAATTACTGAAATTATCGCACAGTTACCAATTAAAAGGACTGAAATTGAAAAAAAGATTTTCCGTCGACAAATGCTCAAACAATGCATTCGTTTACTAAATTTGTTTTAAAAAATCATAAAATTAATTAATTAATTATGAATGTTGCTGAACTTAACATGAATTTCTCAATTAATATGACTAACATCGAAAAAAAATTCTTAAACAAATGCCCGAATAATGGATTTCTTTATTAAATTTATATAAAAAAATAAATAAAATGTATCAAATAGTAATGGACTTTGCTAAAATTATCATGAAGTTCCCAATCAAAAGGAATGGCATTGAATTAGGTTCCTAATTTTAAAAACTTGACATCTGACGACAAACGCCTGAATAATGCATTTGTTTAATAAATTTATTTATGATATTAACAGGAATAGTGTTAAGATCATTTTTTCATAAAAATATTGTTTACATTTAAATTTCTTGGAACATAACTTTTAAAAAAATGTTAAATAATGGAAAAAAATGGAAAACACATTTTCAACAAATCACTTGTTTATAAATTTTATTTTAATTTATTGTATCATAATGGAATATCTTTATATAATGTAAATCTATTATTGTTGGTGATTACAAAAATTTTCCTGTTATTGCCGAGCACCAGAAACGTAAAATAGAAAAAAATTGTCATTTTTTTCGTCTTATTTATTTATTTATAAATAAATTGAAAAACTAAATTAAAAATCAGGCTCATCAACTTTCTTTGAAATTTTATCAGCTTTAAAGAAAATTCCAAATCGATCCGCAAGGTTCAGCCTAATGGTGAAAAAATAGTTTTAGTTTTACATTGTTTTAAACTATTCAACGGAATTTATTAAAAAGTTATACAAAATGTAAAGGCCGAGACGACATCATCTCTATTAGAAGACAGGATACGAAAAATGTAGAATGGTTCCGGGAAATGCCTGCAGATTTAAATATTTTTAAATATTTTAAAATTTATTTATAAACTTTGAAATGTCTTGAACACTAAATATATTGATCTTTACTAGTTGAAAATTGAAATGTTTTATTGAAAATGTGTCAAAATATTTGTTGAGCGGTTTGTTGAAATTTCAAGTGTTACAAAAGTTAATGTTCATAAAATCTAAGTTTTTTAAAAAACAGCTGCCATCTAAACTAAAGAACAGTAATTTTTTAAAAATTCTACCAGTGGAATTAAAATAAAAATTCCGATTTTTTAAAAGACTTTTGAATCCTCAAACAAATAAATGAATTTTCACAAAAACAAAAATTACCTGTTTGCCCATATGTACGAATTTTTTACAGAATAGTTAATTTTTTAAGCTAGAAAGATTAATTTGTTGCAAAATATTTCACCTTCGAAACGGAAAAAAAGTATCTTCAACAAAAAAAAAGAAATTTTTGCCCAGTAGAATTCACCTAAAAAAGACGTATTTTTAGCAAATTAGTTAAAGCGTCAACCAAATAGACAAATTTGTATTCAAAAAATGAATGTTCTCCCGAAATAGACGAATTTTTGACAAATCAATCAATTTTTCGATCTAAAAAATCGACTGTTTTGGAAAATAGTTGAGTTCTAAACTAGAAAACAAGAATAAAAAAAAAAACAAAAAAAAACAGAATTTTCCAGGCAGGAAAGATCAAATTAGAAAGCCGAATTCGTAACGAAAATCTTGAATCTTGGACCAAATTGATGAATTTTCAAAAGCATAAAAAGATGAAATGTTTGTATTAACAGACGTAGAATTCACAGTAGAATTCACCTACAAAGTGCATATTTTTGGCAATTATGTTAAATCCTTAATAAAATAGACCAATTTTTATTTACAAAAATAAATTTTCACCTAAAATAGTTGAAATTTTAACAAAAAAGTCAAGTTTTCGAACTAAAAAAATAGAATGTTCTGGAAAAAAGTTGATTTTTAAACCAAAAAACAAGAATAAAAAAAACAAATTTTCAAACAGTACAATTCAAATTAGAAAATCGAATTAAAAAAAAAACTTGAACCTTCAATTTAATAGATTAATTTTCTGCAAACGAAATAAACTTTCTGCATAGATAAATGTATTTTGGACAAAACAGTTGAGTGTTTTAGATAAATAGCAGAATATTTCAGAAAACAGATGACTTCTTAACCGGAGAAGAATTCCTAACAAAATGAAACAATTTTCAACCAGGTGAATTAGAACAAAAAATAAAAATATTGAAAAAAATAGTTTAATCTTTAACCAAAAGTTAAATTTTTAAACAAATAGTTAAATTTTGAACTGAAGAAGATCAACTTTTAACCAAAAATAGAAAGTTAAGTTTTTATTTCTTTTGAATTAAGAAAAATTATTTATATGAAGTACTCATGATAAAATACATTATTTGTTTTGGGAGCGATTATTTATATTACTTTGAAATAAAACTCAAGTATCAATTTTGAGTGTTAAAAAATGATTTAAAATAATTATTATAATGTTAAATATGTTTAGAAATAAAATATCAATTTTTCATGAAAAATCCGAATGACTTACTGTTATGAATCTATATCATTTTATTATAGTTGAAACAAGCTTATTTAACAAATGCATCATTTGGACATTTTCAGAATTTCAACTTTGTTCTTTCATCGTAATCAGCTGTAAATACATTTTTTTACCATTTTCAGAAACTGCAATAACAATCCGATATTGTTATAGTTAATAGGAATTTTATAAACAAAATGTTACTCGCCTAATTCATTTTTAACTAAAACAACCTCCTACTCTCGGTTAATAACAATTGATAATTTGTCAAAAAAATAAACCAGAAAATGTTCTACTTTCTTTTTCGATTTACGGAATTGTTCGACATATTACTTTAAATAAAGTCTCCGTAAAATCAGTTTATTTTTTATACTTTTATTTTTGAACGTAAAATACTTTTTAATTATATCTTATATACCGCATTCGTATACGCTAATTAAATTATTGATAAAAATAACAATAGCTGATTCTTATCGAAGTGTTTAAAAAAGTTTTGGCATTTTTAATTAAAAGTTAATTATATTAAAGAAAAAAGTTCAGCTGCTAAAAAATAGTTCAGTAATGCATTTCTGTGAATAGGAAAGATTTTATTTATAACTAGAGGACATAATACAAATTTGTTTAAACAAATAATTTTAACAATAACAATTATTATATTTTGTGTTCAAAAATTGGCTATGACAGTTAATCGCAGAATTTTATTAGATTTAACTTTTAAAAAATCGTTTAAATTAAAAAAGTCAACCAGAAAATCCTTATTTGTAATTTATTTGTATTTTATTTCTTATTATTGATATTCTTATTTTATTTATTAATAATACTTTATTTCTTGCAAGTTATTTTATAGATTATTATTTTGAAAATTCCGTTTTTGGGTTTTTGCGTTTGGATTCTGATCGACAATGTAGTACACTTTTAATGGGAGATTTCAACTCATGTTCGTATTTCTGAACAAAGAAATAAATGGTGCAATCGATAGCTCTTAGGTTGATACTACTGATTACAATTTCATGATACTTCCTGCTGCAAAATAAATTGTCTTACTCTCGCAACATCTCGTTAAATTTTAAATCCACTCTACTCACTTTTCCCATTCTCTTTCTTTTTCTCTTGAAATCTTGAAATACTGTCTCATACTTAATTCTGGAAGTGAAATTTTAATCTCAAGTGAATTTCTTATCATCCAAGTGATTGCATTCCAACAGCCAGCACGTTTAGAGTTCACAGTAGATATAGACGACTTTAGTCAGGCAAGCTGTTATCAGTAAAGTGCACAGCAGGGCGGTCTAAAATTTTCTTTTTAATTATCTTGAATATCACCCCGAAATTTTTCGAATCCACAGAGAAATAATTTTTTTTATAATGATATTTAGAAGTGGCGCAAGCCTCATGAAGTTTAATAAGTATTTTTAATAAGAAAAAAATACTTCTTTGTCAATTAGATTCAGAATTGTCAATATTAGCTAAACCAAGTTGGAATTTAAAACGACTCTTTAGAAATCGCTGAAGAATATAAAAAATTATTACTTTTTGAATACCACTCCTATGAGTCTGTTTTATAAGGTCCGTGAAAACGCCATAAGTGAAAAAGTGGGTTTTGCGAGTTTTTGGCGGCAATTATGACTATTTATTTATTTTTTATTGCAAATTGTTGTTCATACATAAAATACTATTTCATACTGGTAACTAGATGTTAAAATAAATTGTTTAAGCAATTTACAATTGTTTCAGCCATTTTATCTTAGAATAGAGATAGAAAGTCACGGTTTAAAAAAAATTCCACTTTTAACAATTTAATATCATTTTTTATACTATATCCCTAGAATATTTCTGAAAAATGGTTAACTAAAAAGCTAATTTAACAAATTGATTATTGTAAATAACCATTTTCTATTGGAGTGTTTCTTTCTTTCTGAAATTATTTGTTTTGATATGAGTGTTTGATTATTAAAAAAATAATAAGTGAAACTCCAGAAGAATGTATATATTTTTAAGTATTGTGCTTTTTTCAGTGAATTATTTTTTCTCTTTTTCAAAGCCTAAAACAAATAATTGTAAACAAAAGAGGTAGCTTAGACAAAAGACAAAAACAAAGGTTTTAAGCAAATCGTAAACGAAAGATTTAGAAAAATTCATACTTTAAAATATCTGCCCCCCTTCCAGATAAATATATTAACAAAAAAAAAGAGTTTGTTTGAAATATTTTTCTCTCTGATGTTCATTTATTATATTTCAATAATAAAAAAGACAAAGTGAAGTTGAACATTTAAAAAAAACTGCAGCTTTCTAGCACTTACCTAAGAGCAGATAATCATAAACAATAATAAATAGAAATGAAAAGGAAAGGAGCATTTCTTAAATTAATGACTTAATTAATGAATATTAACAGCAATACAATCTTTTAACAATATTTGGCAATTATTCAAACAATTTTCATTTGTTTAAACAGATTTTGTTCTGTGAATTTTCAAAAGTTACCACTTTCTGGAATCACTAATGCAGTTCATGAATCCTAAAATCGGGGCGTTGTGTTCAAGATAGTATAAAATTATTTAAACAAATTTAATTTCAATAAACAATATTTTATCCTTAAAAATGTTGAAAAGTTAATATTTTATGGAATTATGGTGCATTTAACGAACTCAAAATATTTTATTTATCGTGGAAGACAATTTTACAACGTTTAAACAATAAATAATCATTCAATTGCGCATTTTCATAGAAAAGGTGAGGAAAATTCTTTTTTTTATTTCTCAAACTATGTGGCCTATTATCCAGTGTTTTCGTATTTCATAACTTAAACCATAATTTTTTAACGATAATAATGGTTGAAGCTATACTTTTCTCTATCCACTTAATATTCGTTAATTGTTCTATTAAATCCAGGAAAAAACCTTTTTACGATTAATGAGAGAATGTTTTTCAAAATAATTACCAATTCTGTTAAGTTTGAAATATTATTAAAAATACTTCAAAATTTTAAACTTATAAAATAAGAATTAATAATTTGAAAAAAATGCGAAAAAAAACTTTTTAAGCACGAGTTTTGACTAAAGCTGCTAATTATAATTTTTCCGGCATTTTCCCGAAGCGAGCTTTCCTGATTAAAAACCAATAATTAATTTCAAAAGTCCTGGTGCAAGGGTCAATCTTGACCCAATTACAAAAAAAGATTTTTTTCATGAAAAAACGAACAAACTAAAGACCACGAAAACAAAAATGTCAAAATAAGAGAACTTTAAAAAAGATTTTAAAAATTTATTTAAATCCTTAACCGAAAAAAATTTAATTTCTACGAAAAATGGGTATTTTTACAAAAAAAAGAGAACATTTCTTTTAAAATAAATCAATTTTCAAAAAGCTTTTACAATCAGTCAAATTATTCTTGAATTTAATTTTAATCTTTCAAAATTAGGAAAACGGGAAAGTTGTAAGAATGTCGAAAATCTTCTAAAAATTGTGCAAAATGTTTAAAAGTCCTGTTAAATTTTCTGTAAAAATTGGATTTCTGAATATCTTTTTAAGCGATTAAAGTTTTTCGAATTTTTTCTTTCATTCTGAAAAATTACCAAAATTGCTTTACAATCTTCGAGATTATTATTTGATTATTTAAAAAATTATTTCAAGTATTTTTAAATAATTTAAAATAACTTTTTAAAATAAAAAATGCTATTGATACAATTTTAACAGGAATAGACGGTAGAAGCTCAAAAATCCAAATAATGCATTTTTGTTTTAATTTTTCAAAATATGTGCAAACGTTAAATTGCTTTTAAATTGTTGAGAAAATTTTAAATCTTCTAAACGTTTGTTATGTAAATTCAAATATTTGGTAAAATTTTTGAATATTCTTTGAAGGTTGAAAAAATTCATTCTTGTACATTTGCTCTAAAAATTCATTTTACAAAATTAAAATTCATTTGAATTGTTTTTCGGAATTTCAGGGAAATTTGTCCATTTTCTGAAAAACTTTCCAAATTCATGAAAATCATCTAAAGTTTATATTCAAGTTACTTTGAAATATATATTTGGTTTTCAATTAGCACAAACATTTTCAAGTTCAAGATTATTTAAAAGATTTTAGAAACTTCTAGATATATCTTTTACTCTATTTCATCTAAAATTTTGTGAATGAATCAATCAATCTTGTGTGTTGAAAGTTTTTTGCTTTAAAATCTTCTACATTCTGTTTCGAAATTATAGAGAATTATTTGAAACATTATAAATTATTAAACTCAAAATCATTTGAATTTTTTGTAAAAGAATGTAAAATTTTAAATGCATAGTTTAAATTTAAAAAATTTGAATTAAACTATATTATAGTAACTTTATTAAATTAATTGGAATTATTACTTGTGTGTTCGTATTGACTTTTAAAACTGGCCAAAATTATAATTAAAAATTTTCAGATGATTTATTCATTCCATTTTCCTTTCTTAAAAATTAATGTTTATTTGCAGAGAATTTGTGTAGGTGCGAATTTTGGAAATCTAGAAAGTTGCAGAATATTTTTGATGTATCTGTATATATTTGACCCATACAAATGATGACTATTTAGAATTGACAAAGAGAAATGTATGTTAAAGTAATTATTCATATGGAAAAATGCAATTTCTATTTGCTTCTTTTTGTTTACGAAATGATAATTAAGAATATATTTGCATTTTGAGATATGTTTGAAAATTAGGTTCTTCCTATTATAACGATTTCCACACATAATTTGCACAAACCAAAGTAGCTTTGAATTATTTATTTTGGAAATTAAGCTATTCTCTCTATATTTATTTAAAATGTAAATGCATTTGGCTAAAATTTTTAGAAAGTAAATTCAGAATAAATAAAAACTAAAATTATTTGTATACAAAATAAAAAAAAATATTTTTTGAATAAATAAATTTCATGCAAAAGAATCAAATAAACAATGCAAAAATTAACATTACTGGAAGAAAATGAAGAATACACTCTTAATTATCTCAAATATAATTTTTTCTAAAACTAGTCAAAGAGTGCACCGTGCGCCTTTAAAAAAAGGCTTTGCGCCTATTAAGACGTCAATTTAGTTGGTTTAACCTCTTTCTCCCACAGTTGACCTTCCCTAATTTCCATCATCCCAATACTTTTCTCACCACAATTCAACCTTTGCTTGGTCCGCCTTTACAAAATTCTTTCCCATCTACTTCTTCCTCCCATTACTTCTCCTACCTCCACACACATTATTTTCCATTACTTCCGCTTACTTCCATAAATTCTCCTTCTTCCACAACCATTACTTCCCACCACCACCGTTAGACTCAACTTCTCTCAATTCACTTCCTATCATTATCCTTCATTCTCCTACTTAGTCTTCCTTATTCCCTTGCTTCTCCTCCACTTACTTTCCGTTAAGCCCCTCCCATCACTTCTCTTGCTTCCACGCACATAATTTACCACCACCTTATTTACGCACCACTTCCCTAGGTTTACCTCTCCTTATTGTCCTCAATTCTGCTACCTAATATTCCTTTATTTTCCTCCTTCTCCACCTCCAATTTCTTAATCTAAAACCTCTTTAATTACTTCTGAAGCTTTCACGCACATCACTTTCCACTACTTCCGGTAGACCCTAATTCTCTCAATTCACCTCCTTTCATTATCCTTAATTCTGCTACTTAGCCTTCCTTATTCCCTTCCTTCTCCTCCACTTACTTTCCACAGAGCCCCTCCCATCACTTCTCCTGCTTCCACACACATAACTTCCCACCACCTTTTTTACACCCCGCTTCCCTTAATTCACCTCACCCTATTATCTTTAATTTTGCTGCTTAATCTTCCTTTATTCTCCTCCTCTTCTTCCTCTTTCTTCCCCGGAAACCCCTTCAATCACTTCTCACACACATAATTTTCCATTACTTCCTTTACATCCCACTTCCCTTAGTTCACTTCCCCTCATTAACCCTCATACTGCTCGTTACCCTCGTTACAAGAAATTGAAGAATTATAACATATCTGAACTATAAAATTTCTTAATCGTAAAACTGACGAATTTAAACTATTTAAACCAATTTTATTAACAGAAATATTATTTATTTTTTAACAATAATAATAATAATCGTATAATTTAATTTAAGAAACATTGTTTGCAATATTGAAAGTTTCGAAAATTATTGTTTGAATACAAAATAACAATAATTGAATAAGTATATTTCTGGACGAAATGTCTTAATTGAAAAGTGGGCCAGCATTTCTGAAAAAATTACAAAAAAAGGTTCTCAAAAATTGCATTTTCATTTTTTTTAACAAAACAGAAATTTCTAGATAAATGAGTTTGTTTTACAAGCGTTATTTGTCTTGGAGAAAGAGGGAGGAATTTTCTTTTTTATGGCCCACGTGTTTAAAAAAGTGTTCAATAGAGAAATATAGTAATTTTAAAATCAAATAATAATAATGATTGAAAACTAGTAGTATTAGCAAAAGGTTTCTTTTATTTTAAAATTTTATAACAGTCTTCTTAATAAATAAATAATAATTTTTAAAATATTTTTTTTCTATTCCGCTAATTTTATAAATTCGTTAATTTTAATTTCTTAAGAATTTTTCAATCGCGAATTTCTTAGTTTTAGGAAGTAATTTGGATTTTCGAGATTTTTTATTCGTCCGTAATGTATTGGAAATTATTCTGTTTCGGAAATTTGATTTTCCGAATTTCATTATTCTGTTATGTTCCAATTCCGATATTTCAAATTATTTGAAATTTTACATTTTCCGGAATTTTATGTTTTGAATATTATGTTTCTGGTGAATACGACAGCAGCAGATATTTTTTTCAATAATCCCAAATTTTCGCCAGAGGAATAATGCAGGCAGTTCTCTTTCAGGTATTCTGAATCGGCAATTACCGTGGATTTTTCAATTTTGCAATATCATGAAACGTAAAAAATAGTAATATTTAAAAATTTTCGAATTCGCTTATTTCATATGTTCGAAAATTTCCTAATTACTTGAATTTCCTAAGCCAGATATTTGACTTATTTTGGCAATTTTTAAATTTTTGGTATTTAATTTTTTGAGATTTTATAGCCACTCCTCGAAAAATTTCATATTTACAAAATTTAATCAATGAAATATGATTTTCGTAATTTTTTCAAATTTCTGATACTGTAAAATTTCCGAAAAATATTGCATTAAAAATAAAAAATTTGCGGAGAAATCTTTAAATAATAAAAGTCCCGGCAGAAAAATGTAAAACTACATTATTACTGAATTGAAACAATTAACAATCTGTTTTTCATGAATATCGTTTATTTATTAGAAATAAAATAACTCAATATTTGTATCAAGGATATTTTTCAAAATACTTAATGCAATTTATTTGTGTGTCGAGAATTTCATAATTTCGTGAATTTTATTACGGGACTTTTCTATCATCACGAATTTTAAAATTTGGTAATATCATATTAAAAGTCAGGAATTTTATTATTTTATTATTAATGAATTGTTCAATTCAGACGTTTTAATTTTTCGGGAATTTTTAAATTTGGAAATAATTGTTGTTTCAAGTATTTCCCTTATCGGGAATTATCTCGTAATTATAATTTTATTTTTCGGTGTTTCTATCATGACATGTGGACTAAAAGTTTGTCTCGTATCTAATGAATTTTTTGTTTTAAATTCTTATTAGCATATTGCAATTATACTATTCTTAGAAGCTCCTAAAACTAGGAGATTTCGAATTTTAATTTGCTTTCAAACTGAAGATGCCTAAGTTTAAATCGTATCTAACTTCTGAAGTACTAGCATTTGCAATTCAAATTTAAAGTCATTTAAGTTTAAAGCTTTTCAAGAAATGTAAGCACTCAGTTTCTGGTTCAGATTAGAATCCATTGAATTTTATATCACTAAAATTAAAAAAACGTTTTTTCCAATATGTTTTTTATATAAAAAGTGTATTTAAAAAATTATACAAAATTGCACTGCTTTAGTATAAAACACTGACAATTCTTAAACTAAAAAAACTTTTTTTTATCGGATAAAATCTTCTATTCATTCTTTAGATTTGAAAAATAAAATTTAAAAAACAAAATTTTTTAAATCGAATGAAAAACAAATATATTTTACTATATATTCGAAAATAATGGAAAATTTTCTGTATGTGCAGTTCTTACTAATGAATTATAATGGGAAAGTAGAAATAAAGTTTCCTTGGCCTCATTTAAAGAAATATGTTATTGTTTTTCATTAATAATAAATATTGTTGGATTAAAAGCGTTTCAAAATCAGAAAAGTTAAATTGACGATTCCAAATTGCTTTTAACACTAGGAATTTTTAAAATTTATAATAAAAAAAGTATGCCTTGTTTTTATGATTTAATCTGATAAAACGTATTTTTTATATATTTAGCTTTAGCCAAAAAATGTTAACAAAAAAGGTTCTCAAGGTTCTCGTTCATCGTTAGTGGATTTTTTATAAAGTTTGATTTTTTAAATCCAAAGAACGAAAATAATATTCTGTTTGAAAATTCGTTTCTTGGTCAACTATAAAAAAGAAAAAAAGATATTGTCCAATAAAAAAAAAGATTTCATGTAAAAAGGTGGGGTTGTTTCGGCAAATGAAAGTTGAAATGCAAACATACCATTGTAGTCGACACAATTTAAAAAAATACAATATTAGTAAATTAATAAAAAAAAGGTAAAATCAAAGTATAATTTTTTTATTAGATGAAAAAAATCGGAAATAAAATATAGTTTTCTAATGTAAATTATTTATTTGATTAAAAAATTATTTTTAATCAAAGCAGTGATAAACAAATACGCGGATTTAACTTTTTCTAAATTTGCTGAGTTTTTATGATAAAAATCAAACAGGTTCATGGCTCCATAATATCTGATCTTGAATCTGTTATAAAAATTAATTTTTTTAATGATTTTTATAAACAAATCTTGATTTGACTATGATTGAGCGCAAAACTTGACTATCAATAATAAGTTAACATTATTAACTACCAGAAAAGTTGGAATTTTTATTTAATTATTTCTCATTTATGAAAACAAATTGCATTAAAAAATACTAAAAATTCTTATAAAATATTTGTTGTTGATATGTTAAATAAAAATTCGTAAATTTCTAGGCATTTCATACTGAAATGAATATTGAATGTAAAAGAAATTCGGTAATCGACAAATGCGATTTAAATCTTCCTTTTACCATAAAAATGCATTCCTGAATCACTACGCGGTTGATTAAATAAATCGTTAAAAAATCCATCGAATTTTATATCACTAAAATTTTTTTTTTTAGTATACATATATATTTTCCTATGCGTTCTGAATTTATGGGAATATTTTTTACTCTACCGTTCCTACTAGTAAATGGTAAAAAAATGTAGAAATGAAAAATGTCAAAATAATATTTTTTTAAATTACGAAAAAATGACATGCTTTTTAGATTGACTTAAATAAACATTATTAAAAAAAACTGCATAAGTCGAACCTAAAATTTGCTATGCCCAATTTACAGAAATATTTTATTGTTTATTATCAATGAAAAAAGGTAGTAGTATTAAAAACGTTTAAAAATTAGAAATTCACATTTGTTTATTTTGAATCTTTTTTGACATAAGAATTTTTTTTATTTATAATAGAGAATAAGATAACATTTTTCAATTCAAGCTGATGAAATTTATTTTTCGATAAATTTAACTTTAGCCAAAAAAATGTCTATTTTACTCAATTTAAAAATACTTCTGTGCAAATATTAAAACATTTCTGAGTTGGACACATTTTTTTCAATTTCTAATTTTTTCTATTAACCAGAAAAAAAAAATAAATGAAAAAATTCTCGATCGTCACTGATCAGAAAAGAATGTTGAGAAGCAAACGGTCCATCGTAGTCCACATAATTATTAAAATGCGATTAATAAATTAATTTAAATAAAAAGGCTAATTAATTTAAAAAAAGGCTTTTAATCAAAACTTTTATAAAAAAATGTGCAGATTTTTTTCAATAATAATAACTTTTTTGGATAAAAATCAAACATCTTTATGGGGCTGACGATATCTGATCTTGAATCTATCGTGAAAATAAGGTTTTATGATATTTATAAACAAATTTAGTGAGCATATCTTAATTTGACCATTATTACCCGCAAAACCTTACTATTCATAATAAGTTAACATTATTTACTACAAAAGAATTTCGAAGAGATAATAATTTTGAATTTTTATTTATTTATTAATTCCTAATTTAAGAAAACAAATTACATAAACTATAACAAATAATATGAATTCTTTCAAAAAATAAAAAAATAGTCGTTCTAATTGAATGGATACATTTTGGAAAAAAACAACGTATTTTGTCACAATTTTTAAATGCCCCAAAAGCATATTTCAATCAAAAACTAAAAGGGTATTGAATTCTGGCTATAAAACAGTTTCGCAATATCATTGCCTAATTACTGTACGTTAATTACTGAGATAAAAAAGTACTAATTAAATTTTCTGTTTACTCTCGCATCATATTTAAAATTTATAGCAAGAATAGAATAAATTATGAGATTATAATTAGAATCAGAATATACTATCGAATCTGGTATGGGATTGAAAATTATCAAGAAACAAATGAAATTTTTATTATTTAACAATTTTAATTCATAGAATATTTCTCAACAAATTTGAAAGGAGCGAATATTATCGAGGATGAAGGTTTCAAGCAAGATTAATAAATCTTGGTGTCACTAATCATCCTATAAAAAGAGACAGGAACATTTGTTAAAAATTCAAGATGATAGTGACTCCAGCATTGAATACTGCTAATTATGATGAAACTGTGATGTGTTAGTTTCTTTGAAAGTGTAGCTGATCATTTGCGCCACTACTTATTTTGTCAAATGTTAAATGTCAAATTCAAAATTCACGTGATAAATAAAATATCTTTCAAAAAAGTTAGAATCAGTTGCCTTTCCCTAATTCATGACCCTTTCTTTCTCTTTACTCCCC
>NC_046659.1:134888945-134905143 GCF_010883055.1 Belonocnema kinseyi | reverse complement strand
CCCCCCCCCCCCCAGTAACGTAGAGTTTAGTTAAAACCTTATTTTACGTTTAAATTTATTTAATAAGTAATAAATAAATAAAATTAAAATAAATAAACAATTAGAATAAAAAAATTGTTTTCAGAGTAAGCGTTTGAAATATGCTTAATTGAATTTTATGTGAGACTTAAGTTGGGTATTATTGAGTTTTTAAACTGAGAAAGGTACATTTTTTATCTAAAATGAAATGGTTAAACTTTTTATTCAAGCAAATAATTTTAAAATGTGAAAAAAGAGATTGGATTTTTTTACTAAATAATTGAACTTTATGACAAAAAGACGAAATTTATATACAAAAACGTTCAATTATCGAATAAAAAATAAGAAATTTAGAGAAAAAGTTAATTTTGTACGAAAAAAAGATTGTTTGCAACAAAATGTAATGAAGTAGAATGTTCAATTTGGTAGAGTAATTTTAAAAAAAGAAACGAATTTTCAACAAAATAGTTCAATTTCAACGATAAATTGAATTCTGACTTGTCAAAGAATCGTTTTCTACCAGAAATGTATCAGGTAAATTTTCAATTGCCGAAGAAATTTTTCAACAACAAAAAATGGAATTTTCAAGAAAACAGTAAGATTTCTAACGAATGCGATGAATTTCTAACTAAAATTTTGAATCTTTAACAAAAAATGCATTTATAAGAAATTCGTGCAAGTTTAATACCCCGTTTGTTATTTTTAAACCAAAATGATGAATTTTTAAGCAAAAACTTTTATTTTCAAGAAATTAGTTTAACTTTAAAACCTAGTTTTGAATTTCTTGAACAAAAATATGCATTTTTAAAGAAAAAGATTAATTATCTACTGAACGAAACGGATTTTAACCAAATTTAGTATTTCACAAACAAAAAAATTAATTAAAAAATTAATTTTTAGACAAAAAGATTATTTTACTACGTAAAAAATAAATTTGCAATAAATTTCAAGAATTCTCAACAAAAAGTTGATTTTTTATCCAAAAAAGATTCTCAACCAAGAAGTAGAATTTTCAACTAAAAAAAGATGAATTTTCAAACAAAAAGATTAATTTGCATCAAAATAAGAAGAATTTACAATAAACTTCAAGAATTCTCAACAAAAAAGTTGATTTTTTAACTAAAAAAGATGAATTTTATAACAAAAAGATGAATTTACTACCAAAAAATCCCAAGT
Source organism: Belonocnema kinseyi (assembly GCF_010883055.1). Taxonomy (NCBI): domain Eukaryota; kingdom Metazoa; phylum Arthropoda; class Insecta; order Hymenoptera; family Cynipidae; genus Belonocnema; species Belonocnema kinseyi. The sequence continues at coordinate 134,903,949 of NC_046659.1, read as the reverse complement.
TTCAATAAAACTTAATCACTATCAACCAAATAGTTAAAGTTTTAACTAAACAATTGAATTTGCAAAGAAAAAGATTAATCAACTAACAATAAAGGCGAATTTTCAATAAAAGTTAAGAATTGTCAGTAAAAAAGTTAGATTTTCAACTAAAAAAAAAAAAATATATTTTCAATAATAAGTTTAAATCAAAATTTTCAATAAAACTAAAAAAAAAGAATAATTTTTTACTGAAAGAAACGAATTTCTAACAAAAATCAGAAATTGACAACCAAAACGTTTGATTGAGAAAAAATGAGATTTCAACAAAAAAATTAATTTACTACAAAGGAAGAGGAATTTTGAACAAAACTTAAGAATTCTCCACGAAAATGTTGAATATTAAGAAAAGCAAGAAAAACTTTTTTTAGTTTTCAACAAATTATTTTAACTTTAAAACCTAATTGTTAAATTGCTAACCAAAACATGATCTTCTAAACAAAGGGATTGATCGTCTACCAAAATAACGAATTTTAAACGAAATTCAAGCATTCTCAACCAAGAAGCAGAATTTTCATGCCAAAGAGGTTTAAAATCTTCTAAGATTCCTAGAAATCTTCTGAATCGTTAAAGATTCCATAAATCCCTTGAATTCTGAAAATTTTTTTGGAAATGACTTACAATTCCTTGCATTTTCATTGCACCTTATTTTTCACACTTCTGTTTACATCAATTTATTTAAAACATTTAAAAATCCTACAAGTTCCTTTAAATCCCTTGAAAGCTTCGAAATCTCCTGAAAATCTTTGCAGTCTGTTAAAATAGGCTTTCAATCATTTAAAGTCCCAAACAAACTTGTAAATTCTTGAAGATAAACCAATATTTTAAATTTAAAAAAAAATACTTAGAAATTTACTTTATTTAAAAAACGTATCTGGAAATCCCTCGAAACCAAATTAAAATCTTTTAAAATGCTACAAATTTCTTCGAAATTCCTTGAAGCTTTTGAAATCTATTGAAATTCTTTGAAATATTTTTTAAAATAGCTTGAAATCTTTTAAAATTCCATACAAATTTTGAAATTATTGAAGATCCTATATGATGCCTCAAATTTTTAGAAATGCCGTGAGATTCGTTGAAATCTCTTGAAATTTCTTTAAATTTCTTTGGTATAATAAAATAGCTTAAAAATTTTTTATGTACTAGAAATATTTAAAAAATTAGAGATGCAATCGAATTCTCTAAATCTTGTCAAATTCCTTAAAATGACTAAAAATCCCTTGAAATTTCATTTTACTTAAGTTATTTTCTAAAGTTGTTAAATAATTCCTATAAATCGAGTTGAAAATCTTTGCTAAATTGAAAAAAGTTCCTTTAAAACTTTAATTTTTTATGATTATTTGAAGTTTTCAAAAACTCTTAAAATTCTTTGGAATTTGTTCATATTCTTCACAGATTCTTTAAATCACTAGAAATCTTTCGAATCCTCAGGGATTCAACGTTTTAAAATTCCTCGAAGTAATTGTAAATCCGGTAAATTTTCATTTTACGTCAATTGTTTCTCTAAATTTCTATAGAAATTCTTTGAAATCTGATACAAGGTGGGTCGTGTGGAAGTGCCGTGTTGACTGACATTGCCGGCGGTAGTTGTTCCTCCCTCGTAATTGCCGGCGGCAGCTGTCTCCCTTCTGATTGCTGGCGGCGTCGGTACTCGTACGATGAATACTGGATCTGCTCTGCTGCTTGGCCCTGGCAGCTCTTCTGGTTCCCTATAGGGTTCTTGGAACAAAACCCGATTGGAGTTTCTCGTTAGCGGTGGCAACGAGCGGCTTCTGCCCCGTGCAGATGATGAAGGTCTGGCTGCGGCCTCGTCGTAGGCTGGTGGTGGTGAGTTTGCTCTCCTGGGACCCTTCTTCATTCTTGGCTGGTTAAGTGCTGTTGAGAGCTACTGAGTCTTGTGGCGTAGACTCAGATACCGGGGTGCTTCTCGTGGCCATGGATCTGAGTGGCCTGCCTGGTGCTCGACGTTGCGTCGTCGGTGAGCGTATCATCTGTGGTTCGGTTTCAGCTTCTGCCGATACTCATAAGATTTTTGAAGTCTTAGAGCCCCACGTTTGGGCCGCCAATTTGATACAAGGTGGGTCGTGGGGATGGTGTTTGTCCCAGCCTTGATCTATGATGCGGTGTTGATCGGTTGAAGATTCTGAAAGCTGCCTGGGCGCCGACCGGGCGCTTTCGGGGCAGACTGGTTTGCGGGCCGGTGGAAACCGAAACCCGAGCGTCGTGAAGCGGTGTTAGCTGGTAACTGCTTGAGATGCAGGAAGGTGATAGGTTATGTTCGGGAGCGAGTCACGTTAGTGGTGACGAGGACGCTTCTTCACCACCTCAATTTCCTCGACCAGGACGATGTCATCGTCGCTGTCCTCGGGCAGAGGACGCTTCGAGGGGCTTGAGGGGGCGAAGGAAGCGGGAGAGGAAGGAGGAGTTGCAAGTAGGACGTGGAGATGAGGTGGGATGATGATCACTGATCGCACGATGGCCTTAGAAGATTGAGAGGAGCAGTAGCAGGGGCGGCGATCTTCTGGGCGACAAGTCGCTTTGAGGGACTCGCGGAGGGCTGCAAGGCGACGGCGAATACGCTTCTGTTTGCAGGGACGGGAACGGCGTTTCTGGTAAGGACCAGGCATAGGTGAAGGATGAGGAGTCCTTTGGAAGAGAGAGAGAGAGACTCGCAGGGAGTATCGGGGCTGTTTGCAAGTTGACCAATCCCATTGAGAAGAGAGAAGAGTTCGAGGGTTGCGGGGCTGTTTGCAAGCTGACCGACCTCTTGAAAAGAAAAGTTCGAGGGTTACGGAGCTGTAAGAGCTGACCGACCTCTAGTACAGATTCGAGGGTAACGGGGCTGTAAAGGCTGACCGACCTCTCGTAAAGATGTGAGGGTAACGGGGCTGCGAGAGCTGACCGACCTCTTAGGTGAGAGAGAGAGAGAGAGACTCCGTGGTAGGAGGGATGACTAGGAATCGGATAGGTGAGAGAGAGAGAGCAATAGCTCGGCGGGGTTACGAGAGCAGACCGCCACTAAGGAGAAGAGAGGAGAGGAAGTTTAAGAAAAACTATGATTCGATTTGAATTTTGACTTTACTCAAGGCTCGAGAATAAACTAGTACAAAATATCTGGACTTTCTCTAAGGGTGTTTAGGCCTGAGAGATCGTCAGAGCGGAGTGTTCGGAGCGAGAGTGCCTTCCGGGTCGATGCACCCGTCTTTTAAGCAGCGGGTCTTTTAAGCAGCAGACTTAAATAAAACGTAGAATGAAAGGGAACTTAAATTAGACAGATCGAAGTGAAATAAAAATGAAACTTGAATTAAACATAGAATAAAAATGAAATGAAACTTAAATTAAACATAGACCGAGACAAAAGAGACATAAGAATAAAATATGAAACATAGATTGAAATTAAAAGAGAAGCAAAACGAAAATGAATCTCAAGCCTAAACATGAAAATGAAACTTAAATTAAACAAGGTTCGAATAAACATAAAATGACGGATAAATAATAAAATACAATTAACCCGGGTGAAAATTATAATTAAGGGTTATGAACTAGGGTTAATCTCCTTTACCCGTCTCTTTCCCGGTTAATGAGTCACGGTCACGCTGGCCAGGCTAGCCATGGGACGGGGAATCCTTCCCATGCAGCTGCCGACCAGGTGGCCTTTATGGCTTCTCTCGCCCTTTCTCCCATTGAGTCTAAGACTGACCAGAAAATTGCTTGCCGATGGCTCTCAACTCTATGGGACCGAAGTGGACTATATCAAATCGAGCTCAAAATCTTAGGAAATCCTTATACAAACTTTGAAATTCTTTAAGGTTTTTAAATCTCTTGACATTTTTTAGAATCTGATACAATAGTTTAAAATTGTTTTAAATGTTGTTATTCCTTGCACATTATTAAAGGTCATAGAAAATGTCTCAAGTCTTCTAAAATTCTTTGGAATCTCTTTATATTTTTGAAAATTTTACAAAATTATTTGATAATTTTTAAAATTTATTAAATCTTTTAAAAATATTATAAGCATATTAAAATAGCTTTAAAATTTGCAAAATTCTTCTAAATTATGTTAATTTCTATATATCCTTAAAATGATTAAAATCCGTTCAAATCTCGTAAATCTTACGTTTAGTGATTAAATAAATTATTATTTGGCATGCTTATTTTTTTTTACTGCATTAATAATTTCAATATTGTAACAGAATTTATTTAACTAGTGTGAGTTACTTAAAATCATTTTCTAAAATTATTTTACTAGAAAGGCGAAAAAATGATGAAAAATTCATTATAGGAGAACCGTTTGAGGTCTATACTGAATTTTCTATAATATTTTTTAGGCGTAACGACCCTAGAGTTGATTTAAGAAACTGCTGCAACATTTTTTTAATTATGCCAAAATTGTAAAAGAAAAAATTTTCAAAATAAATTATTAATGCGTTCTACTACATTTAACCTCAATCCACAACCGCAATAAAAGAAAACTCATTTTTGAAAATCAAAAATCAATATAGTGAACAACCAAATAAAATTTTATCTGTAAAAAAAGATCCCTATTTTTCGCTCCACTAGGAATCGAACCCAGGTCTACCAATTTCTAGTCGGTTGCTCTCTCTGCTTTCTTTTACTTTGATCTATCCCATAGCTTAGAGAGGGATCTTTCTTTCAAAGATATAAATCAATTTTTAAATGTTAAAAAAAACGTCAAATTCTGAATTTAAGGATTATCTTGAATCGATAGTTTATATTTATTTTTTAACTTATTGTGATGATTATCTCCATCTAATCGTTACACACTATCCTCGATGAAGACACAGATTTCTTAAATCTTATAACAAAATTGATTTTTAAAAATTAAAATTTCCCTAAAAAAAAGTAATTCCTTAGCTCAGCTGGGAATCGAACCGCAGGTCAACTAATTGCCAATTGGGTGCTCTTTCCACTAAGCTACTGGCTTTCGACTCCCAGCTAAGGGAACTCGTTTATTTAATAATAATTTTTAAAATGTGTTTTTTTTTTTATTTAAAAATGTGTAAAGGGGAAAATTTATTTGTTTTATTTCTTATTTATTTGCTTAGGCTTTAAAATAAATTTGATTTCTCACCCAAAATTTTGTTTCTTATTTTTTAGACGACTGTCCAAACTGTGTTGATGAGAACGTAGGTAACTTGGCAGTTTCGAGATGGACAATGCCACTTCTAAAACTGGGCGAGAAACGATATTACCTCGGGATTTTCTTCAAGGTGAGTGAATTGTTACAAAGTGAGATGAAATGAAAAAACGGTGTTCAAAATAAAATTCAGGACACAATTATGCACCGATTATAGATTTTTTTTTAAATTTAGTATTAAATTTTGTTAGGAAATCGTGTGTCTAGACTTTTGAATTTTTCGTTTATTTAATTTTTATGTTGATGTAAGCAGCGGAAAACTCTTTAATTTCTAAATTCATTTTCTTTTCAATGAATTTTATTCATTGATAAATGGATGTGTCTTTTTACTGAATATATATCTTTTTATGAACAAATGCTCACTTCAGGCGTTTCAAGCAAAATCTAATCGTTTTTTACTTTAATTATTTTTAAAAATACATTTACAGTGAACAGTTTAAATTAAATTTTGTCAGGTCTTACTATTTGATTATTTTATAAATAAATAATTTTTAACATAAGCATTCTATGAGTTTATAGACTGAAAAGAACCTTTTTTTCTATTATTATTAAAATTATACTGCGAATGATGTGTAAAAACTTTTGTGATAAAATAGAATTCGTAAAATTTATAAATAAATATTATTCATGGGGAAATCTTTTCATAAATCATCATTGGCAACATAATTTCAGCCAGGTCAGAATCAAAAACAATTTCTTTCGCTTAATAACACCTACAATAAGCATTTGTTTATATAATTTGTTTATATATTGTTATTCTAATATAAACAGATATTAATAAATATCGAAATTTTTTGGAGAAAACATCCTTATAAATATAATTTTAGCCGTTTCAGAAAAAAGCAATTTATTTTAATTAAAAAATGCTCTTCCGTGTGCATTTTTTTATATCATTTTTGATAATATAAACAAATATTACTAAATAGCTAGATTTGCTCAGATAACATCTATAGAAATATAATTTCACAAAATTCGAAAAAAAAAACTATTTCTTTTCGCTCAAAAACTCCTCAAATGTGAATTTCTTTATATAATTTTGTTTATCAAATAAACAAATTTTTATGAATCGTAAAATTTTGTCAGAAAATATTTAACTGTCATTATAATCACTGAGAAATTTCAGAGCAGAAATATACTTTGCAGATGAATATGCCCTTATTTTTTTTGTTAATCCTATTTTTTTATGACGATGAAAATCACAAGTAACCAATTTTTTCTTTCTCATATCTCCGCATTGAATTAAAATTACGGGAAGTATAAAATAAACTTTTTCTATTACACAAAAAATAAAATTAAAAAAATCGATAGTTTTTTCGGTCTTTGCAGCAACATAAAAATTCAATAATAAAAAAAATTAAAGAATTTACTCTTACTATTTATCCTGAATTTATCAAAGAAAAAAAAGCAATAATAATAGTTTGAAATTGGGGCATAATTGTATACTAATTGTCGTCTATTTGAAATCACCTGCTGCCCTAAAAAATCGCACAGATCTTTATGTAAATTGTAAATTCTAGTAAAATGTTCACTAATTTCTAAAAATCTCTTAAAATTGATTTCCTTTATATACTTCCTGAACAGTCTCGCAGGTTTGACTATAATGAAAATAGAGCAAAAATGAAAACAATATTGATTAAATCAACAAAATATTTTATAGATTTAAACAAGGTTTTTGGTAAAATCGACTTAATATTCCATCTATCAAAACATTTGAGTGAAAAACAAAATCTCGATTGAATATACAAACCTTTACACTTATCAATCAAGAACTGATTCCTTGTAAATTGACTTGAATTAAACATCCAAGCGGAGAGAAAATATTTTTCAGAACAAAATTTGAAATTTAAGATTTTAATTCATAGCTCCATCTAGCGTGTAAAGGCGTTAGAGAATTTATTTTATTCAAAGCATCAAATATTTAATAGAATAAAATAAAACTTTATTAAACTCGACAAATCTTGGAATATTTGGCTGACTAAATAATGTTAGGACTACTTCAAAATAACTAAGAAATGATTTTTTTCTGTTTTTGTAGCATATTTATTATTTGCATGAAAACAGGCATACAAATTTAGTTCATTTAATATTTCTGCATTTTGAGAATTCACAGCCGGCCCCAACAAGTTATAATGGAAATAAAATTGTGTGGTGATTTAAATTTAAAAAAATAAGAAATTTTAGCCTCTAATAGTTTAAGAAATATAACATTTAGAGCTAATTTTTTAGATTAAAAAATATCAAAATTCTGATTTTTTGTGGAATATTTCTTTTGTTATCTATTTTAGGTAAAAAATGTATGAATTTGGATCGATATAGACTCAATTTGTTACAAATCTGAAAAATACGATATCATTGCAGAAAAAAATTTGTACGAGGATATGCTATAAGCAATCGAATTTTGAATTTTTTTGCAAAAATGGACCCATTTTTTGTTACAATCTGTATATTGGAAAACGTGAAATTTCCTGACGAAAATGACGTATTTTGTAAATTCTTCCCTTTATAAATTTATATAAAATATGTATTCTGTAAGCTCAATGCCACAACAATCATTTTTGTAGTCATACAAATTTTTGTCTATTTATAAGCTGAACTAAAATTACAAAAAAACAAAAACGACAGTAAATAAAATTTTTTTTAAACTTTACTTATTTTATAAAGTTCTACAAGAAAGCATTCTTATTTCTTAGGATGAATTCTATCGTTCACGAGAATAATTAGAAAAAATTTAATTTTTCAACAAATATTTCTTGTTGATACAAAAAATCATTTAGATCGTATGAAGGTCACATAATAACTTTCTTTTATAAGTTAAAATGAAAGCAAAAAATAAGTAGGTCGTGTTCTTATGAAAATTTTTTTTGTATTTTCTTCTTTTTCAATTTTGTATCTAATCTCAAAAGCAGACGATAAACCTCACCATATTCTGTAAAGAAAATTCGATATTAAAATTAAGGTATCTTTGAAAAAAGCAAGGTATATAAAGAAAATTCTATGATTTTAGTAATTAAAATATTTTTATCAGTAATGTTTCAAGTAGAAAAAAAATGATTTTAAAAGTTTTAAACATACGAAAAATGATTGTTGGTCAATATTTTTTGTAATAAAATTTGTCCTTTCTATCTCCTCTTAAAAATGTTTTAAAAAGTAGTAAAATTTCATTTAAACATCTCTGTTTCGGAGAAAACATTCCATAATTTATATTTTTTTAAAGAGCCATTTGTTTTGGTAGAACATTGAACTATTTTGTTGAAAAATGGATCTTTAAATTCAAAACCTAACTTTCTTTGTTAAAATTAACTGTCTTCAAAAAATTAAAATGTGAAATTGAAAATGCAACTGTTTTTGGTTGAAGTATAATTTTTTTGTTTACAAATTTTACCATTTGGTCGACAATTCATCTTTAAAAGTTGAAATTCAACGATTTGTCTTCAAATCCATCTACTTTCTTGAAAATTGAATTATTTTGTAGAAAATTGAACATTCTATATTTCTATTATATGTTTTTAATTTCTTGGGGGAATGAATTCCCTATAATTTCACAGTTCTCAAATTCTCAAAGTAAATTTTCCATGACTGAAATAGTTTAAAAAATATTAAAACTATTTTATAAAAAAGAAAACAGTTTTTTAAAAAAGAAGTAAATTTGGAGATTATATACTTATTCTAAAAGCTGAAAACAGTACCGTAATAAAATATTGACAAAATAATATTTGAAGTAAGTATTAAATTAATTTGATAAAAAACATTGGGTTTTCTCCATTGAAATATAACTAATAATGTCATTTCAATAATTTATGTTAGAGAAAACTTTGTTCAAAATATCTGATTTTTGACAGAACTAGCTTAATCTAAATATTTTTATTTTCTTACCAGACCGCAGTGAGGTTGATAGTCCTCTTTTGAAATTCGCAAACAAATTTTAAGCAGGTTAAATAAAATATTACAAAGCTTCATCCATAAAAATCATACCTGTTTAGCATTATTTTTTAAATTTGTATTCCTAGATGAAGCTATTTTGTAAGTTTTATGCAGGCTAAATCATTTTATATTATAAAAGGATAAGAGCTATTTTTATAGAACTTTTAAAAATATATGCATTTGTTTAATGACAAAAATTTAATTAAAAAAAATTCGTGCTAAAAAAATTAAGTGTGTGCTAAATAAAACTTACAGGAAGTAAGAATAAAAACATAGAAGTACAAATTGAAGAACAAAAATTGGAAAAATATCAGAAAGTAAGTTTTTTGGTGAACTAAGTTCTTATGAATATTCTAAAGAAATTTAGTCAACTTTTGTAGGGGCTGGAAGAATAAATTGGTAATTTTAAAAATAGGAACTGAAAAATTCAAATGCTCATCACTTCGCAAACCAAAATAAAATTAGAAATAAGGTAGATGTCCTTACTTAGTTTAAAGCAGACCTGACTTTTCTTAACCAAATGCTATTATATTTCTCAATTTTGATAAAATATCAGTTAATTTAATTGGCAATTGCTATCTATGGGAAAAATACCAAAAAAATTAATTACTACATGTTCATCAATCCAATGGAAGAAAAAACTTTTAAACAGGCTTCGGTTAGTGTTGCAATAGTGGGGATACCCTTTTCAAAAAGAAGGCGGGATTTCGATTTATGCAAATCAGGGTGAATAAATTATAAAAGTTTAAATTCTTGTTATGTAATTTCCATCAGGTTTTATTTTCTAGACTAGGCTATGAAATCCCTTATGCTTTCCTATAAGCTCATCGATAATAGATGGAATTGTTGCGAAGGGAATTGAACAATGAACGAAGCATCCTCTCATTGATCTCATGGGAGGATTCGCTACGGAAGAGGGTGGTGCTCTTTTACCCCCCCCCCCCTGCCCACAACCCCCATTTCATATTCGAACGTATTTTGCAAGGAAACTGTTAACGAGGGGCGTGAAGCACGTTATCGCCTGTCTCCTAACGAAGCCACGTTTGTCATTCTCTACGATCCGCTCTAATAACTTTCACACTTCATAAATTTTCAGTAAACTAAGATGACAAACATCTCCAATGAAATGCTTGTTAACAATAATTCAATTAATTGCATTAGATCGAAAGTAAGCCAAAATATGTCACTAATGATAATAGGAGTGTATAATACAGTATTATAAAAAAATATTATGAAAAAATTTCAGCTATATGAAAACTTCCTTACAATTTCAGCCACTTAACTCTCCAACCGTTTTTATAAACTGGGCTTTCCAATACTTGCTACTCTCCTTACGCCACTAGCCCCTTTGTACATGTAATTCTTCTTAAAAACATAAGCCCTTAAGCCTTATAATCCCTGCCGCTTAAGACCTGTAATTTTCCTCATCTCCTTTGCTTATTAACTCAACTAAAACTTCCTTAATGCAACGCTCCTTAAACCATGAAACTATATAATATAAAACCAAGAAAGAATATGTAGAAGCACCTAAAAAATATTTACAAATATAAAAAAATATTTATTTCTCTGTTATAAAAAGATCTAGCTTCCTACACTGTTTTAAGAATATAATAATGTCCCTTAACGACTACAACCCTTCTCACAACATGTGCACCTTATCGAAAATAACCTCGTTTGAAAATTCTGCCCCTTAACCATAGCAAACCTTCTTGAGCCTTTTGTCTCTTACACTCTACAATCCTCAATTCAGTCCCTACACATTACCATATGCAACCCTCCTTAGAAAATCTGCTTCTTTACTATTTTATTTTTGTTATCATTTGTTAAAGATTTGAAACAGTACAGGGAAAGAATTTAGGTAAAACCTTCGTGCTAGTTGTTAAAGAGTCGCTGCACTTCGGCTAGTTGTGGCGTCCGCTCTACATTTGAGGCACTTGTTACCCCGAACTTACGGAGATCAGCCGTTCTGAAGTGTGGGAGCTATATTTTCCTACGCTGCGCAAACGCGAAACTGTGCCGCAAGCACCGCGTCTAGGGAACTGCTCGACTATACTGCTGATTAAGAGGTCCGGTTTGTTCGGGGTAATGTTTCTTCCAAATCAGTGGAGCTGTTCTACTAAACAGAAGTTACGCTGTTCCCGCAGTAACCTTTACCAATGAACTTGATGGTGACCTTATTTTTGATCTTGAGGGTGATCTTCATGGTTGCTTCGAGGTCATTCTTTTTTAAAATGGAAACGATCCTTTTTAACAACAACAATCGAAAGAACGGAAGACTTTACATTTAAATATGCACCCAGCTTATGTTGCGGATGACCTTAAAGGTCGCTCTAAGGTCATTATAACACAAACAATGTTTTGATAGGTAAGAACAGCATTCTTAAAAAATATTTCATAGCGGTCAAAACTTATGTGAGTATAAAGCCTGTTTTTCTTCTTTTGTGACATACTGTACATTAAAATAATTATAATTAAAATAAAAAAATTAAATAATAAAATATTTTATTATTATTAATTCAGGGTGGCCGTTTTAATAAAAAAAATCCTGCTCATTCTCTAATTTTTTTCAGGTTTGCAAAAAAAGTTTTATGGATTATCCAAAACTTTTTTTATTAGAAAAAAAGATATTATTTTCGTGATGTTTGTCGTAGCATGAGTTGCAACCAAAAGCTATACACTTATACCTCATGGTTTACACACCTATTATTTTTAACTCGCTTCTTAAAAAAATAGTATTCCCTGAACTTTAAATTCCTTGACGTCTTTTTATAAATTTCTCCAAAAAAACTCATTTGAATAATTTTTTGTAAGCTTCGCCCACGGACTCTAAGAAAATGTCACCTTCCTAATTTTTCCAAGAATTACAATTATTTTAACGTATTTCTGAAATTTTTTGATTAATTTTTCGAAGTCATTGTTATTTTTTGTTTAATTAATTTCTTCGAAGTCCTTGTTATTTTTTGTTTGATTTATTTTTTCAACAACTTTATTATTTATTAAAAAAATATATATAAATAAATTCATGTTGAGCATCTTTGAGCAAAAAAGCAAACATTTTTTCTTCTTGCACATTTTTTGTATTGATTAGAAAAATTTGAAACTTATACATTGACTGTATCGAAGTTAGAAATTCTAAAAACAAAAATTAATCTTTTGATCAAACGGGAACATTTTCCTGTGAATTATTGTGAAAGAATTTCCATTTTGAGAAGAAAATCATCTAGAATTTTGGTTAGTTTATACAAAATAATGTGTTTATACAAAACAATGTAATTTTTGAGTTGTAAGCTTCTGCTTATTTTTTATAAATATATTAATTAAAGATAACTTTTAATCAGAAAAATGAAAAATAAATATATTTTTTATCATCCTCTGGCACACAATGAAATTTTTATTTTTCTTAATATTTCCTCTCGCAACAATTAATTATTTATTCTCAGCTTTATAAAAGCTATATTTTTAATAAATCTGCACTCCCCTAGAAATCAAAATGTTCAAGTTATCAAAAATGTACTGACGCAATAACATGCAGTTTGAAAAAATATTCAACTCACAATCAGTATGCTCAAACTTGTTGATATCATGATAATGCTAATTCAAATAAAATAACAATTTTTTTCTTACATTCTAAACATATTTAGGTTTTCTTCGCATCAAGCATAACAGTTTGGAAAGATCTTATTTTATCCCGAACAGTTAATTTTTCGTGAACATATTATATGTTTTTTAACCAAATTTATTGTTTTATTTACAAACTTTTGTATTATTTTTTTTATAGATTTGATTTTGTTCGCAATTTTTCTAAAAAACTATCTGTTTAACGTACTAAAACCCTAATGTATAAAAGTCTGATGAAAAATTAGTAATGAGTTTTTAAACTATAGAGCGAAGTTACTCAACCTTTTTAAATGAGAATATATTGCTCCTTTCAATATATTTTTTTTTATCTGCAATCGTTTGCAGCTATCGTAAAAAAGTACTTTATTTTGAAACGATCAGTGAAACTTACATTGTGTTATACAGCCTATACTACCATCGGAAATTGCCGTTACAACCAGCGCAAGTAGTATTAAAAATCACCACTGACTGAAACATGATTACTCGTTCCAAAGGGAAGCAAGACACGTTTTTCTCCAAACGATTAGAAAGCTTTTTAATTTTCGCGTCAATTGACATTTCAGAAATATATTTTCAATTACTCAAATAGAATTAAACACTTAAGAGATTTTTAAAAAAGGCCTTGCCAACTTGTACTGAAATTTCGGTACAAATAGGCGGACTTTTTCGGTACGAAAAGGTGGAGCTGCGAAAAGGGCTATTTGTACCGAAATTCCTGGACACGTAGACACTTAAAAAAATATACGAATTTATCAAATGTTATACCTTGAATTCAACCTCTAACAAATACATAGGAAAATTTTACCAAAAATCTTCAATTGATACTAAACGGTCTTTGAAGTCCTAATGTTAGTTTCAGTCAATAAAACTTGAAAAATCTTTACGATTTCTTGAGATAAGCCTGAAAATATACAAGTCTTAAATGTTCAGCTGCAGTCGGTGATTACAGCTGCCTGCTTATTTAGGCCAGGTTCTGTCAATCAGGTATTGTCAGCCATGTGCTGTCAGTCAGATATTGTCAGCCAGGTGCTGTCAATCAGGTATTGTCAGTCAGGTGCTGTCAGTCAGGCATTTTCAACCAGGAGTTTTCATCTAAGCGCTATCGGACAGGAGCTCTCAGACAGGCGCTGTCAGTCAGCATTGTCAGTTAAGCGCTGTCGGACAGAGCTGACAGGTGGGCGCTTTTATCCAGGCGCTGTCAGTCAGACATTGCTGTCAGTCAGCTAGGCCTTGTCAGCCAAGCGCTGTCGGACAGGAGCTGGAAGCCAGGAGCTGTCAGTCAGGCGCTGTCAGTCAGGCATTTTCAGCCTAAATTAATGACAACAGTTTAAAGAATATGTGATGTCAAATTTATATTTTTTAACAACTTTCCTATGTTACGCTATAAGTGAAAGTCCCGGTACAAAATTTAAGAAATCCTTGAAATTTTTTGTCATCTTTTTAAGTGTTCTGTTCTCTTTAAATAGTCAAAAAAATTTATTTTATGGGCCAATTCAGGCTGAATTTAATGATCTCTCCAACTGGATTTTAAAAAATTGTCTCGCTCCTTTTTTGACCGTGGAATCACGTTTCAATTATTGCAGTAATTTTTAATAATGATTGCTCTCTAAATTTGAGTCAGTAAAAATTTTTACTAATTTCAATCAGTGGCTCAATTCTAGCTATGAAGCAGTTATTTTTTAAAAACGCATCAGTAACAATTACTAACTTATCAGTTAAAACTATTGCTTCATAGATAGAAATAAATCCCTTATTGAAATTAGTAAATATTTTAACTGATTTAATTTAAAATGGGACTGGTTGTACCGACAACTTGAAACGGCAATGTGTTTGTTCATAAAAATGCAACATGCCAATTATTATTCTTGCAATAAAATATTTTATTTTTGCTTCTTTATTAACTGAAAGCGACCTACGTAATGCATTGCTTCCATAAAATTTAAACGTGTCGTCCAGAATGCATAAAGAACAAACATTCCCTGGTGAGCAAGTTCGCAGAGAAGAAAAAGAGGTAAAATTGCGATAGCGTAAAACTTGCAGCAATTTCACCCTTCGTGAGGTTTTATTTTTAAGCATTTTAAAATAACTGGATTTATTACAAAGATACGGAAATAAAGAGACCGAAATTTATTATTTACCGCACGAACTTTCCTCAAGAAATTTATTTTGGAGTTGTTTGTCGCATTTTAAAGTTTTATAATAATTTGGTTAATTTAGGATAATTCAAATATTTTCTAAATTCTAATCAATATTTTAGATAATTACTATTTC
>NC_046659.1:134802975-134888845 GCF_010883055.1 Belonocnema kinseyi | reverse complement strand
GAAATAGTAATTATCTAAAATATTGATTAGAATTTAGAAAATATTTGAATTATCCTAAATTAACCAAATTATTATAAAACTTTAAAATGCGACAAACAACTCTAAAATAAATTTCTTGTGGAAAGTTCGTGCGGTAAATAATAAACTTCGGTCTCTTTATTTCCGTATCTTTGTAATAAATCCAGTTATTTTAAAATGCTTAAAAAATAAAACCTCAGAAGGGTGAAATTGCTGCAAGTTTTACGCAATCGCAATTTTACCTCTTTTTCTTCTCTGAAAAATAAATGTGTAAGGAGTAAGGGAAAAAAGTGGAGAGGCAGTAAGAGAAATAAGTGAAGAGAAATTAAGGAGAATTTGTGTAAATGTAGAAGTAGAGAAAATAATTAAAGGGGTGAGGGATATAAGTGAATAGGAAGTAAAGGAAATAAGTGGAGAGAGAGCAAGAAAAAAAGTGTAGAAGAAGTAAGGGTGATAAATAAAAAGTCAGTAGGAAAAATAAATGCAGGGGAGTAAGGGAAATAACTAAAGATAGATTGAGGGAAATAAGTGTAAAGGGAATAAGAAAAATACGTGAAGAGGCAGTAACAGAAAGAAATAAATAGGGAGTAAGAAAAATAAATAGAGAGGGAGGAAGGAAAATGAGGGGAGAGGGAGTTATTTCCCTTACTCCCCTGCATTTATTTTTCCTACTGACTTTTTATTTATCACCCTTACTTCTTCTACACTTTTTTTCTTGCTCCCTCTCCACTTATTTCCTTTACTTCCTATTCACTTATATCCCTCACACCTTTAATTATTTTCTCTACTTCTACATTCACACAAATTCTCCTTAATTTCTCTTCACTTATTTCTCTTACTGCCTCTCCACTTTTTTCCCTTACTCCTTACACATTTATTTTTCTTACTCCCTGTTCATTTATTTCCCTTGCTCCTTCCACATTTATTTTTCTTGTTCCCTCTGCATTTATTTCCCTTACTCGCTTTTCACTTATTTTCCATATTCCCTCTCCACTTATTTCGCTTACAACCTTTCCAGTTATTTCTCTTACTCCTTCTCCATTCATCTTTCTTGCTCCCTCTTCCTTTATTTCCCTTAGTCTTTTTATTTAACTTTCTTACTCCCTCTTCACTTATTTCCCTTACTATCTCTCCAGTTATTTGTATTACTCCTTCTCTATTTATTTTGCTTATTCCCTCTTCCTTTATTTACCTCACTTTCTCTCCACCTATTTTCCTTACCTCCTCTCCACTACTTCTTCTTACTCTCTCTCTCTCTCTATTTATTTTTCTCAGTTCCTTTCCATTTATTTCCTTTACTAACTCGCCATTTTTTTGTTAACTCCCTCTTCATTACTTTCCGTTATTACCCCACCACTTATTTTTTTTTACTTTCTCCCCAATCATTTTCCTTGCACCCTCTCTACTGGTTTCCCTCATTCCTTCTCCACTTATTTTCGTGACTCCCCCTTTTACACAAGTTTGCCTCACTTCCTCACCACTTATTTCTCTTACTCCCTCTCAACTTACTTCCTTTACTCTTCCATTTCCACTTACTTCCCTTGCCTTTTCTCTACTTATTTCCTTTACTCTCATTTTCACTAATTTAAAATTTTTAACTGCCCTCATTTAATTTTATTTCCCGTACTTTCCTTCCCTATTTTCTACCATTTCCATCTTTTCTCCTACTCCCTACTTGCACTGATTGCCCATAATTTCCCCTATTTCATCCGCAATTAGTTTGCTCATTTTGCCTACTCCTCTAATTTTCTCTCATTTCGGAAACTTCCGCTACATCTTCTGCACTTTTTTTCTTGCTCCCTCTCCACTTATTTCCCTTACTTCCTATTCACTTATGTCCCTCACCGACTTCAATTATTTTCTTTACTTCTACATTTACACAAATTTTCCTCACTTTCTCTTAACTTATTTCTCTTACTGCCTCTCCACTTTTCTCCCTTACTCCTTACACATTTATTTTTCTTACTCCCTCTTCATCTATTTTCCTTGCTCCTTCCACATTTATTTTTCTTGTTCCCTCTGCATTTATTTCCCTTACTCCCTTTTCACTTATTTTTCATATTCCATCTCCACTTATTTTACTTACAGCCTCTCCAGTTATTTCTCTTATTCCCTCTCTATTTATCTTTCTTACTTCCTTTTCCTTTATTTCCCTTAGTCTCTCAATTTATCTTTCTTACTCCCTCTTCACTTATTTCCCTTACTATCTCTCCAATTATTTGTATTACTTCTTCTTTATTTATTTTGCCGACTCTCTCTTCCTTTATTTACCTTACTTCCTCTCCACTTACTTTTCTTACCTCCTTCCCACTAATTTCCCTTACACCCTCTCTATTTATTTTCCTACGTTCCTTTCCATTCATTTGCTTAACTAACTCGCTACTTTTTTTGTTTACTCCCTCTTCATTCATTTCCTTTATTTCCCTACCACTTATTTTTTTCACTTTCTCCCCAACCATTTTCCTCGCACCCTCTCTACTGATTTCCCTCACTCCTTCTCCACTTATTTTCATTACTCCCCCTTTTGTACAAGTTTGCCTCACTTCCTCACCACTTATTTCTCTTACTCCCTCTCAACTTACTTCCTTTACTCTTCCATTTTCACTTACTTTCCTTGCCTTTTCTCCATTTATTTCCTTTACTCTCTTTTTCACTAATTTTAAATTTTTAACTACCCTTATTTAATTTTACTTCCCGTACTTACCTTCCCTATTTTCTACCATTTCCCTCTATTCTCCTATTCCCTACTTCCACTAATTGCCCATAATTTCCCCTATTTCATCTTCAATTACGCACGGACGGAGACCTGGCCGAAACTGTATGGATATATAATGATAAATCTAAAAAATTAATTGGTTATTTAGTAAAATGAATATTATGCAAAATAGGAACTCGTAAAAACATCCATTATTCCAAAAAGTAATTCGAACTAAATAAATTTCAAATAGTCGTTCCCAACTGTAAAAATTGCATCAAGTGGTAATTCGGAAGAATAAAAATTAGACAAATTATAAAATAAAATTTAAAAAATATTCATAGGCTTTTCTATAGTTTCTATTTTTGAATTAAGAAAAAAAAACATTTATAACGTAAAGAATATGTTTTAAAAATGTGAATAAATTCGCTTTGCAATATAAAAAATCATAAGATGGATTACTAAAATGTGACAGGAATAACAGTCAGCTATGGTTTAGTATACAATATCCGAGAGAAAGAGACTGGTAGTCGAACGTGCCATGTGATGCAATCGCAGCTGCCGCATATTTATTGCATTTTATTTGCATTGCTCGCGAGTTAGTCGAATTTTTGTACCCTTTTCCCTCGACACTGCGATCTATGTGACCACTCGAGATGAAAAATTGGACTCTGTTTGAAAAGTTCCTGGTGCGAAGCTTTCATCACACTAGAAAATTTTAACACCGAAATTTTACATTCTCCATTGCCATCAATTTAATTCTCTTTTATTTCTTTATTATGCGAATAAAATCAACATGATCTGAAAAAAGCTTCAAATATTTCCAAATGTGGAAATTATATAAAAATTATTACCCTAAAGCACGAACGCTCTCACGGACGACTGTGTATATTTATTTTTAATTAAAGAAGTAAAGAGTTCTTTATCTCACTTTTACAAATATAAGAAAGAAGGTTGGAATAAGTCAGAAATAATTCACTATTATTACCTTTTATTGGCAACGATATTTTACAATAGTGAAGAGGACATAATTACATTTTAGAAGCATCGTGCGGTCTAGCAGACCGCACGGCCACACTTACAGGCTGAGTTGCAGAATCAATTGAGGAAGAAAAGCTTTTTTCTATAAAACTAGGCGAAATTGATTTTTATCATTTAGGGTCAAAAATTGACTTCAAAGTTATAAATATTTAAACTTTAAAGTTTTTCTAAAAAAAGTATAAATCGTTTTTTTTTTAATCTCTATAGTTTTTGACTTAATTGAGATACTAAATTTTTGTTTCTAGATTCTTATGCTTTTCACCATCACCTGTTGAAATCTGTCAAAAATTTTTTGGGAAAATGTTTTTAGTTAATCAAACAGCCTTTATTTTTTAGAAAAAATAAACAGATTATTTTGTCAAAGACTTTACAGCAACATTTTTCAATTTTTAAAATTATACAAATTTTAAAATAATTAAGTAAGTTTAAGAGATATTTCAAAATTTTTGAAAGAATGAAAAACAATTTAAAACGTGAGGAGATTTTAAATTTTGTTTAAAAATGTAAATTTTTTAGATTTCTAGAAACTAATGTTTTTAAAGATGTCGAAAGGTTTGAAAAGATAAAATTTTGTTTTGTATTCCTAGTGAAAATGATACTTTGAATTTTTAGAAGCTTCAAACAAAATTTAACTCGAAAAATCTAAAGAAATTTCAAATAAAATGTAGATTGCTGAAGATTTCGAACTATTTCAAACTACATTTCAAACTCTAATACTATTTTGCAAGAAGAATTTCAAAGAAATTGTAAATAGGATTGAAAAAAATTCCAGAATTATTAAAAAACAATCTAACAGATATAAAGGCAATTTTTTTACTTTTACAGAATTAGAATAAAAAAATTTTGTTGACAAATTTTAATTATTTCAAACAGTATACCAAAATTTTAAAACTTTGGAAGAGATTGAAAATATGTAAATACTTATAATAATTTTGCTAAATTTTTAAAATATATTTTAATTTTCCAAAGTCTTCGTTAATGAAAAATTACACAAATTTAGATTTTTCGAATTTGTCTTAAAAGATCTTAGTTTTCAAATTGCAAAAAAAAACGTTTTTGGTTTTCATTCATCACACATTATTTTGAAAAAATTGAAAGTTTAATAACTAAAATTTCTTAAACCGGAGTAATAAAATATGCAATTGTTTTTCACTCCACACAAAAATCCATGAAATGTTTTTCATTGTGTGAGAATTGTTTAAAAAGCAAAAAAAAAAAGATTTTAATGACGAAAACAATTCACTAATCGATTTTTTTTCTGGTGCTTCTAAATAATAATCTGGTGTTTCTAAATAACTTAACATTTTTGTCGGCTTGACTTGAAAATCTTGAAGCCCGAAATTTTCAAATGTTTTAAAAAGTATATACATATAACCAAATCTAAAATGTAATATTTTGTATGCAGTTTGAAAAGATTCTTACGGGCGCTGAAAAAATGGTTAGTTTAACCAACTATTTAGTTAATGAGATATCGTACTGCTATTTTATTAGTGGGTACAACAATTCCATTAGCTGCAGATATTTCCAGATATATCTGTGCCGATTTGAATCCTGCAAAGTTTGTATGGCAAATGTTTTTGGGATCGAAAAAAACTTAGCAAATAATTATTTTTCCTTTAAGGCACACGTGATTTTTAATTTGTTTTTCAAATATAATTTTTATTAATTTATTATTTTAAATTCAACCAATAATTTTTCATAACATTTAATATGGAAAAAATTTTTTGGATGATACAAATATTTAATTACTGTATTTTTAATAAATATATAATAATTTAAGAAAATTTAATGTTTGAA
The DNA here is from genome assembly GCF_010883055.1 of Belonocnema kinseyi. NCBI lineage: Eukaryota > Metazoa > Arthropoda > Insecta > Hymenoptera > Cynipidae > Belonocnema > Belonocnema kinseyi. Next base: position 134,883,294 of record NC_046659.1, on the reverse strand, counting down.
TTCAGGTATTTTCGAGTTTAAATATTTTTCTATTTTTCAAGACTTTTCTGTAGCCGCATTATAAATAAGAAATATCTAATGTTCGTCTAACATTTTTCTTCAGGCAAATTGGTATAGGGCATCGCAATATTGTCGCTATCATGGAATGCATTTGGCGAGCATTTCCGCTCAAGAAGAAAACGACAGGTTAGAAAAACACATTAAAGATTTTGGATTGGGTCACGAACATTTCTGGACTTCCGGAACCGATCAAGGAGAAGAAGGAACGTTTTTCTGGATGGCGAATGGACGACCAATCACATTCGAAAATTGGAATGTCGGCGAACCTAATAACTTCAAGTAATATTATTTCATCATTTTTTTTACCTTAAGTTATTTACAAAATTATTTATCTAAATAACTATTGCAAATTGAAAAAAGGATTTTATTAGTTATAAAAATAATTTAAAATCTAAACAAAAATTAAAAATGAAATAAAATACTTTTACACTGGTAACAATCCGCTTAAAAACTGTATCAGTCCAGAAAATCGAAAGTTAAAATAATTAGCCTAATTTTTTGTTGACCTGCCCTAACACTTATATTTAAACAATTTTTTATCAGCAAAACTCTTTAAGAATTATTTCAAAAAAAAAAAAAAAAAATGTCAGTGAAAACCAAATTTTATCAAGAAATAAAAATTTGTAATATATACTTATTTTTAGGTTTTATTTATTTATATTTGCGATTATATAAACATTACTTGCCTAGGATTCTAGAGAAAATTAAATAAGGGTTTTTAAGATTTCCAACATATAGAAATATATTCTTATCTGGAACGTTGAATCTTCAACCAAAAAAAATGAATTTGTAAAAAAACAATATAACTTTCAATCAAGTTGATTATTAAAAAAAAAATAATTTCCAAAGATTAATGTAATGGTCGATATTCCAAACGAAGTATATTTAAATTAAAAATTAAAAATAAATTTAATTCATACAAAAACTTTCTACGTAAAATTTTCGTTTTCAACGAAATGGTCAAGTCCTCAACTAAATAAAGTTAATTTTAAACGATGTATTTGCTTTTTTAACTAAAGATATAAAGTTCCTTCAAAAAGAAATGGATTATTAAAGCAAAAAAACGAATATTTAAAAAAATAGAAAAAGTTTCTACTAAACACATATTTTTAGATTTGAAGGGAAGGATAATTTCCAATGCGAAGCAAAAATTTTGAATATAAGTATTTATTTTTAATTTTATTTATTAACTTGTTTTCAAGGACACATAAATACAACTTTCCTACGACTTTTTTTGAAATTCCAAAAGATATTTAAAAGTGTAGGATATGTCGAAAATTTATTTAGAAACTTTGTTCATTTTAGAGAATGGAATAAAAATTTAGAAAAAAATGAGTCAGTTTGTAAGATACTGAAAACTTGTAGAATTTTGCAAGAAAGTAAAAAATATTTTATGAAATTTTGACATTTTTTCAGATCAATAAAAAAAATAATATTGTAAATATTTTATTTTATATTCTTGAAACAGATACATTTAGTTTAAAGCTTACAATTTTTTAAATTTATTTAGTTTATTTCTTTAAACTTCTAAATTCCTTTACAAGTATTTGGAATTTTTGCTTAAATTTGTCTGAAGTCTTCTAAAGAAATCCTTCAAACCTTCCGAAATTTTTTAGGCATTTTTATGAATATTTTGAATTGTTTAAAAACAAATTTCAATTACTGTTTTAAATATGAGTTTTCCTAAAACCATAATCTTTTGAAATTTTCCCAGGAATCTCAAGAAAATTTGTTTATTCTCCAGAAACCTTTAGTTCTTATGTATCAACAGGTTCTTAATTTTTTTTTCGAAATCGTTAAATATTTACATTTTTTTAAAGACCTTTTTCAGTTTTTTCGAAATTATTATTTTATATATAATTATTATTATTATTTAATATTATTATTTGTTTAATTCCAAATTCAAGTATTCCGTTGAAGATTTCGCCAAAAAAATGTTTTTTTTTTCAATTCAAAAACGAGATTTTCGACTCAAAATGTAACTATTCCCTATTTATTTGTAAATTTGAAGTTAATCTTTAAATTTGTTTATAGAAAATTAGTGTATTACATTTTAGGTTTAGAATTAATTTTTTATTTAAAGTTAATCTATTCAGTTAAAAATTGAACTATTTAGTCTAAAGTAATTTGGTTGTGAAAACTTTATATTTTAACGTTAGAATTGAACCGCTTTTTAAAAAAATTAGTCCTTTTGACCTGGTAGTTCAACAGTTTAGTAAAAAATTAAACTGTTTTTCAAGAAATATAAACAATTCAGTTACAAATTCAACTGTCTATTTTATAATTTTTTTATTTTCTTAGAATTGAGGGTCTTTTTGTGAGAAATTAATATTTTTTCTCTAGACATTTCACTTTTCCATTTTTGGTTAAATTTTTTCCTTTTATTTAAATACTTTAAATAATTGGTAGAAAAATTATAAATCTTGTTTAAAATTCACCTATATGGGTAGAAAGTTAATCTTGTTAGTTAAAATTGTATTATTTTTGTTGTGAATTTAACTATTTCGAACAAAATTGTTTTTTTCAATTAAACTGAATTAGTGGAAAGATCGTTTTTTCTTGTTAAAAATCGTTTTATCAAATCAAAAATTTAACTATTTCATTTTTTGTTAAATTTGCTTTTTTGATATTAAATTAATCTCAATGTTTAACATTTTAGATATGCAAAAAAGTAAATTATTTTCTTGAAAATTTCATTATATTTTTAAAAATCTAACTAATTTGTTGATAAAAACTAAACTTTCTTTCAAAAATTCGTTATTGTGTCTTCACAATTATTTTTTGGTAACAACATTTTTTGGTTTATAAATAATTGATTGATTTTAAATTCAAAGAAGAACTACCTTTTCTATCTATTTAAATTTTTGATAGTTCGTCACATTTTTTTGTACTTTTTTTTCGTTTTTTTTGGACCTTTTTTGTATTTTTTCAAGTCTCTAGCAATATTAAAAACTTGCAAGGGCTTTCCATATTTAATAAGGTTTCGAAGATTTGTAGGAATGAAAAGAGATTTCTGACGGTTTTATGGGATACTGAAAGATTTTAAAACATAAAAAATGGTTTTGGAGGTTTTTAAAATATTTTTGATAAAGTTTTTTGATAATTTGTCAGCGTTTCAAAAAATTTCAAATTATTTCAAAATATTCTTTCGAATTTATAAAGATTTCATGAAATTTAAAAATAATTACCGGAAGTTTAATGGAAAAATTTAAGAAATTTAAATTAGAATAAAATCCAGATTAAAAATCCCGTTTAACGTCCAATACTTCAATTGATACAAACTCCTGTAACAAAAGTTGGTAATGCAATTTTTAATTTTTTAATTTTCATTTTGAATTTTATTTTATTGTAATTTGATAGTACTGAAAATAAAAAAGACAGAAAAAAAAGAAGGAATGAGATGTGGTTGGCTGCCTTCTCATTCTTCTTTTCTCTTTCTTATTTTTGTCCGAAAATTTTTTTTCAACGCTTTTTTGAAATTATTAAATGTGTAAATAAATTTTTGTAAAGAAATAATGACTGTAGAATTAATTAAATTAATTATTAGCTAAAAATAGTCTTTTAGTATAAAAGGTAAATTAATTATTAAATTTTAGTCTTTATAAGTAATTGATTGATTGTAAATTTAAAGGAAGAAATACCTTTTCCATCTCATAAATTTTTAATAATTTGTCACATTTTTTTTGTACTTTATAATTATTTTTAATTGCGAAAAATTGATTTGCGTATTTAATCATTTTAAATAAACGCGCGACGAACATCCAATTCGGCTGCTGGTGCGACGCATATGTAATGCGGCTAAGGAGCCGAATCTTATGCAATGTAGAAAATTTTCATATTTTAGAAAATCTTTAGGACCCCCCCCCCCCCTTTAAGTTTCACTTAATATGTGGACGCTTCCTAGTGTATATTTCTTTTAAATTATTCTTCTGCTAATTATTATAATAAATTACGTAACTAAAATTCTATGTAATTCATTTTTGTTTAAGGTACGAAAATGGGGAAGAAGAGCACTGTCTCGAATTGTGGAACAGGGACGGGAAAGGGCTCAAGTGGAACGACAGCCCTTGCAGTTTCGAAACGTTTTTCGTCTGCGAAGTTCAGTGAAAGTGATTTAATCAAGAACTAAAGACTAAAAAAAAGTAAATCAAAGAAAGTTCGCGAGCGAAAAAGAAATAGTAAGAAAGCGAAAACGGTTTCAACTCTCAAATCAAATAAAGTGAGCAACTTCGGAAATTTTAATCGACAATTAAACTTCGAAGTGCTTACTCAGTGAGTGCCAGGATTTATGATAGTAATCGTACCAAACAAGAACGTCCTCATTTGTGTTTAACCACAATGTATAATTTAATTTCAGTTCCAAGTCGACGAGATATTTTTTACTGCCTTATTTTTAGTCTTATTTTTAATCTCCACTGTAAAATATAATTTTCAGCACCTATTTAATTTTTGTGTATCTTCTTTATACAATTTTAACCTTTGAGTGAGGACGTGATTTTATCAACTTTTGTCATTAATAATGTTGTACATAATTAAGGGAATGGATCAAAATATCAAAAATTTGGTGCGGTCTAAGCGACCGCACGGTCACACGTGAATACTCATTTTTAACATAAAATGTAATTGTGACACATTTTGGGTGCCTCGAGAAGAACCGGGAAGGGACCCCGCGTCAGGAACACGTTTCGATCTCCTAAACCGCACGGCCATTATTACCCAATTTTCAGAACTTATATTGGATTTCAGAGGAAATTTTACATAAATTTTTAGGGATAATTGGGAAATTTCAATACGATTTTGAAGATTCTAAAGGATTTTCAGAGATTTTATAAGATAAACAAATATTTGAAAAAATTTTAATCCACCGATTTTAGAGGATTTCATGAAATTTCCAAAGATTTCGTAGAATCTCAAGAAATAAACGATCTCAAGACATTACAAAAAGTGTTAAGGGAGGATTAAGAATGTTGTTTTCTTTTTGTTATAATCTCTAAAGAATTTCAAGAAGTTTTGATAAGATATCTAGAAATCTTAGTGGATTTCAAAAAATGTCAAGACACACCAAAGGATTTTGTTAGACTTTGAAGGATTTCAAGGAATTCAGTAAAATTTTTTAAGGTTTCTAGCAATCTTAAAAAACTTTAAGGGCTTTCCATATTTAATAAGGTTTCGAAGATTTGTAGGAATTAAAAGAGATTCCTGAAAATTTTGTGGGATACTGAAAGATTTTAAAACATTTCCAATGGTTTTGACAGTTTCTAAAATATTTTTGATAAAGTTCTTTGATAATTTGTCAGCGTTTCGAAAATTTCAAATTATTAAAAAATATTCAGGCGAATTTGAGAAGATTTCGTGAAATTTAAAAATGCTTAGCGGAATTTCAAAGGAAAAATTTAAGAAATTTAAATTAGATTAATATCTAGATTAAAAATCCTATTTAACGTCCAATGCTTCAATTGATGCAAACTCCTGTAGAAAAAAGTTGGTACTGCAATATTTAATTTTTAAATTTTTATTTTGAATGTTATTTTATTATAATTTGATAGCAATAAAAATGAAAAAGATGAAAAAAACAGGAGTTCGCATCAATATTAAAGTGTCTCCGAATGTCGAAATCTTTTTAAGGAATTTCAAAAAATTTTATTAGCTTTGAAAAGATTTAAAACGATTTCAAGACATTTTATGGGATGCCAGGAGATTCGAAAAGACTCAAATAGATTTAAGGGATTTTCTTGGACTTCGAGCAAAATCTAGAGGAATTTTTCAAAATTATGAAATATTTAACGAAATTTCAAATGGTTTCAAAAGTACTTAATGGGTTTTAATAGTGTAATAATCATTAGCAAGAATTTGACGAATGCCGAAGAATTTTTTTGGACGTAAATAAAAATGCAGAGATTTAAAAAAATTAAGAAATATTCAGAAAAAGTTCAGGAAACTTGAAAAGTTTTTCAGAGATTCCAAAGGATTTTAAGGCATTTTCAAGGATTTTTTTAGGATTTTTAATAAGCTCAAAAAGTTTTAGCAATTTCACGGGATTACAGAAAATTTTTAGAGAAATAAAAAAATGAAAATTCATGGATTTTATAAGATTTCATTCAATTTCCAACTATTTAACGAACTTTTAAAATATTTCCAAATATTGCAAGGAATTTAAAGCTATTCGCAAAGATTCCCATGGATTAAAGAAACTTCAATCAATTTTAAAGATTATAAAGAAATCTCGTGAATATTCGGGATATCTACGCAATTTTAAAGAATTCAAGTTAAAATGCTTTAAAATTCTACTAAATCTTTTGAAATTTTGCGAAATTCTCTAAAAATTGAAGGATATACTATTGTATCTTTTTAAAACTTTTGAAACTTTTTGAAATCACTTAAGTTCATCGAACTTCCTCAAAATCTCTTAAAATTCCTAAAAAAATTTACAGAATTTTAGAGATTCGTAAGAATTTCGAAATAATTTCAAGGGTTTTTACATTTTCAAAATGGGTTTAAGTTTGTTTTCAGTGATTACAAGGGATTTAAAAATAATCGTGGGATTTCATAGAATTTACAAAGATTTAGTAGGAAAAGAAGCTATTTTCACAAATTTCGTATATTGGAAATTATTTTCAAGTATTGTAAGGATTTAAACGAAATTAATATCATGGAGGATTTTAAGAAATTCAAAAAAAAACTTGCGGGATTTTATGCGGAAACAAAGGGTTTCGAGAATTTTAAAGGACATCAGAGGATTTCAATAATATTCAAAAATTTTAAAGAGATTTGAAAAAATAAAAAAATATTTCAGGGTTGAGACGGATTTTGAAAGGTTTCATGTGGTTTCATTGATTTCAAATGGTTTTAAGAGGTTTACAGATTTTTATGATTCCAATAAATTTTAAAGAGATTTTATAATTTTTTGAATATTTAAAGAAATCTCGTAAGATTTAAAAATATTTCATGGAATTTAAAGAATTTTAATGGATTTTAAGAGAATTTAAGGAGTTTTCATGATTTCGAAGCACTTTAGGGGTTTTAAATATTTTCAAAGTATTTTTGTATTTCAAAAGATTTAATCAAATTTTAAGAAATTTATAAATTATGTAAAGTATTTAAAGCGATTTTGAAAAATTTGAGGACTAAAAAATCCCCGAAAAGTAATGTTCCTAACGCTGTAAAAGGCCCGAATAATAAAATTCCGGAATAGTTTATAAAATTACCGATTAATAAAATTCCCGATAGAAAGTTACCGAATAAAAAAACACACATACTATAAAATTCCAAAATTCAAGCGAATAAATTTTATAAACTTAAAACAAATACAACGATAAAATATCTTTATAGGAAAAACATTTTTAACGCTTAAGGTTTCTTAAATAATTGTTTGCATTCAAAACAACTAGAACTGAAAAAAATATTATTCATAAATATTTTTTTTTTCAATTTTACTTATATTAGGCTAAAAGAATAGTTTCAGAATTTTTGAATATTATTAATATATTTTCCTAAAGATTTTGTAATTCAGTAATATTATAAACTATCCGGAATTTTATTATTCGGGAATTTTATAATTAGGAAAATCTGCAAAAGATTTAAAATAATTTAAAAGATTTTCTAGAATATATAAGAGATTTGAAGCGATTTTTTGGAAATTGAATTTCTTCAGAAGATTATTATAATATTAAATTGCAAGAAATTTTAAGTAAATTTTAAAGGATTTCGATCGATTCAAAGGGATCTTTTAAGATATTGAAATATTTTTTTGTTAATTTAAAGGATTTTAACCGATTTTCAGAGATGTTAAGAATTGTTTTAATATTTTAAAGGATAATAATCGATTTTTATGGTATTTTGAAGATTTAAAGCGATTCAAAGAATTTTTATAGTTTCTGAAGGGTTTTTAGGATTTTTCAAGAAGTTTAACGGTTTTAAAGGGATCTTAATATATCTTAAAGGGATTTAAAGGATTTTAAGGGATCTTTTGAGTTTTTAAAAATATTTTTTGTGATTAAAAGGATTTCAATTTTTGTTACCTAATCAAAAATAACTTCAAATAAGAAAATAATTTTAAATTAAAGAAGTATTTTTTATTAAAAAAATAAATTTTATGAACCAAAGAAAACTTTTTTTGTTAAAAAGGAATTGACTTGAATCAAAAAACTTTTCCTTGACTGGGTCAATAATTATTTTTCTTCGAATAAAAGAAATTTACTTTTAATCTAAGAATTTTTTATGATTAATCAAGCTTATTGGCTAATAATTGAACCCTTCGAGAATCTGATGTAATTACACAATTGTCTTTAAAAATAACATTGCAGTTAGACAGTTAATTAAAATGTTTTGCAGTTTTTTTATGTTCGCTTAACCTTTTCAATGGTGCAACGAAATCTGAGATCCTTGATGAAGTTGATGTGGAAATATTGACTGTGCCAAGGATGCATTGTTTCGTACCGGAGACTGGAACCGTGAAAACCGATTCTCTGTGCAATAGCAATTAAAATTGTGAACTTAAAGTAGGTCAGGTATTTCCTCTTATTGAGATAAATTCAAAGGAATTGAAATTGAAAAAGAATTTTTATCATTTCTATTTAGAAAGTTATTTTTAAATATTTGTATTAAGTTAGCTATTCTCGTAATGAGTCGTCACCAGTAGAAAAAGGTGTTCGTCGTCAGACGGGCCTCTGTCCGAGTTTCAGTAGCGCATGAATATTGCCACAATTCTATTTTCCCTACTTTTTTCGACTTGTCATTTTCCTTAATTTTTTATATTTATTTAACATCAATTTAATATTTTATCAAAATATTTGACATAGAAATAATGGCACAAAATTAAAATGACATATTCTAAAAATTAATACATATTCCGAATAGTAAGTCGAAAAATTGTAATGATTTCAAATTGTTTTTATGTAAAATAAATTTTTTTGATAGTAATTCAAGAAAATAGAAATTATATTAATTTTTTTATTTAGTAAAATGAAAATCACTCCAAATAGAAATTTGAGAATGATCATGCCATCAGTAATGATTCGGACAAACAGAAATCAAGCAAATTGACAATTTCGATAAAAAACAATTACAGTTTAATTTATTTAATTATTTTTCCATACAGTTAATTTTTCAATTAATTATTTAGAAATTTATTTTAACATTTCAAAAATTTTTAATAAATTTTTATTTAATGCTTTTTGAATATCCGTTTAAAGTATTCCTTTTGTAAAATTTATCCACCTCATATTTAAATTTAAAAAAAATTGCATATTTTAAAAGATTTTCTAATTTAAATTAATGAAAATGACTTCATGGAAAAAAATAGAAGGTCCGACTAAGCAGACAATTTTCTTTTCTTTTATCGGATAACAGTTTTAGTCAGTATCTTACAGAGAAGGGATGCACAGAATTTTGTAAATTTTGAAGTAACAGTTTTTAGTTTTCATCTTTATCAATTTATAATTCAAATATTTTATATTATTTTTAATCAGGTTTTCTATCAAATTTTTAAATTTCGAAACATTTATATTTCTGAGTATTTTTTAGGAATATTGGTAAACTCAAATAAGAGCCAGTTTAAATTATGACAGGTTATTTGTGTATTAAAGTAAATTAGTTTCTGTGAATATGTTTAAACAAGTTTTCCTAAAACATTTTCATTTAGTAGGAATTTATTCCAAAAAATCATACATCAGAAAAAAACGATTTTATTATTTTAGAATTTAGATCATTCTCAACCGATAAAATATTAGATAATTGCAAGAAATTAATTATTTTGTACCCCTACTATAATTTCTTAGTGAAATAACTTGAGTGTATGATTTGTATTTTGTATAGCATATCGATTGATGAAACTGCGTTTTATGAATGCGATTAAATAGTAATAATTTTGTAAATAAATTATTATTAGAAATAAAATGAAATAAAAGACAATTGCAAAATGGAAATACGTTGTAATTTATTTATGGATATTTTTATAGAATTTATTAACAAAATATAGAAAAATGTTTATGGAATTTCTGTGTTTTTTGTACTTTCTTTATTTCGATCCTTCATTTTTTCTTTAAAATTAAATTAAATTGAAACCAAATTAAATTAACTTGAATTAGATTGCATTGGATTGAATATGATTGATTTTAGTTAGATTAGACTGGATTTACTATAATTAAGAATTAGGCTTAGCTGCAAATTTAATTGAATTAAGAATTGGCTTAAATGAAGGTTCAAATTGAATTGAGAATTAAATTAAAAAATGAAACTGAAGAATTCAATTAAAATGGAAATGATATAGAATTGAATGGCATTATAAATTGAATTAAATTAAACTAACTATTGAGTTGGGAAATTAAAATTAAGATCTGAATTTATTTAATCAAGGTATTCAGAATGGGTAATGGAGTTAAATATTTAATTCAAAATTTTATCAGAAGAAATTTAATTTTTGGAATTAATTGGAGAACTGAACTGAACTTAATGAAGCAGTGCCAGGCAGTGCATTTAATTTAATTCAATTTCATGGTGAATTTAATATGATTGTATTACATGAAAAAATGAATTGACAATTATATAAATTAAAAAATTTATTCAGAAATTGACATGACAATTTCAATGTGAATTGGTTTTAACTAAAATTTGAATTGAATTTATATGAAAATTAGATTGACTTAAGAGAAAACTGTATTTTATAATATAATTGAGAATTTAATTGATGTTCAGATCGCATAGAGCTTAATTTAATTATAAATTGCATTGACTCGCAAATTTAATTTAATTCAATTGCCTTATATTTAAACTTAAATTAAATTGAGAATTTAATGGTAAATTAAATGGATTGAATTAAAAATTTAATTGGAAATTTAATTGGTAAATTAAATTGAATTGGATTCACACTGGTATTGATTTTTGAATTAAGTTGAATTGAGAATTGAATGTAATTTAGAATTGAGCATGTAATGGAATTAGCAATTCCATTGAATTGAGAATAAAATAAAATTGAGAAGATTAACGAAATTATAATTTGAATTGAACTAAGATATTAATTGAGTTTAATCAATTTTTTTTTAAATCGAATAAAAATAAGAAGTAAATTAAACTGCAATTTGAATTATTGATTTAATTAAATTGAGGAGTACAACGAATTATTAATTAAGTTGAATTAAGAATTGAATTAAATTGAAAAGTGCAATTATTTGAGAAATAGATTGAATTAAAAATTGAATTAAATTCTTGATGTCCTAAGTTGAATTAAGAATTAAACGGAATTCAGGATTGGAAATGGAGAATTAAATAGAATTTAATTAACAATTAAATAGAATTTAATTAACAATTAAATAGAATTTAATTAAGAATTAAATTAATTTAAGATTTTCATTGTATTTGGAATGAAACTGAAATCAACTGAAAATTTAAACGAAATGATAATTGAATTGAACTGAGGTATGCGTTGAATTATTACCTCAGTAGATTTAATAATTAAATTAATTTGGGTTGAATTGAATCGAGTAGAAATGAGAAGTAAATTGAATTGATAATTGAATGGTTGATTTAATTGAATTGCAAATTTACTGAAATTGATAATTAAGTTGAATTGAGAATTGAATTATATCGAGAATTGCAATGAAAATTAGTATAAGAATAAAATTAAATGAAAACGATATTGAAATTTAATTGAGAATTAAATTTAGAATTAAAACAATAATTGCCTTATAATAAGAATTGAATTTAAGTAAGAATTGCATTCAATTTTGAATTTAATTTAATAAAATTGAGAAGTTCAAAGAAATACTAATAGAAGTAAACTGAAATTTAAGTTTAATTAATAAATCTGTTGCATTAAGAATTGAATTGAGTTGAATTAAGTCGAATGGAAATATAAAATAAATTGAATTAAGAAGTCAATTATCGATTTCATTTGAATGAGGATTCGATATAATTATTAATGAAGTTGAATTAGGTATAAAATAAAAATTGAGGATTGAATCAAATTGAGAATTGCAATTAATTAAGAAATAAATTTAATGCAAAATTGAATTGAAAATATGTTGTAACTACGTTTTGAATTAAGTCGAGTTGATAATGGAACGGAACACAGAACTGAGAATGGATACATTTATTAAATTTAATTAAGAATTGCATTGAATTTGGAACTAAATTGAATATAATTGAGAAGTTAAAGTAAATAATAATTGGATTTAATTGAGATATCAGTTGAATTAATACTTAAGTTTAATTAAGAATTGGATTAACTTGAGTTGAATTGAATCGAATTAAAATAAGAATTAAATAGAATTGAGAATGGAACTATGAATTGAATTGAGAATGGAATTGTGAATTGAATTCAAAATTTAATTGAAGTTGGACTGAAGTTAAATTTGGAATCAACTTGAATTAAGAATTAAATGGAATTTAGAGCTAAAAATGGAGAATTGATTCAAACTACATTGAGAATTGAATTAATTTAATACCTCATTTGAATGAAGAATTACAATCAATTGAGTTGAATCGAATTGAATGCAAATAAGAAGTAAATTGAATTGAAAATTGATTTATGGATTAAATTAAATTAAAAATTTAATTAAATTGATAATTAAGTTGATTTAAAAATTAAATTTAATTGAGAATTGAAAAGAAAATTAGTATGAAAATATAAATAAATTAAAACGATATTTTAATTTAAATGATAATCAAATTGTTGAATTGAATTGAGAAAAGAAATTGAAATAAACTGAAAATTTATTTCAAATAATACTTCAGTTAGATAAGGAATTAAATTGAGTTGAATTAAATCGAATTAAAATCAGAAGTAAGTTGTATTGAGAATGAAATTTCGAATTTAAGAGAAAATTGAATTGAATTTAGAGCTAATAGTATAATTCAATTACTTCGAGATATTTAAAGAAATAATAATTCAAGTAAACTGATATAAGTTAAATTCGGAATTAAATTGTTAATGAAACGGAGAAACCACTCGAATTGATAATTCAATATGAATAATAATAAGGTTGAATTAAGAATTAATGTAAATTAAGTAAGATTTTATTGAAATAAGAAGTAAATTGAATTGAGGATTAAATTGAATAGTAACTGTCGCTACTAAAGTATAATATAAGACATTTAGCATGAGTACAAACACCGCCAGACGACTTCAATAAAAGTACTCTTATTGATCTGAAAAATTGACCAGGAGGGAGGAAAACTGCAGAAAACCACCTCCTTCATTTAGTCCATTTTTCAATTTTCCAGTTTAAAGAATACACACAAAATCACCCTTTGCCTCAATCCTCCCACTCCAAAGAGTTACAAAAAAACGAACACACAACCCAGTCATACTGCGTAGATGGTCACCCATCCGAGTGCTGTCCGCGTTCGAAACGTCTTCACATCTCAGAACTTGTGTCTCAGAACTAAAAGTCTGTCAGCAATGAATCGAGAGGATGTTAATTAAAAAAATAGAAGCAAAATCCCTTTTCCTGTCTAGTTATTCGTCATTTTTGATTTGAATGAACGACACCAATTAGTGGTTCATCAATTTTTCATCAAGCTCTGTAACGAGGGACCAATATAGTTTCCCTGCACCTGTCGTATTTTCTAGAACCGAGTAGAGCCACTGTGATCGTGAGCGGAACAGGGAAGATGAGTGTGGGAAAACCGGGAAATGGACCCTCTGGAAATGGCCAAGTTCAATGGATGAATCACTCGCTTAGTGACAGTCGTTATAGTCCATTTTAATTAGCCTCATTCGGTTTAGCGAACCGCGAAGGAGCAATTATTTTCCCTCGTACCAGTTTTCTGATTGCTATCCTAGATCTCCACGTCTATGTTTGCAATTTTAACTTTTCCCTCAAATAGCAGTTTTAGAAAATAAAAGACATCGAGAATGCTTATTATAAGGATTCTTAACACCCTCATCCTCTTTCGGGGATTTTTCACATAATAGTGTAAGAAATTCTGCTGAAAAAAGTTCATGTAAATAAATGATTGAATTGGATTAAAAACGATTTATTTTACTAAGGTATCAAATCTAAATAGATTCCTTTTTTTTAAATTAGAAAAAAATTGCGTAAAATATGCTGTTTAGAGAAATGAATTTTGAACACAAAGACGAATGTGGAACCAAACAATTGCATTCAAAACCAAATAATTCACCTTCTTAGAAAAAGGCAAGAATGCAAAAAAAAATTTAATTTAGAAAGTTAGATGAATTGGAACAAAAATGTTCAAGTGGAAAAGATGAATCTTTTTGAAGACAGTTACATTTTTAACAAAAAAGTTCATCTGTAACAAAAAACGATTTATTTTCTAATAAAAAATTAACTTATTATAAGACTAGGTAGGAATTTTCAATAAAAAATTTCACCTTGAAACAAAAAACATGAATTTTTAAACAAAAAAGCTGACTTTTAGAACTAAAAAATATTAATTTCCAAACCAAAAAAAGAATCTAAAGAAAAAGAAAATGAATTAATGAATTTGCAATCAAGAAAAAATATTCTTAACCCAAATTATTTATTTTTCAACAAAAAAATCAATTCTTTTACTTAAAAATGAAATCACAAAATTTTTAGTCAGTAAAATCATTAAAAAAAAATTATAGCTAAATCGGTTTAACCAAAAAAGACGAATGATTTTTTTAACAAATAATTTTTCTTCCGACCTATAAAAAATCAGTTCCTAACAAAAAACTAGAATTTTAACATTTTCATATTTAAAAAATTATTTTGTTAACAAAAGAAGAATTGTTTCTAACAAAGAAGGTAAATCTTCTATCTAAGAGATGAATCTTTAAGAAAATAAATTTTTAATGAAGTAGTTCAACTTTCAGCAAAGTCTTTAAATTTTCAACGGAAATAATTAATTTTGAACCAATAGTTATATTTTTTACCGAAAATATAAATTTTTTACCAAGACCAATGTTGTAACCAAAAATACGGATTTTCAGCAAATTGGCTAAGTTTTAAAGTCAAAGGGAAAAAATATATAGGAAACAGTTGCATTTTTAAACGGCAAATATAATTTAAAAAAAATTAATTCTCCACTTAATAAGCCACTTGTAAGTAAAATACTATAATTTCAAAAAAAACTGCAGTAATTAAATTTTGGAAAAAATTAACTTTATATATGAAAAAGTTCTTTTTCAACTTGAAAAATACTTTTAAAAACAAAAGTTAAATTTTTAACCCATTAGTTATATTTTTAAGCAAAAACATGAGTTTTTACCAAAAAGATTATTTAACTCAAAAACACGAATTCCTAAGAAAATTGTGTAATTTTAAACCTAATAGAAAGGAATATCTAATGTGCAGTCTAATTTTTATCCCGGAAATATAATTGCCAACGAGCAGTTTTATTTTCTACTCAATAGTTAACTTTTAATATAAATAGTTCAATTTATAAGATACGAGTTTAATTTTCAACAAACAATATAAAACTTCAATAAAATTCACAAATTATTTTAAGAAATAGTCGTTTTTTTTATTTTATAGCATATGAGTTCTTAATCAAAAATTAGATCTGTGAATTATCTAGACAAAAAATTTGAAATGAATTTTAAACAAAAAAGTTTAATTTTCAACCAAAGAGGTATATCTTGATAAAGTCATGGAATTTTGAAGTAAAAACTATATATTTTTAATACAGACTAAAGACAGACAAATACCTTCGTAAAAATCATTTTTCCTGACTCATTGAGTCTCAAAATAATTGTGAGTAGTTAACCAAACAGTGAATTCTTTTACGAAAACAAAAATTGAAATTAAAATACATTATTATTCAACAAAATTATTAAATACTTTACCAAAACAGATTAACTTTCAACCAAATAGTAGAATTTTTACTCCAAAAGGAATTATTATTTATCAAACACATGACAATAATTACAAAATATTGATTTTAAATTTAAAATCTTTATTTCAAAATATTCAAAAATATAAATTTTTTAAGCTCTCTATATTTTCAATAAATTCGAATCTTCTTAAAATTCGTAAATATTTTCTAGATTCGCTATTGGCAAAATATCCTTTTTTAATTTGAAAAATTAATTTTTAAATAACAGTATTATTTTTCAATTATAAATATCAATTTTCAATAAAGAAAATTAAAAATTGGCACCTTGAATGTTTGTCTAGTTTCTCTTGAAATTAATTATTTAAATTACAAAATCAGTATACATTTTCTTAGGATTTTTTTTTAGTATCTTAATTCAAAAATCCCGCAATGCAATTTTTAATAATTGCACTGAAAATGGGATTCAAAAAAATCTATTTTAATACACTATATATTTCTTTCTTTTTCTTTTTTGATGCAAAAACCCATATTTTCTGCGAAAAATAATCTTATCAATTTATGCACTGCAACCCTTCAGTTATTTCTAAATTTTTAGATACTTTTATCGTAGACTTTCTTTATTAAATTTTTCTCTTGACACGGATTCAATTTTCTAGGTTACAAAATATAAAAAGTTTTCCTTATCGACTTAATGTCTCTACAAGCAAGGTGAAGCTAGGTAAGAAAATATGGCTTGTGGGAAGCATAAAGTTCATATCATCATAATGTGATGGCATATAATACAGTTATAGTTCTTCATCCTCTCATCCTACGGGTTAGTCAATTTTAATACACCTCCAACATCATTTTGCAAATTTTTCAGGACGAAAAGGTTACGTTTTTTTTATTATTTTTCCGCCATTCAATTTATGGCAGACTTTACGCAATTTTTTATTTTCTTTATCATTTTCTTTATCATTTTCTTTATAAAAGGCAAACATCCATTCCATTTCGAACTAGTCAGATGAGATTTCAATTTTAATTAAATAATAACAAGAAATCTTAAAAAATACTCTTTCGATTGCACCAAATAATCCGATTAGTCCGATTGGCTTCAGGCTGGTCCCACTGCTGTATCATGCTGGTCAGCGCGAGCTCGCCATCGTGCTCATTCTGAACTGACGCAACCTCATGACCAACTACCAGCTAGGCCGTCTAGGAACAGCGCTTTATCGCTACGCTCCTGTTTCTTCAAGCTCAACTGACCCAGAACGACGTTCCAAGTTTGAAAGTATTCTAAATTATCTGCATTCTTAAAATTTTCCTAATCCCCTAAAATCTTTAAATAACCTCTACTTTTCGAATTATTTTAATTCTCAGAGTTTTCATATTTTTCTGAATTCTCAGAATAACATGGTTTCCCTGAATTTCCTAATGTCCCAAAAAATGTTGAACGTACTCAATTTTTTTAGTAACCTGATTTATGAAAATTTATGAAAATTGCCTGACTTACCTGAATTCTCTGGATAACCTAAGTTCTGGCAGTTCTATGAATTTCCGCAAATTACTTCAAATAAGTTAATTATTCAGATTTCTTTTACTTTACTGAATTCCTAAATGCATTGAATATTATGAATTCCCTGAATTATTTACATTATTCGAATTCTTTAAAATTCTAAAATTCCATGAATTCTTCTAATTTTCTGAATTTAGGGGATCATTTAGAAAAATTGAACTTGTTAAATAACCTGCATTCTCTAAATTCTTAGAATTCATAAAATTCCCTGAATTCAGGAAATTATACAAATTTGTTAAATTTTTCTGAATTACGCTGAATCTTTCGCATAATTCATAAGTCCCTCAAATCTATCTTAGTGGAATTCCAACGACTTAAAAATAATCCCAAAAACCTGGAACGTTAAAAGAAATAAAAAGAGTTTTGAAAAAATCAAAGCAATTTAAAGTTGTCAAAATAAATCGATGAAATTAAAAAGGTAAAAGAATTCTAAAATTCTTTAAATTATTGAAATTCTCTATATTTCTAAAATTATCTGAATTCGCTAAATTCTTGCAATCCTCCTGAATTTCGGTGAATTCAACGCAGAAGTTTGAAGTCTTCGAAAATCAAAGGAATTCCAAAAATTTACAAACAATTAAAGGAATTTCGGGAGCTTAGAGGAATTGAAAAAAATGAAAAGAATTAACTGAATCTTTATAATTTTGAGAATTTTTGCAAATTCAGTTAATTTAGAGGATTCGAAGGGATTGAGAAGATGAGGGGCCGTACTTAAATTGTATAACGGACTATAGCCCCTCTCGAAGACCCCTCCTCCCCCTGTAACAAACCGTAACAAAATATGTTTACCCCCCCCCCATCTTTTTTCACGCAATTTTTATTTTCCAGAAATGTTATTGCTATTTATTAATAGTAGAATTAGGTTGTTCGAGAACTTCATTTTCAATATTTCCTGATTTTTCCTTGCCTAATTTTTTATTTTCCTTGATCATTAATATTCAAATACCAACATTTCAATTTTTTAATATTTTTCAAATAAGTTCTTTTATAAACGGAATAACACAGTATTTCAGATACAAGTTTAAAATTTGCATATTTATTAATTTTTTCTTAACAACAAAAATATAGTTTCTACTATAAAATATGGATTTTTAACAAAATACTTGCATTTTCAACCAAAAAGATAAATTCCTAAAGAAAAAAGTCACATTGTTTATATTTCAATTAAAAAAAATACAAAATTAAAAAAAAATTAGCTAAGAAAACGAATTATCCACAAATAAAGATTTTTAATTCAAGAAAGAAATCAAACTATGTCTAAATTATTGAACCTTCAAGTCAAAAGCCAAATTCGCTCTACAAAAATTTACTTTTTGTACAAAAAATATGACTTTAGGAAAAATTTATTTCCTACGAAACAGATGCATTAAAAAAAATGTTAAATTTCAACCCAAGAAAATGATCATTTTGCCAAAAAGGAGAATTTTCAACTGAAAAAAAATAATGATTAAAAAATAGCGACGTTACATTTTCAATTAAGATATCAATTTTAAACAAAAAAAGCCTTTTCCGCTGAAGTAAAAAATTCCATAAAACAAAATTTTAAAACTGTAGTTTAACTTTTATGGAAGTGATTGAATTTCTAATTTAAAAAGATTGATTTTTAAGAAAATAGTACAAACTTTTAACTAAAGAGATGAATTTTCGAATAAAAACATAAACCATAACAAAAACCAAAACAAAAAAATTTCAAGAAACTGATTCAACCAAATCTTTTAAACAAAATATTGAAATTTGCAAGCAAAGAAGAATCATTTTAAAACAAAGAGTGGAATTAAAAAAAATAGATGAAGTTTCTCAGAAAAAAGATGTCAGTGGATTTTTTACGATGAAAATATGAATTTTTGTACTAGAAATAAGTTTTTACCAAAAAAATTGAATTTTCAATTAAAAATTACTATTTTTTAACCAAAAAGAATAAAATTTTTAAAAAATTGTTGAATTTCCTACCAAATAGTTTCTTCTTCAATTTCAAAAATACAAAATTTCTTTTAAAACAGATACATGTTCTTTAATAATAAATTTTTTTTTAAATTGGTAAAATTCCGATCCAAAAAAGATTCCAGTTAACTTGACAAGATCAAAATATGAATCTTAAGAAAAATGTTAAATTTTACTAAAACAGAAAGTTTCAACAAAAAAAAAAACATTTTTCAAAACTTGGACTTTTAATTATCAAAGATTTCATTAATTTTGTCAACACCAAAATATAAGTTTTAAACTAAGAGTAAATTTTATACGAATGCATTTTTATCCAAGAAAGATGTATTTTCTGTTAAAGCAGGTGAATTATCAATTAAAAGTTTTCTTTTAAATAATGGAATTTTCATCCAGAAAGGAATTTATTTTACATTTCAAAATCAAAGTATTAAATTAAAACAAAATGTAAGGGACGTAGTAAATAGTTAAATTTTCCACAAAACAGCAACAATTTGAACGAAAAAGGATGACTTTTAAACAAAATTCTTGAAATTTGAAACAAAAGGTTGCATGCTTATTCAAGAAAGATGTAATTTCCGCTAAAACATGTAAATTTAAAAATTAAAAACACAAACTTTCAAACAAGAGTTTAATTTTCAAGCATACATAATAAAATTTATAACTTGGAGCATAATATTAATAAAGAAATTTTTTGCGAATTGAAGATAATTTTGGAAAATTCAAAAAAAATTCAAAAGGTTGAATATATTTCAACTAATGCAAAGAAATTGAAAGGAATTCAATGTAAAATGAAAATAATATAAAGCATTTCAGAAAAATTCAAATTAACTGAATAATATGTATCAAGCCAGGGAATAAATACTAAATTGCCAATAGCAATAAATTATCGAAAAGCAATTAAATAAAAAAAAAATTAATTAATAGCAGACTAGTTTTTTACATTGCATTTTTTAGTAAGGTCGTCCTAATTAGTAGGGAAAGGAAATAAAAAGACTCGTTTATGTAGAAAACAACAATGTTTATTTGAAACAACATATACAATCACGTGTACCAAGTATATAGCATTCGATGTACTCACCCAGTAAAAAATCAAATTTTTCCAACATGAAAATTGCAAAACAATTTTTCACTGAGCGTTTACGCTTCAATTTTTTGTTTTGCAGGCCTCTTTGCCTTTTACATAATACCAATTTTACATAAAACGAATCTCAGTTCTAAATCGAGATCGTGTCAATCCTCCCTGTTCGACGTATCTTATAAATTACAAATTATTCTATTTTTTTTATTTCAATAACTGGTATCAAGAATGAGGTTTAATTTCTTCAATCATATTTTGAAAAACTTTTAGTAGTGAAAAAAGTTTTTGGTAGCTACGTTTTTCAAGCTATGATTACTGAAGTTAATGAAAAACTTGAAAAATAATTTAGAGTCGTATAAATATTTTGTTCAGTCGAGTTTGGAAATTGACTATTAAAAATTGCAATTTTGAAACCAAGAATCTGCCATTATTTATCAAGAAGGATTGGTAATAGAAAACTCATTAGTCTCTCATTAAGATTAAATCCCGGATACCAGTTATTAGCGGTGTTGCAAGGTGAAAGAGTTCTTTTACGCTAGATCTAAGGTTCGGTAATAAAGACGAAGGAGGGGAAATGGATTGGATTATATACAAGTACACTCAAGTACACTTACACAAATTACACCTTTTGGTACATATACTCCTTACACTCAATAATAATGGCGTCACAGCAATTGTTTCTTGGGCACAATGTATGTCACCTGACAATTATGACAGCGGTGACACAGTTCGCAGAGGATTTATTAAAAGAAAATTTTTAATGTAGGCGAAAAACCATTTCCAATCAGCAGTTAAAAAATAAATAGTTAGGGAATTAAATACCGACATATATTTTTAATAATAAGTTAAGAAGAAGTGGATTACATGATTTTTCAATTGCCGAAAATTGATAAATCTACTGAAGATATCTTATTTACATTTTAAATTCAACAGCGAACGCCATGAAGTCTTTTATTTCCGCAAATTTTGTAATTCCGGTAATACTTTATATTCCATAAATTTTCTGAGTTCCTGAAATTCTTTTCACTCTTTAAATTCGCCAAAATCTTTCAATTTCATGAATTCTTTGGATTTAGTAAATTTTTTAAATTCAGTAAACTTATTGAATTCAGTGAGCATTTTGAATTCCGTACTTTCTTTAAATCCAATAACTCTTTGAAATCAGAGAATGCTTTGAATTTAGTAAATTCATTGAATTCGTTGAATTTAGGAAATATTTTGAATGCAGTAGGTTCTTTACATGCAGTGAATTCTGTAAATTCCTAAACTTTCTTGAATGGATTGCATTTTTTTTATTGCATTCTTTGAATTTAGCAAAACATTTCATACCGTGAATTTGTTTACTTCAGTGAATTCTTGAAATTTAGTAAATTGTTTATATTCAGTGAATGCTTTGAATTCAGTAAATTCTTTGGATTCAGTAAATACTTTCAATTTAGTCAATTATTTTAATTTAGTGAATTAACTAAACTCTGCTAATTCATAAAATTCTCTGAATTTTGTGAAATTAGTAAATCCTTTGAATTTAGTACATTCTTTAAATTAAGGTTTTTTTTTAATGGCTAATTCTGTAAATTATTTGCATTCTGTGAATTTTTTGAATTTAGTGAATTTCTCGAATTCAGTCAATTAATTAAATTTATTGAATTCTTTGACATCAGTGAATTTTTTCAATCCGGTGAGTTCTTCTAGTTTAGTGAATTTATTAAAGTCTTTAAAATTAATCAATTTCTTGAATTCAGTGAACTTATTGAATTGCTTTAATTTAGTACATTATTTTGTTTCAGTTAATTCCTTGAATTCGGTGACTACTTTGAATTCAGTACAATCATTGGAATGAGTGAGTTCTTTGAATTCAGTGAATTTCGTTAATTTAGTGAATTTCTTTAATTTAGTGAATTTCTTTAATTTAGTGAATTTCTTTAATTTAGTGAATTCTTTAAATTCAGTATATTCTTTAAATTTAGCGAATTATTTGAATTAAGTATATTCTTTAAATTTAGCGAATTCTTTTAATTTAATGCATTCTTCGAAATCAGAGCATTATTTGAAATCAATAAATTCTTTAAATTGAAAGAATTCTATAACTTTGTAAAATTCTTTGAATTGAGTAAACTCTTCAAATTCACTGAATTTTTTGAGTTTAGTTTATTTCTTAAATTCAGTAAATTTATTTGATTCAGTGAACACTTTGAATTCAGTACGATATTTAAATCCAGTAACTTCTTTGAATTCAGAGAATGCTTTAAATTAAGTAAATTTCTCGAATTTAATGCGTTTTGTGAATTAAGTGAATTCGTTGAATTTAGGAAAAAATTTGAATTAAGTAAATGCTTCAAATGCAGTGAACTCTGTAAATTCCGTGAATTTCTTGAATGGATTGAATTTTTTTACTGAATCCTTTAAATTTAGAAAAACGTTGCATTCGGTGAATATGTTTACTTCAGTGAATTCTTGAAATTCAGTAAATTTTGTATATTCAGTGAATGCTTTGAATTCAGTACATTCTTTGGATTCAGTAAATGCTCTTAATTCATCGAATTCTTTAAGTTTAGGAAATTCTTTAAATTCACTCATTTTCTTAATTCAGTAAATTCTTTGAAATCAGGCATTTTTACGGATTTAGTGAATTTCTCGAATTCAGTAAATTAATTCAATTTATTGAATTCTTTTAAATCAGTCAATTCTTTCAATCCAGTGAATTCTTCTAGTTTAGTGAAATCCTTGAAGTCTTTGAAATTAGTCAATTTCCTGATTACAGTGAATTTATTGAATTCTTTGATTTCAGTGAATTCCTTGAATTCGGCGGCTGCTTTGAATTCAGTACAATCATTGTATTTATTGAGTTCTATAAATTCAGTGAATTTCATTAATTTAGTCAATGCCTTGAATTTAGTCAATTTTTAACTAAAGTGAACGTTGTTAAATTTAGGAAATTATTCCAATTCAGTGATTTTCTTAATTCAGTGAATTCTTTGAATTTAGTGAATTCTTTAAATTTAGTGAATTCTTTGAAATCAGGAGTTTTTTAAATCAGTTTATTCTTTGAATTCAGTGATTGTATTAAATGTATTAAATGAATTTAATGAAGTGAATTCTTTAAATTCAGATAATTTTTTTATTTCAGTGATTTTTTTTATTTCTGAGAATTCTTTGAATTTAGTGAATTCTTTGAATTTAGTTAAGTCGTTTAATTCGTTGAATTCTTTGAATTCAGTTAAGCCATTAAATTAGTTGAATTCTTTGAAACCAGTGAATTCTCGAAATTAAGTAAATTCTTTGAATTTTGTGATTTTTTCTAATTTAGTGAATGCTTTTAATGTATTGCATTATTTGATTACATGAATCCCTTCCAGTCTGTAAATTAATTGAATTGTGTGATTTTATTTTAATTCAGTGAATTCTTTATGCAAGTTGAATTATCAAAATACTGCAATTTCCAATTACCGAATATGACTCAATTACAATTTGCGTAAAATTTGAAGTAAGTTTGCATAAAAAATTACATAATCTGAACAATTACATATTTTGCTCAACATAAATAAATAACAAACCATTACTTTAATTATTATTTATAATTTATTTATAACTTATTTATAAATATAAACAATTTTCAAATTATTTTTCTTCAGTAATTTCATAACTTTAGCAATCATTTGTTAGGGTTGGATGTTTAACAATCCCGGATTTTTTATTTTATTTCTAAAATTTAAAAATCTAGTAATTTAATGACTTCGCTAATTTGAAAATTGATTATAGCGATTCAGGATCCTCAAGAAAAAAAATCCCGATAGTTTTTAATTTACAAAAAACAAAAAATTTGAAAAAAAGTTCCCGAAATAAAAGTTGCTGATCATTTGAAATTTGCGAATTGGCAAATTTTCGAATAATGAAATTCCACATAGTGGAAGAAATATATCGAATTTTAAATATCTAATAATGGTTAATTTTGGAATTGAAATTCCTTATATGAACTTTAGGAATGTTTATGATAATAAATAAATAATAAATTTAAAAAAAAAATAAAAAATAATATGTTGGAAATTTTATTATTCGGGATCCTTTTGATTCCGGAATTTGAAATTATCTACAATTTTGTTATTCCGTTAATTTTTTATTTTAAATATTTGATTTTTTCTGAATTTCTCAGTGTCGTTTATTCCTTTTTTCGTCAGTTTTTGCATCCTGACAGTAAAATTCACACAAAAATGCAAAATATAAAAAAAATTAAAGATCATAATTCCCAAATAATAAATTTCCCGACAGTTTACTATATTACCGAATAAAAAAATTTGTGTTAATAGATTATTCTGGTAGTGAAATCTGAGTAACTAAATAACTATTATTTTATCAGCAAATAAATAAAAAAATAAAAAACAAAAAATAAATTTCTAAATAAAGCTAGCATTTCTATTATTTATTTATTATAAAAATAATTTTTGAATTGTTTGGATTCGAGAATTTTATGATTCTAGAGTTTTATATTTTTCAAATTGTGTATTTTGGAAATTTTTGAGTTACGATAATTTCAATTTTAGAAATTTTTTGATTTGAAAAGCTGTTTTTTCTTCGTAATTTTTCTTGCAATCAGAACTTTTATTTATGGGGATTTTTCATTCGTTAAAAGTTTTCTAAATTCGAAAATTTCCTGTTTCAAATATTGTATTTTTTTGGGAGTTTTTAAATTGTATTTATCGTAAATTTCATTTTTGGTGAGTTTTCAGTCATCCAGTTCTATTCCGGTAATCAAATTTTCGGAATTTTTTATTATTCCGGATTTTCACTTTTCGGCTAAATTATGTCTTCCTCCCAAAACAATATTTTAGAATAACTTAACTGCCTAAGATTTCATGCTGGAAGTCATTTGATTGTGCGTTTTCGATTCAGTCAAATTTATTACAAATATTGTAAAAGTTAGTAATAATGATATGATTAGGGATAAATACTAAAATAGAAATTGAAGCGTATAAACTACGTTTAAAAAAGATTCGTTGTTTCACTATTTTTTTATTTATTATATTATTTATTATTATATTACTTTAGGTTTAAAAAACTTTTTAATTTCTGCTAATTGATTGGAAATGCTTTTTTTAGAAGAACTAAAATTAGAATCTTCAAAAACGTGAAATTTAAAGTAAAAAAATATTTATATAATATAAAATAACAAAAATTCTTTCATATTTGCCTTTCGCAAATAATTAAAGAATTTAGTTTCTTCTTCAGTTATTGATTATTAATAATCAATAAATATTAAGATTAAAAATTTATGAACATTAATTAAAACTAAATATTTGAAATTGAACAATCAATTTGGTTTTATTTCTTTAAACAATTTTTTTCAACAAAAAAAGTTATGAGTTTACCGTCCGAGACTTAAGGAGTAACAGACATATTCTATTTACCATAATTCATTCGAATTATATCAATAGTGGATAAGTGAAATTTCAGTCGGTACAGTATCCGAACATGGTAAGATTTGAGGATGAAGAATCAGAACTGCTTTACCAGCAGTGAACCAATCCTTTTCAGTCTCCACATTATCCACTCAAAATTAATACATTGAAAAAAAAATTTCCTCAAAAATTCAGAAATCATGCAGCTTATTGCAAAAAATAATTCAAGTTTTTCAAGAGAGATGAAGAAAATTGATTACAATAAAAAATATAGAATTAGTCCACTTAGAAAATTATAGAGCTGCAATAAATTTCTTTAGTGCCGTACTTTTCATGATGTCATGGAAATTAAAAAAAAAATCATCCAAATATCAAGTTCTTAGTTATGCAGACACGATAAAATCAATATTTTTCCAAAAATTAATTTGTTTATGAGTTATTTTTGCAACTGAAAATTTGAGTACATTTTTTGTTGTAGTAAAATTCGATTATTTAGAAATTACTTAATTTATCTTTTTCAAACTTGGCAGGAATAATAAGCGATGTATGAAGTTTCCAACGAAAGCACGAGTTAATGAAAATTTTTCATATAAATTCTTTATTTATAACTTTTTTATAAACATATTCGATTTTCTATGTGTTCTGCATGTTCTGCATTATGTTTTGCATGTTGTCTAGTTATCAAAATTAAAATAAAATTTTTGGCCCAAAAAGATTTACTGATCTGGCAACAACGTTTTTCTTAAAAGTAGATAGAATTGCTAAGAGAGTTGTAGAGGCTGATTTTTAAAACAAGCTTTCAGTTTTTTTTCATAAATTAATAAATATGAAGAAAAAAATGACAATTTTTGCTATTTGTCTTTTCCGGTGCCCGTCAATAATATAAAAATTTTTGAAATCCTCTAAGTTTCATGGAGTAACATTATTAAAAGATATTTAAATATTATATAATAAACAAAATAAAATTTCATAAACAATTTATTTGTTGCAAGAATGTTATGAATGAATGCAGCTTTATTGAAATAATGGAAATACTGAGACTCTTAAACTAAAAGGACTGAGATTTAGAAAAAAAACTTTCTCTTGGCCAGTACCCAAATAATGCATTTGTTTGTTAAATTTGTTTGAACAAGATATACATTTTTTTAACTAATCATGATGTTGCGGAATTTGTTATGAAAATCCAAACTAAGAAGTCTGAAATAAAAAAAAAATTGTTTACTGTCTCCAGATGCCCCAATAATGCACTTTTTTCATTAAAATTGTTTTAAAAAATTGGATAAAGTTGATCAATAAATTATGAATTGTTTGTCAAATTATCGTAAAGTTCCTGATTAAAAAAATTGTCCTAAAAAACGAATTTTTTTCTCGAAAAATGCCTTGTTTATGCATTTGTTTGAAAAATCATTAAATTCATCAACTAATTATGAATTTTGCTGAAATTTTCATAAAGTTCCGAACTAAAACGCCTCGTATTGAAAAAACCCAATTTTTTAGGCGTCAAGTGCCAGAATAATGCATTTTTTAAATTAAATTCGCAAAAATTATAAGACTGCGAATTTTTATAAAATTATCAAGTCTATAAAAAAAACATTTAATAAACGAAGTTTTTTGTGAAGAAAAGGCCTGGTAAATGCATTTTTTAAATCCAAATTTCTTGAAAAATAATTTTAAAAATGTAAAATCATTGAAAACCGTAACAAACATTCTTTCAACAAATTATTTGTTCATTAATTTTGTTTGTTTATTGTATAATAATGAAATATATTTAATTGATGTTATTCTATGAAACTTAGTCGATTTTAATAATTCGCATGTTATTGACGATTACCGGAGCGTCAAATAGAAAAGACTGACATTTTTTCTTTATATTCTTTTTATTTATAAACAAATTAAAAGCCTATTTTGAAAATCAGCCGCTACAGCACTTCTAGAAACCGATAACAAAAATTTAATTCAGAGGCGGAGAACATATCAAAAATCGAATTTGTTTATAAAAAAGTTATAAATAAACAATTTAAATGAACTTTTTTCATTAACTCATTCGTTCGTTGGAACCTTTGCACATCGCTTATCATACAAGCCATGTATTGAAAAAATTCATTAAGTAATGTTTGAATAGTAAAATTTTACACAAAAAATGTACACACATTTTAAGTTGCAAAAATAACCAATAAATAATTTAATTTTCATGATATCATGAAAAATGCCGGGCTTATTTCAGGAACTTTACCTCTATTGAAAAATACGATTAGATCAGAGAAACACGATCTTCAGGAATTCGAAAATTTAAATAATGGTATTTTTATAAAATTATAATTGTTAATTAATGTCACTAAAATTATAATAAAAAAATTAAGTTCGATTTTTCTGATCTTCAACGTAATTGATGTACCTTTTTTGGAATTAGCGAAGATTTTGTCTCGTTTTGTTATTCGACTTAACAATGTAGCATTATTTTAACAACAATAGTAACAACGTGTTCTGATTTAACAACATACTTCAAATTCTGTCTGACATCCATATCGTACTTAATTTAATAAACATTCCACTGGATTATTTAATTTTCGTACGTCCTTTTTTATTTTTTGGCAGGCAAAAGTTATCAGTAATTTTTTCTTTAATGCTCGATACAAGAAAATGCTGTTTAATTTATGTATATATATTTACACTCACTTTCTTTATTTTTTGCAACCTTTTTTTTAATTCACTTAGAAAAATAACACGAACTCCTAAAACTGATCGGATTACAGCAAAATTGTTTCAGGAATGTGAGTTTCAAAATTTTCAGGGAAAGATTTCGCGATAATTTCGATTTAAAATTTAATTGATTATTGACAAAAAATTTAAATTCTTACAGAAAATTTCAAAGCTCAGAAACCTGCAGTCTTTTTTTAAATACCCGTGGTAATTAAAGAAGTTCTAAATTTTGTAATTACCAGAAAATAATTTTTTAATGAGGGAAAGCACTCCACAGTGGATAATTATTAATTTAAAGCATAAATATATGCAAAAAAATTTATGTTAAATTTAATTTATTGAAACATCTCGGTGTCTTAAATACTTATTAAATCAAATTAGTTTTTAGTGGCACTTTTATTTGTAATTAATAATTATCTATTATAGAAGTGTTCCTCCTTAAATTAAATAGAAGTATTCTGTCTGAAAATTAGAACTTTATATTTTAATGCCAACCATTTTAAGAATACGAAAAAATAATTTTATTAAAACTATTAACGCATTTCTTCCATTCGATATTAATTCGTCTTGATAATTAAATTCGAAAAATCGATTATCGTTGAATCAGAAACTTTTTCTGATTTTTAAAAACGGTAAACAAAAAGGGTTCTTTCTTTTAGCAGATACTTTTTGCATTAAAAACTAGCTTATTTAATTTCTAGTTTTTAATATTAAATACAATTTTTTGAGAAAACAATTTTAGCGCTTTCTGCTAAAAGAAAAAGTCCTTAAAATGGAAACTATGTTTTCACAAAGATCCATATTCACAGTAATTATTTTTCTACATTTTGAGCAGATTACGTCCTCGCAAAGTATTTTATAGAATATCTGACTGACCAAGATATTTTCATTTGCAATTACAAATGTTTTTTATGTGTAATAGGGTGGTCCAATAAAGGCCTAATTTTTATTTAATAACACCCTTATCAAGTTTTTTTTTCTATCCAAATAACCCTGGATTTTTGGAAGAAAAAAATGTCAGGGGTCCTCTGGTCGGGTTTTGTGAATAAAATAATTATTATAATAAAATAATCGATTTTGAATGAAATACATAAGTGAAAGTTCTGCTAAAATAAAAAAAAAGCATGCAAGGTACTATTTTTATTCCGATTTTTTTGAAAATTGAAAAAAAATTTCACAAATCTTGAATGCAAAATAAAAATTTTAAATGACTATTTACTTGTTAATTCTATTTATTTATTTTATTCTGAGGTTATATGATTACAATTTTTTGTAATCATTGAGAATTTTCGAAAAAATATTTGAGAATTGTAAATATGTCAAATTAACATTTTAATAAAAATTTAATATTTGACAAAATAGTTGAATTTTTTAACAAAGTATATAAATTCTAAATGAAAAATGAAATACTTGATATTTCAATTCAAAAAGTCTTTTATTTTAAATTAAAAATATATAAATTCATCAAAAAAGATGATTTTTTCACTTGTATTTTTAACCCAAAAAGATAAAATATCTTTTAAATGAGATTAATCTTCTACCAAACTGTCTACTATTTTAAATCAAAATATAAATTTTAAAAAGTTAAACTTCAAGAAAATAGTTGAGTTTTCAACAAAACGCAGGAATTTGTTGCTAAAAAGATCATTTTTTATTTGAAAAAAAAAGATAAATTTACAACCAAATTCAGGAATATTTAACAAAAAATGACTTTTTAACAAAGAAATTCAATTTTCAACAAAGAGGTTTCAGTTTTAAATAAACAGTTGAACTCTTCTACAAAAAGAATAATTTTCAGCGAAAAATAAAATTTTTAATAATTTAATGAAACAATTTTTTTATTATAAAAAAGGAGTTAAATTCACCAAAAAAAAACCCAATTTTTCACAAAATAATTTAATTGTAAACCATTGATTTATAATTAAAAAAAAATATAAGAAAATTCTACAAAAAGTTAGAGTTTTTTTAACAAGAAGAAAAATTTATGAAAAAAAAATGTTGACCCGATTCCCTTGTCAGGGGGGGTTTATTATTTATTATTCTGACTTAACAAATATCTAATTTTATCATCAAGTAGAAGGTTCAAAAGTAATCTATGAATTTTTCTAACATTTTTATACATTTATTTATTAATATTTACTTTTTTATTAAATTTCCAAGCCCTCAGGTAAATTCCCCCCTCCCCCCTTACGGTGAACGTAGGTAAAAAACAGCGATTCGGGGATCGGGTTCAATTTGCAACTAGAAAATAATCTTCATTCAAAAATTCAAAATAAATCCAATTAATCATTTAGAAAAAATAATATATAATTTTACAAGCTACCCGAGAAACTTATAAAGGATTTTTGAAGAATCAACATGTATCGAAAAAGTAACTAGAAAGTTTATAGGAATATTTCTTTATATTTTTCAGAATTTTACATAATTTTAGGAAAAATTTGAGCCGTTTAGAAGATATTCAAGAATTTTTACATTTGGCAACAATTTAAGAATATTTGATCAATGTTCGGAAATTTTCGCAAAGTTTTAAATATTTTTAATCTCTTTAAAATGTAAAAAAATTCTAAGTATCTTTCGAAATATTCATATTATTTATAAAATTGCCTTAAAATATTCCAGATTCATTTTTAATAATCTTTGAAAATCTTTTCTCAAAATAGTTTTTTAAATATTCCTGAGAATCTTGAAAAGGTAGATTTTGTTTCAAGGTTTTTGACATTTATTATTATTTTATAAATTTTTTTGAAACGTCCAAATATCTTTTAAAATGATTTCAAATGATCCTAAAATTTTTTTAAATTCTGGCAAAATATTTTAAAATATTTTCTTTAAATATATGTTTTTTAATTGATGATATTTTTTATTGTTACCTTTACTCTTTAAATTTGTTGCAAACAGAATTATTGGCTAATATGCAGTGTTTGAAAAAAATTGAATTTTTTATTCATAATTTTTAGAAACAATTTAAAATAATTTTTATTTGCGAATGAAATTAAATATTTAAAAAGGTTATATTTTTTTCTGAAATACTACCAAAAATCAGGGGCCTATTTGGCACAAAGGGACACACTTTCTAGGGCTGCCAGTTAAAAAAAAAGCTTTTTTGGGCCCCCTAATGTATAATATATTAAATATATTTATATATTTCTGTACCGGTATATACGAATGCTTATAAGCGAAAGTTATCCAACATATATTTAAATTTAATATTTATTTAATATGGTACACATCGATTTTATCCACCAAGATTTAACATATTTATTAATTTCGCTTCGTCCTTTTTCTTTGCTGCCGGCCCTTTTTTCTAAAGCACAAGGATCATTTTTTCAGTTTTTCTCCCTGACACTATTTAAAATTTTCTATTTATTTCTAGTGCCTAGTTAGAATTAAATTGTTAAAAAAAGTTTGAATAAATAATAACAGAAAATTGCTGCAGATAATTATTCTTCTGTTAACTGTATCAAAAATAAAAATAAAATTTGTGTAGTATTTTATTTTTAATAATATAGCTGTTGAAATTTTAGTTCAATCTTAAAATAATTTTATTTTGTCATATAATTTTAAAAATTTTGGCTTCTTTTTGAAACTCTCTATTAGGGCGTTCTTCAATTTTTTGAAGACTTTTTATGATCTCATTCTCAAAATTTGTTCAATAACAAAATATTTTTTCAATAATGGTTTTTATTTGAACATTAGGTTGAGCAATGTATTATTATTTATAATAATAATCTCTTGAAATAATTCTAAAAAATTAAAGCTTTATTTTTAAGTTAATATCTTCAAAAGATTATAAAGAGAGTAAAAATAATTCACTTAGAATCAATCTTGTTCTTAATTTTAATGCTTTTTTTAACAATTTTTAAAAATTTATTTCGAATAATGCTCACCCCACTCTAAATAAAAAGTTTAATGAACTTTGGAATGTTCAGAAATAAACACAAATTTCTAAAATTATTCTATAAGAATATGGTAATAAATAATAATAAATTATTTTAAAAAAATATACTTGTTGAGTTTTTACAATTGCTTGTTCGTAGCATTAAAGTATTGAAGTAAGTCGAAAGAAAATATAACATTTAATAATAATTGTTTAAATTAGAATAAAAGTTTGAAAAAAACTCAACAATTAAAAAAAAATCTTTTGTTAATAATGTATAATAATGTATTGTGAACAACTTATTTTCATTTTCTTTGAAGAAAACAAAATCAAACTAAATGAAAAGTTGCAAAAGGTTTAAAAAAACCACAAATTTATGAATAGCAAAAAATTGTTTTTTTCACCTTTGTATTATAATAATTTTAATTTAAGTTACAAATTTGAAAAAAAGTTTAGAAATTTTATAAAAAACGGAACTTTTGTCATTATTTTAAAGCAGTATTGATATGAATTGTAATAGATTGTTTAAAAAATTTATTTTATTAACTTTGAATAATTATTTCCAAAATCTAAATAAAAATTTGCGGGAAGGTTGAAAATTTCATAAAAAATGTAAACCTTAAGCATTATTGCAAAAGGATATTGTCAGAAATATTAATAAATTGTTTCATAAATTATTTTTGATATCCTTCATATAGATTTTATAGTAGCATTGAAGTATTAATATTAATAGTATTTAAAAAAAATCATTTTCCATAACTATGAATAAAGATTATTCTACTCAAAGTGAAAAGTTAAAAAAAATTTTGGAGATTTTAGAAAAAACCGTCAATTTGGGGTGTTATTATGAAACAATATTGTTAAAAAATAATAAAAACTTTAAAAAATTTATTCTTATAAGATTTAAATAATAATTACCTCACTTTTAATGAAAAGTTAAAAGAAGGTTTCAAATTTCATAATAAACTCAAATTTGTTTGCATTATTTAAAAAGAGGATTGTGTATGAATTACAATACATTTTTCAAGCAACTATTTTTCTAAATATCAAATAATTATTATTTTACTCAAAGTGAGAGATGAATAAGAGTTTGGAAAATTTAAAAAAAAAACACAATTTTTTAAAATTATTCTAAAACAATATTGTTATGAATTTTACAAAACTGTTTAAACAATTTTTGTTCCAACTTTGATCAATGATTACTCCATTCTTAATGAAAAGTTTAAAGAAGTTTGAAAACTTGATTAACAGCCGCAAATTGACAAAATTATTAAAAATCAATATTGTTATAAATAATTAAAAATTGTGTTAGAAATTATGTTTTTACAATAAATAATAAGTACTTTACAAAAAAGTAAAAGGACAAACAAAAGTTTGGAAAAAATGTCCCAGTATTATTATAAAAAAATATCGTTAATAATTATTAAGGACTGTTTAAAAAATATTTTCATGTACTTTAAATAATGACCTTATTTTAAATAAAAAGTTTACAGAAGGTTGGAAATTTCAGGAAAAAGCGCAACTTTTAGGCATTTTGTAAAATAATATTCTTATAAATTATAAAGAATTGTTTTAAAAATTACTTTTGGTAACATTAAATAATGATTAGCTTACTCATAATGAAAAATTGAAAGAAGTTTGAAACTTTCATGAAAATCCGGAAATTTGTAGCATTATTTTAAAATGCATATATTGTCATAAATAATAATAAAGTTTTCAAGCAAGTGTATTTGTTAACTTTGAATAATGATTTTTTTACTTAATGTGAAATGTTAAAAAGAAGTTTAAAAATTTCAAAAAAATGCAGCTTTCTACAATTTACATAAGAAAATATTTTTATTAATTATAAATGAACGCCTAAACAATTATTTTCATCCAATTTCGCAAATTTTTAGCATTTTTACATAAATATTGCAATAAATTAAAAATAAATTTTTTAAGACATTATACTTGGTAACTTTAAATAATGATTATCTTACTCGTAGTGAATAATTGGACAAAAGTTTAGAAATATTTTAAAAAATCATAATTTTCAGCATTATTCTAAGCCAATATTGTTATAAATTATAAAATATTTTTTAAACATTCTTTTTCAATTCTGATTAATAAATACTCTACTCTAAATAAAAAGTCAAGAAAAACAGTTATTCAAAATTATTCTGAAAGAATATTATAATGTATTATTTTAAAAATAGTGTTTAACAAACATTTGGGGATGAGAGCATAAAAATAAAAAAATCCAATAATTGTTTAAACCACCCTACTCTGCAATCTAAAATTTTAATATCGATTTTGATAGGCCCATGAAAGTTCATAAAAAAGTCTTCTGCTTACCGAGGATCTAAAATTAATAATTTTTTATATTTTTATTAAAGTGATGTTTCTATATAAGAACGATAATGAATGTACGGTTAAGATAATAAAAAATCACAAATTTTTGCGAATATGTGGAGGCACTGAATTTCTCATTTTTGATGCCTTTGAAATCGGCTCCTTATACAACGAACAGTGGCAGAGCGATTATTTGTAAAACATTAATTAACATTCATACAAATTTTTTATTACGTGTCTAGCCAAGAAATGGCTGGTCGATGCTGAAAATCAGTGTTCCGTAGAAAATCTTGAGTTCCCTCTAGGCATTGAAATATATCGCACAAATCTGCTTCAGAGGAGTCTCGTACGTTTTCTTTCGTCTCCACCGGAAACTGTCAAAGGTCAGACTCGAGCATCACAGAACTGTTTCAATTTCCGCAATTTCCGTGACCGTTAGCTCCTCATCCGGAAACCTATCAATGGTCAAAAGAAAATTCAGGTTTACTTCATTCATACGATCTATTTGGGAACTATTCTGGAACTATTCAGGAAATATTCGGGAACTATTCAGGGCTAATGTAGACCATCCTGACCACTAATGTGGCGCTGACATGAATGTTTTATATGAAAATGTACCCAAAAAATACTTTGATCCAAAAGTAAGAATCGTTTTTGGCCCTGATAGACTAGCTAGAGCCAGATAAGGCTCCAAAATGACTGACTAGATTATGAGGAAAAATGTTGATTTTTTATGAAGTCAATTTTTTCAGCTTTTAAATTCCCTGGCTTTTCAAAAATGTACAAACAAATATCTTGATAAGACATTTAGAAATTTTGTTGGTCCAGGCGGACTATTCAGAACCCTATAGTGTCTGTAACGAGATTTTTAGATTATGATGAGAAAAATTAATTTTTTTAGGTTGCACTTTTCATTTTTGATACTTTTAAAAACCCTGGCTCGTTTCTGAAATTTAGATAAAATTATTTGGATGAGACACTTAACAAACTTTTTGGTATATCCAGTTATCTAGCATCCGATTAGGGCCTCAAAAGACTGACTAAATGTTGTGAATTTTCTTTAATGTTAATTTTGTATTTTTCGTACATTTAAACAACGACGAATATTTAGAAATGTGCGCAAAATATTTAGGTTAGATATAAAAAATAAAGTTTAGTCATAATGGGCTAGTTAGCACCCGATTAGGGCCAGGATAGACAATCTAGATTAGACAATCTGCACTATGCCCTGAAAATAAAATTCACGATGTATGAACATATCCGAATCACAAGATCCCACAGGCTAACAATTAAAAAGGAGGTTTAATTACACAATAATAAAATAATTAATGACAAAAGTCATAAAAATACGTTCAGCGCAGATGGCGCTGGGAGTCGTTCCAGCCTGCTCTCCCTAGCTTTTACATGGCAGGAATAGGCAAAATTGAGTATTCTAACGTTACGTCATGCCCGGTCGGTAACGTCGAAATCTATAAAGCTATACCACTTGGTGCCGTGATTGAGGTCAGGTTGCATTGTTGGGATAGTCGGCGGTCAAAAATTTTTTATTTTGGCAGTTCGTTAAAGCGTGTTTTTCAAATATGCCAAGAGATTATTTTTGCAATTTGAGAAAGAAAAAATGATCAAAAACTTTGATCTTTCTTAGAAATCCTATAATACTTCTGGAAAATTCTTAAATTTCTCCGAACTTTTTTTTAATCCCTTCAAATTCTTTTCAATAATTTCAAATCTTTCGAATCATCTCGAAATGGACTACAATTAATTTTAATGACGTAAAATCTTTAAAATATTCTTAAATTCCTTTAAATTTCTTGACAATCCTTAAAATCTTTGAATTTTTGAAAATAACTTAAAATCTTTTCAAATAACTTTTAAATTAATTGCTTAGCATTCTTTATAGTCACTAAAACTTATGAAAATACATTTAAATCCTTTAAAAATAAACTTTAAAATTCCATTAAGTCCCTAATTATTAATTAAAATCACTTAAACTCTTGCAGATTTCTTGATAATCCTTAAACTTTTTCGAATTTTTTTTGAGATCCCTTCAACTTCTTTACAATCATTTAAAATCTTTCGAAGTTTCTCAAAATTGTCTTAAAATCTTACAACATAACTTTTAAATCCTTTAACCTTTTTGAATTATTTTTAAATTCTTTAAGAAGAAACTTTAAGATTCCGCCATGTCTCGTTTGACTTTCTTTAAAATCACTAAAACTGTCGTAAAACCTTAGAAAATCTCTTGAAAATCATTAAATCTTCTTGAACTATTTTTGGATTATTTTTAAATCCTTTAAAAAGAAACTTTAAGATTCCGACAAGTCCCTAGTAATTTCTTAACGTCGCTTGAGACTTTAGAAATCCTTAAAGTCCTCCGAATTTTTTTGTACTACCTTCAACTTCTTTGAAATCATTTAAAATTTTTAAAAATTGACACAAATTAATAAAAATCTCTTAAAATCATTAAATTTTTTTAGACTCCTTAAAACTCCTCAAAATCCTTAAATCATTGAATTTTTTTAAATCCCTTGAAGTCTCTTAAAATATATTAAAATCTTCTTAAATAACTTTTTAAATAGCTTTAAAAACTTTAAAATCACTAAAATTGTCTTAAAATCTTTAAAAACTTCTTGGAAATCTAGAAACTTTTAAAAATTATTTTTAAATTCTTTAAAAGAAAATCTTAATACCCGTCAATTTCCTATAGTAATTCCTTAAAATAACTTGAATTTTCAGACATTCTTAAAGTATTTTTTTGAAATTCCTTCAACTTCTTCAAAATAATTTAAAATTATCGAAATTGAGCAAAGTTAATTAAAATCCTTTGAGTTTTCTTAAATTCCTTAAAACGTAAAAGAATTACATCCCTTGAAATTCCATCAAATTAATTAAAATCTTTTTTAAGAACTTCTCATAAACTCCCTCGATATTCTTTGAAATCATGAAAATTGCCTTAAAATTTGAGCAAATCTCTTACAAATCCTTAAACCTTTTATGAATTTAAAAAAATCTTTACAATTCCTTTGAAATCGTTCAATTTTCTGCATTCTTTTAAAATCCCTTCAAATTTTTTGAAATCGTTGAGAATCTCCTGAGAAATCCTAAGATCACTTAAAGTCTTTTAAAATACGTTAAGTCGTTAAAGTTATGTGACGAGAGGGTCACGTGACCAAACCCGGTCTTCGATTTTTCTTTCCCAACTTACGTCTAAACGAAATGAGGTATCGCTCTAAAAGTTTGGGAAATGAAAGAGGAGGTAATAAAGTCCATGTCTCTGCTTTGTTCCAGTGAAAATTTTGAGAAAACAATTTTTTTAAAGAAAATACCAGTGAAAGTTTTCTTTCCCAACTTACGTCCACACGGAATGAGACATTGTGTTAAAAATTTGGTACGATAAATAGAAGGCATGCAAGAATTTGTCTCTGGTCCTAAATAATTGGAATAGTG
This sequence comes from Belonocnema kinseyi, assembly GCF_010883055.1. NCBI lineage: Eukaryota > Metazoa > Arthropoda > Insecta > Hymenoptera > Cynipidae > Belonocnema > Belonocnema kinseyi. The sequence continues at coordinate 134,845,153 of NC_046659.1, read as the reverse complement.
AAAAAAGTTTTTTTTTAATTTCTATTTTGGAAAAATACCAACCGTGCTGTCGTCAAACCCTGCAAGCAATTTGCAATGTTGTCAATGTGCTAGTTATAGGGTTTATATTTATCAAAGTGGGACAAAACAACAAAAATCACTCACGAACATTATGCACCAATAATTCAAAAACTAATGTTTGAAGTTGAAATGCAAATAAACATATTTGGTCTGACATAAACTTTTTTCTTCCTCCAACTCTTCGCAAGGCCACAAACGATCCTTTAATATTTATTAACATTTCCCGAACAAAATTTCCGCGTCATTTACACTCATCACATGGCCTTAAGGGCATGTGATACTTACAGTTTCCCGGCTTTTTTCACAAAAAAATGAAAATTTTTAAAAACTGAATTCGGAGATGCTATGAAATATCATAACGGACGTCCACGGACTCTTTTTTGAGGGATAATAGCAAAAAAAAATTATTGTACTAAATAAAAATTTTATGCAGATGCATTATTTTGAGGAAATTACTAAAATATAATCTGGAAATTATTTATGAAATAAACTTTTTTGATTGCCTGCAAACAAGGTTAGTTCCGGGATATTAGTTACTATGTTTATTTGTAAGTCCAAAGTTTTCGTCCAAAAATATTGTGTAGTTTGGAAGTAACGGTCGGTTGAATTGTAACACACATAACCTAGAAATATACATGCAAGTTGTTAGCAATATCAAAATTTTTTTGATAAATACACAAAAAAAGTGTGTGGAGACGTCGGTTAGCATGTTCGATATCATTTCCCAAATTTTTAAGACAACATATTTATTATTCTAGAAAAAAATCCGGGGGAACCTAAAACTGGTAAAATTTTGACATAACTTTATTTGATATAGAACTACTTAAAATATCACTTATTATCGAAAACTATTATGACATTAATCACCGGCAATTGAAGTTATAACCTCAATTACGACAAATTAAAATTTTTCGTGATGGATTGCCTAATGGCGCATTTTCCAAAATGCCAACAATACAGAAATAAATGGATTTTTTTCTTAAAAGCAAAGCTATATCGCAATTTTTTACTTAATTTCACCAAAATTAATGAATTTTAGTCAAATTTCTATGTAATCAATGCTTTGCAATCCACCAAGTGGGATAGCTTTAAAGATTATGATGTTACCGACCGAGCGTGACGTAATATGAGAATACTCAATTAGTTCCAAATTAATTTAATTAATATTATTTCTAATGACAATCGGTTTCATGCACAGCATAATTAAAGCTTCATATCTTGTTGAACATGAGAGTAATAGTAAGTGAAAAAAATAGTTAAAATATTCTTTTCAAGTGGCGGGAAGGTGTCGTATTTTTGAATCGTAACTTGGAGAAACTAAATTTGAAGTATTTTTCAACTCAAGAAACAAAATTAAAATTATAATTATACAAATTTTATTATTGAATTCCAAATACGTCTATTAAATTAATATAAAGTAGTTTTGTAAAAAATAAGTTTGAAAAAAGCATGGTGAAACAACAAATTTATTTTATAAGGAATAATAAAAATTGAGAAATTCAGATGTTATTGTAAATTAGTCATTCATTATAAACAGTAGCCCTAACACAATAACAGATAATTTATTGGAATAAACGAATTAATCAATTAATTGAAGGATTAATTAACTTAAAAACTGAAATTTAAATAAATAAATTAAGAAGGTATGGTTTTATTTTTTTCTCTTTCTGTGGAAGAATTAAAAAATAAAGTTATCGTTTCAGTTTAAGATAATATGAAATTTTCTGTTTCGAATATTTTAGTTTGTGGAAGTATTCAATTGTTCCGAAAAAAATTGTGAATAATAATGTCGGATGATATTTTACAATGTTGGTGATTTAATTTTAACTTATTTAATTTTTTAGTTCAATTTTAATTTTGTTACTCGCGAAACTTCCAGTTTGGGGATTTGGAAAGGTCGGAGGATGCCTGAAAATAAGGACGAATAAAAAAGCCTGAAAAAATAAAATTTTGAATCAAATTTCCGAAAAAGAATATTTTCGGAGCAAGGATTTTCCGAAATTGAAACATCCTGAATTATAAAATCTCAGAAGAGTAAAATTCCCGACTAGTGCATAATACTACCGAATTAAAAAATTTTCGAACAATCGAATTCCTGGTAATTTATAATATATTAACAATTTTTGAAATTCCTATAAGAAAATTGAAGAATTATAAAATATCTTAACTGTAAAATTCCCGACTGCAGATAATTTCTGGTTTAATAAATATTATTTATTTAATAAACATAAAATAATAAAATATTAAAACTAAAATTAAAAAAAAAAACATTTCCTTTAATCAAAATATTTCGTTATTGTCTGTTTAATGAATAAGATATACAAACAAAAGCTTTTAGTTGTTCACAGTTTCGAGAATTTTATGTATAGAGATTATTCTATCTATCCTAAAAATATCGAAAAATAAATTTTCGAAAAATAAATATAAGAATTTATGAATAATGAAATTCCCAACTTTTCCACTTCCCGAATAATATAATTCCCGAAATGGAAAGTTGCAATTAATAAAATTCCCCACAGAAAATCGTAGAATTTACACAATTACAAAATTATTTAACAAATATTATTTATTAAAAATACAATACTCATATATTTTATATAAAAAAAGATTTTTTTAAAGCAAATAATATTCATACAAATATTTTAATTGTTTACGTTCCAGAATGTTCTTTTTTGCTTATTTTATTATTTGAAAATTTTCTGTGATTTTTTTTTATTCTGTTGAGAAATTTACCATTCGGAACTTTTACAATTTCTTAATATTATTAACTATTAGGTAGACTTTATAAATTTGGAATTTTCTGATACGATAATTTTAATTATATTTTTTGTATTTATTTATGAAATTTTCTTGTTTTCTCCTGACTTCGATATCATCAAAAATTTTGTGGGCTGAATATTTTCTTTCTAGTCAACTTTCCATTCTCAGAAATTTTATTTTTAAAGAGTTTTTATTTTTCCCTTATTTCAATAAATGTAATTATTAAATCACCTGTAAATTTCTGTAGGTAAAAAACTTTCTTCGTACTCAGTGCTCAACACCGTAGTTGTCGTCATATCCCTCGGCTTGGAAACTTCAACAGCGTCAACAAATCTAAATAGAAATTAAGTTCCGATTAGAGTTTGTTCATAGTTAACATTTCTTTTATGAAACCACGTGGTATAAAATTTCTTAAGTGACATTTTAAAACATTGAAAAAAATGATTATGTTATATAATTATAAGCTTATGACTGAATAATAAATTATTAGTCATTAACAGTATCAAAAAATCTATTATAAATATACAATAAGAATTTGGTTATAAACAATTATTATGAAACAAAATCTTATATTATATAGCATATTAGACCTCTGATTTTAGACATATTTGCTGCATTTTTTCTCATATTTGTTATTATTTATTCCTAAATTAATTAAATCAAGTACGCATCGCCATTTTTTAAATTAAATAAACTTTGACTGGTCTTGCAATTTTCTTCCTTAATTTTATTTAAAAGATGAAAATCATGTCATAAAAGGATATTATAAAAAATTGAACAAAAAAAGTATGAAATTATGAATCAATATAAAAAAATTATAAATACTATTTTAATAAGAATTTTTAATGAGTAGAAATTTCGCAAGCGAACCTACGATTTTGACGTTAAAAGAAAAAAGAAAACTAATTATTCGAAAATAGTCCCCTCATTAGGAATAACTTACTTTATGCGATTCTGGTGAGAAAAATGCATTTGTTTATTTACAATGTGGAATTCAACGCTTCTGCATCGCTTGATTAACAAATTGATAAAAATTTAAGAGAACGATAAAAATTAATTGAATTAGAAATACAATTTTTCAGATTGTGATTTTTGTTATTGTTTCTAATTGGTATAATTTAAAAAAAAAAACAAATGCTGATTTTGCTCTGTTCCGCACACGGATTTTAACTTTCTTTTTGAGAAGCGGGAAGATTAAATGCTGAAGATTCAGAAAACATTTAAATTTTTTCGTTCTTGCTTTTCGGACACTATCAGCTGAAATTATTGCAAAGTCACTTTTTGCACAGAAATAATGTTAATATTTTTATCATTTACTTAATTTTTTTATTAAAATTTAATTTTTAAAATTTTCTGAACACTTATATTCTTGTTCACATATTACGTAACGTTATTTTAAACACGTTTACATTACCATACCCTAACTGCAGTTACGTTAAATTTTGTTTGTATTAGTTTAAAAAACTTAATAGACGTTTTGTAAATAAAAACAGATTTTTAGGATGAAGTGCAGTATAGAAATAAATTAATCAATATGTTGACGTAACACAGCAATGCGTTTTTTATATTTATTTAGTTACACACATTTTCAAATTATTTTCAAGGAAGGAAGTATAAGAATTTTTGTAGAATTATATACATTTTATAAGTTTCATGAGACAATTAGAAAAGATTTTCAAATATTTTATATATCTCAAAAAAGAAAGAATATTTAAAAAATATATATTTTACTTTACAGAATTTGAAAAAAATTTCAAAAGATATTTTGCAATTTTATAATTTCAGAAGAAATGATAAATATTCTATGAATTTTCGGAAATGCTTCTAAGGTTAAAAATATTTTATATCTATGCAAAGCCTCTTGAATTTCTAAAAAAGTATTCTTAAATGAATCCAATTTTTCTTAAAGTTTTGAAAAATCATTCAAAATATAAAAAATGAAGCTCAAAATCTTCAAAAATTTCTCACGAATTTAAAGAAAATTAGAAAAGATTTCGAGTATTTCTGATTCGTCAATAAAAAATAAAAAAAAATATATTTTACGGAATTTTAGAAAATTATAGGAAAAGTTTGAGCCCTTCTAAAATTAAATATGTATAAAATGTCATTTAAATTCTTTAAATTGTTTTTAACTGAATGGAATTTTTTTTGAAATGTTGAAAAGTTATGTAAAACGTATTTTTAATTAAAAATAAAAAATAATTAAGTAATGTCCAGACGTTTGCGTTTTTAACCTCTGGCTTTCTTTTAGTTTTTTTAAAGATTTACATTAATCTGCATTTTTTAAAATTCTGTAAAAAATGTTTGAAATTTTGCCATGAATCTAAACTATATATTTTTCCTTCCCTGGACGCCCTAAAAAAATAGGTTTACCTAAATTTAAATTAAATCCTGGAAATTTGCAATAATTGTCTTAAAATCTTTCATATTTTTTTAAAACAATTTCGAAATATTTAAAATTTTTAATTATTATGTAAAAATGAAATATTAACTGCTTAAAATTCTTCCTTTCCTATTTACAAATGTACTTTGATATTTTATTTTTTTAAATAATTTTTAAGTTATATTATAATATTATTAAACTTATATTTCTCAATACATCTATTAATCTGATAATCTTTTATATTATTTAACATAATTAGATTTTAAGATAAAATTAAAAAAATTATTCCTGTAACATTGAATAAACCAATTTAAAATTTATTGAAATTATATTTAATTTTAAATTTGTAAATAATTTTCAAATATGAAACATGAATATAATATTATTATAAAAATTATAAGCATGTACAACATAATATTACTAAGATTTATAATTTGAAAATATATGAATCATACAAATATTATTATTATTACTAAAACGTGAAAAAAATTTTTAATGACTCAATTACGTAAAATTTAGAGTGATTATAGCTCCAATATTAAATAGTTAATAAATTTTGATTATATAAGGTTAAAATAAACATAAAGTATTATTTAATTTTAATTTTAAAAAGAACACGTTTTTAACATTAAATCATTAACATAATTAAAACATTAATACAATAAATTTATTTAATTGTGATTTATCTTATAATAACTTTATGTTTTATTAAAAATTTTAATTATAATTTAATGACTCGCTTGTGAAAATTATAACATAACACATGAAAATAATAAATCTATTTCATTCTAATTTAGTTTATGATAATTTTATATTCAAATAACATTTTTCATTATAATTTATATCATACTATTATTAAATTGAATGATTTCACAAAGTATCAATTTATTTAATATTCTGTCATATTATTTAAAAAAATTAGATTCTAACATAAACTTGAAATTATTATTCCTGTAACATTGAATAAACCACATTCTGGTGAAAATTATCTTCAGTAATTTAATGTAACGATTAAAGAATTATGAGAAAAAAATCAAAATTTTAATACATAATAATAATTCGTTAAAAATAACAGCTGTTATTATAAGTGAAAATAAAAAGACACAAAACGGAAATAAGTATCGGCGATCGATAAAAGTAGAAATCTAGTTTTTTATTTCGGTATAGATTAAAAAATTTTGCTCGCTATTTCGGAGTTGGGTAGCTCGTATCTGTGGAGCGCTCGTATCTTAGGGCTTCGTATCTTCGGAGTTCGAGTACTTAGTTTTAATTTTCCTTGTAACCTCAAAAATTGAAGACTAACTAGGGAAATTTGTACTCTAATTAAAAAATGCTTTTGAAAGGAGTTTTAAAAGGCGAATTTTTCATTTTTAAATTTATGCTCATGTGCTTCATAAAAACTTACGAATCGAAATACGGTGGTAATGGGTGCGGAGCTTCCACAGCCAGAGAATCCGGGCATCGTAAATCGTACTCCGAGTTTTGCAGGCATCCTCGCCACCAGCTGAGACTTCCGGTTTTTCTACTTAAAAAATTTCATGGAAGTCTCATCTTATTTTTTAAATCTCATCGATCTTTACTTTTGGCGGATACCCAATTCCATCTTTCATTTTTCTTTTTAAAATATTTAAAAGTATTAGAATATTCGTGCAGTCCAAGGAAGAAGACCTTCATGCTTTTCTCCTAAGTTTATCCTAATTTTTGTTACATAGACGACTTTTTTATTAAGTTTTTAAATAAAAATAACTTTTTAAACTTTTTAAAATTACGTTTTTAAAATATTATCATTACTTGTTTAAAAAAATGATTGAATATTAATAAAATACAGCTTATTTTTTTCGGCAAAACATTCTCTACAAATCTAATGTTTATAATTTGAAAAAAAAAAACTAAATGATCTTCAAATATAATTGATTGGTTGAAACATATTTTTATACAAAATATTGCTCTAATGATGTTAGCCATTGAAAAATTTACATAAAAACGAGAAACAGAATATTTGTAGAGAAACTTTTCCCGGAAAAAGTAAGCTGCTATTTATTAAAATGCAATCAAGATTGAAACTTTGGTAAAAAGCGAACGGCAGAAAGAATTTAATTCCAAAAAACAGGGTTAAAATTAAAATTTTTGATGTGAATTTTATGATTATTCATAATAATTTATTTCGATTTTAAATGACATCAGTTATAGTATTTTGATTCTTGAAAGCAAAGAGAAACTTTTTTTTCACAAAAAATAATTTTAAATATGCTTTTGCAATTAAATTTTTTCTGGCCGTCGTTTTTGAAAAATTCTTCCAAAATGGTTGAATTAAAATAAGAGGTGGCTGATTTTTTCCGAGAAAACATTCTTCACCACTCTACTTTTTGAAACTTTAAAAATAACTAAATGATCTTGAAATATAGTTTATTTTGAAATATGTTTGAAAAATATTTTCCTACACAAACTTTGTTCGAACTATTTCAGCTATAGAAAAATTTAATTTAAAAATTGGAAACTGTAAAGTTGTAGATAGCATTTTTTTGAAAAAAATAGACTGCTATTCATTAAAATACAATCATGTTGCAAGAAATGTTTAAAGAAGCGACGGACAGAAAAAACGCAATTCCAAAAAAAAGTTAGAATTTGTTTTTGGTTGTTGTAAATTTTAAGATTTTTTATTATGAAAAATTCCTGATGAAGAAAATATTCTAAAAAAAACTTCCTAAATAAAAAAAATGGTCGCCTACTGAAAATTTAAAATTGCACAAATGATAAAATATAAAATAATAAATACAATGATTTATTATATATCACATTTTATTATTTTACATTATTATAAAGATTTTTTTACATGTAGCATTTTCTATTTCGAAAATATTCGCAAAAATCTTTCTAGAAATTTTCAAATTGGTTCATAATATAAGCCGCTGGAAAATTTCAAATTTGTTTAAATCATAAGGTGTCAAGCATTTTAAAAATTTTAATATTACAAACCGTCGTGAATTTTTTAATTCCGGAATTTCAAATTGTCGGACATTTAATAAATTGAGGAACTGAAGCTCAGGATATTTATTTATGTTTTGGTACAATTTATAATGCGAGTATTTTCTTTTTTTACTGAAAATATTGCAATTCGATGAGAAATTCGAAATTTGACAACTATTCGAAAAAATCTTTTTAGAGAAAACTGTCTGAGAATTATTTTTCTTCTCATATGTATAACAAATTTTGGAAGTAAAGAAATATTCATAATAAAGATTTTTTGCAGAAGCACTAGGGACACTACACCCACAGTTCGAGCGGGCTCAAATCCGCGTTTTAAAAATTAAAAAAGGGTTTAAATGATATTTGAAAAAATAAAATAAAAAATGAACTCAGAAATTCGAATCAATGACGTTATTTCGTTGGCCAGGGTGATAATTAATTTCTTTGTATTAAATATTGAAAATAAAACACCAGTAATCAGCACAATTTAAAAATTAACACACAAAAATTAATGAATACTCTAAATAAAAAAATGACATCGTTGTTCAAATTTAGATTCTGCTTCAATAAAAATTCTTCTTACTGATATACTAATTTTAAAAAAATTTGACAAGGTTAGGAGATACAGATCCACGTTAACTAATTATTTAACGCTTTACTCATGTAGAGTAGCGTTCCGGGTTCAATTCCTGGCTGATCCAGATTTTTTTTCTTTTCTCGAAACATAATAATAGACCCGTAATCGACACTATTTACTATTTGAAATAAAAAAATTAAAGCAATTCCTTATGGAAACGGTTCGAATCTTTTTCCTGAATACGACAATCTTCTTCTTGAACTGCAAAAATTTATTTCTCGGTTCGGCGATTTATTTACAAAGCTTATGCCACGGGGTCACGATACTCTTTTTGGTCCTATCAAGGTGAGAACTTTTAGTGATAAAGAAGGATTATGTGAAACAATGTGAGTCTCTTACTTGGTCTGGCTTGGCTTAATCCCATGCACTTCGAGATCCTTTTCAAGCTGGCGTATCCTAAGCCTCGCCATGTCCAGTTCATGCCTGACTTTCCAAAGATGAGTATCGCAAATTGGGTCTCTGCATCTGTGGTGTCTAAGGATGTCCTGCGCTTCAAAAACTGCTCCACGAAATGTTAGAGACTTTCCCATACTCTGAAAAATATTAACAATTCAGCTTAAAATTTCTTTTTGACTCTCGTGTGTAAACTGGATGTCCGGATGCCCTAGATGAAAATTACCGTGCAGGAACCTCGGAGGTTCCTGCACATATTCCTCTGCAAAAACATGTACAGGAACCTGCTCGGGTAATCTTGACTGTTTGTCTACAGTGATTCTTATTTTATTTTAAACGATTTGTTAAAGAAAAACAAAAAAAATCTTGGTTAGAGCAAGAAACTTGCAAAATCCAACACTTAAATATAATTTCGTGAAAATTTAGACCGATTTATAAAAAAATAGGTGAAGTTTGCATTTGTTAATGCAAAATTGTGGGAATCTATAATTGACTGTTTTATCCACTTAAAACATATAATCACAAAAAGTATTTTGCAAGATGTTTCTATTTAATTTATCCAAAAAATTTAATCTATTATTGAAAAGAAAATTGTTTAAATGTGCATTGGTTTGAGAAAATTATTTAAATAATTGATAAGTAGCAGCTCTTTTTGAGTCATTTTAAGGGCAAACAACTTTTCCATATTTTTGATAAAAGTCTAAATAAATTTTCTTCTACTCTAAATCAGTGGAAATTGTTTTTAGTTTGTAATTAAAATGATTGCTGATATTTTTAAATGAATTTTAAAGTCTCGAAGGAAATGGTATTCCTTAAGTTTAAACAAACAAAAATTTTAATTTTGTTCTAAAAGAACAAAATTTGCTTTAGCCATAACAAAATTTCTTTCGGGACAATATACTTGAAAAAAGAATGGTCATTCCAAAAAAAAGTCTGTTAAGAATGGATCAGTTGGTTCATTTTTGTCCAAAAAACATCATTTTTTTCTACTGTATGGCATTATGTAACATTTGGCGGTTATACAAATTAAAAATTTAAAAAATAATTTAAATATATATGCAAAGCATGTGAAAATATTTTATAATAAATAAAATGCACAATATTGATCATTTTATAAAGTAACTTATAATTAACAACAATAAATCGATTGTTAGCTTTAGTGAAATCTTTGTGAATACAAGATTAATGATTTAAATGCTGTTCTATTTTTCAACTTAAAATTAAAAAAAGATTCATTTTTTTATTAATTAGGGCGAATTTTAAAAAAAACCGTACCTCAAATATGAAATTTTTTTAGTTTTTACTAAAAAAAACAGTTTATTATTCACTTCAATTGAGAAAATGTTTTTTTTTTACTTAAAACCTTCCAAAATTCTTATTGTGTTTGTCGTTTAAATTAAGGCAGGAGGTGTCATGTTCAATCAATTTTCTCTATAAATAGGAATGAAAGAGGCGATTGAAAAATCTTAAGGTAGTTGTACTGACAAAAGTCAGATATCTGAAACAAATATTTTTTCCATGATTTTAAGAATCAAAATATTATAACTAATGTCCTTTAAAATAAAATTAAAAACATTATTTTTTATGAAATATTTTAAAAATTCACAAGGAAACATTAATTTTAAACATGTTTTTTTTTGCTAATGAATGTCCGTCGCTTCTCATCAATTAAAAAAAATATTGCATTTTAAAAAATGACGACTTATTTTTGACGGAAAAACATTCTCTACAACTCTAATATTTAAAATTTTGAAAGGAAACTTTTTTATGGCTGAAATCGGTCGAAAAATTTTTTGTGAAGAGAACATTTTTTAAATAAATAATTATATTTTATAATTATCTAGTTATTTTTTAAATCAAAAACAGTAGAGTTGTAGAGAATTTTTTTCGTAAAAAAGCAGTAATTGATTAAAATGCAATCATTTTTCAAAAATTGGTAAAAAGCGATGGTCAGAAAAATTTAATTGCAAACAAAATGGTTAACATTAATGTTTTTTTTGTTGTAAATTTTAACATTCTTCATAAAAAATAATGTTTTTATTTGCAATTACACCAGTTATTATCGTCTTCAAAACGGCGAGCGTAAGTGGAACTTTCGCATTGGAAAGAGCGTGAGAGCAGGGTTGCCAACTTTTAAAATTTGTTTACTTTAACTGAAAAAAACTGTCGGAAATGAAGCCTGTTAAAGGCATTGATGCACACAAACTGCAGAATTGGATATTTTTGCTTTTCACTTTTAATAATTAAGTTATTTTAAAAGTGTTTATATTGCCAAAAAACTTTCAAGCGCTGCTTGTTTAAAATTAAATCGGATTGACAATAATGATTGGAGCCGTAAATACTTGTTTATATAAAAAAATGAGAGCAGCAAAAAGACAGCAAATCTTGCAAATTTGCATAGAGAGTTCTGAGATTTCTTTGAGATTGCCGGAAGCGTCAAAATTTTTAAAACTTTTTGTGATTGGAACTTTCCAGGTGAAATCAGACTCGGCTGTACTCGGTGACGTTCGGATGGAATCGTCTCCTATGCTAGTTCGTCTCACCGAGAAAGTGAGGGTATCTGCTAAACCTCCAAGAGCGGCAATTTGGGATTTATCAGTGACTCGAAAAGATTTTTAACTTATTTTTTTAAATTACATACAGCTTTCAGAACAAATGAGCTATATCCAGATACCTTAAAGTTTATTTTATGGCCACCATAGATTAATACTTTACAGCTGTAAAAACCACAAACGATTTAGTTTGAAATTGATCAATATTGAGACTCACCAGACTCAGTAAAGCACAACATCCTCCTCTATCTCCTTTCGCCAGATGATGTCTGATGTACTTGAAATAAATGTGTTCCATCAATAATAAAACTCCAGCAACGAAAATACCAAACATGAGCATCAGGAATGCACTTAAAAATTGTTCGAGTGCTAGAGGATCACTACTCTTTTGCACTTCCTTGTCTGGCTTGCAAGTACCTGTCATCCAATATCTTCTCAATCGTTCTAGATCCCCTAAAAATAATTATTAAAATTTTAATTTTAGTGTTTAGTGTGTGGCAAATAGAAAATTTAAAAAAAAACTAATTTGTTTTGAACCACTTTTTTACATTATAAAGATTAAATTTTTTAACATTTGTAAAAAAAAGGCGGCTCTTATTATTTAAGGCATTAGTTAATTATTTTTAAGGCTATGTGATGAGTGGGATACGTGATCAGATTTCTACCTTACCGACACCTTTTTTGTTTCCTATATTAATTTCACATAAATCGACTGGTTCTAAATTTTTACAATTATGAAATTTCTTTTTTGGTAATAATTTTTTTTTGCTTTATTATAATTATTCAAACTTAGGACCAGACAAATCTTTGTGAGTGATTCATATTCAAGTGACATGACCTTAAAGAAAGTGAGATTACTTTTTTCTGAAAATTCGATATTTGAAATTAGTTTTTTTTTAATTTAGTCAGAAGCTTGTCTAGGCTGAAAATTGTACTTATTTCTCAAAAATTTGTATTTTCGTTTTGAGAATTCATCATTTGATTAAATATTTTGTATTTAAAATTAAAATTTACTTTGTTTAAAATATCAACTAATAAATTTGTGACACAGAATTCATATTTTTTGGGTACAAAATTAAACTGTTTGATATTTGAAACTAACTTTTTGAAAAAACAATTTTTTTAGAGTCTGGGTCGGAGTAAATTGTTAACTGAAACTTTAAATAATCCATTTTTTTAAATTTATATATTTTAGTAAAAATTCAACAAATTTTTTCAGTTAGTATAATTTTTGTTAGAAATTTATATTTTTTGGTAAACTGTTGTTCTTTTTAATTAAAAATTCTATTTTTTCTTGTTAAAAATTAATTTTCACTTCTTCGAAAAACTAGTCACTCTATTTTGAGTTAAAAGTTAGTGTTTCAGTTAAATATTTGTCTTCTATAGTTGAAATTTCAAATTTTTTGCTAAAAATTTATTATTATTTTTTAAATAAAATTTGCCTTTTTTAGTAACAAATTAATATTTTTGGTCAAAAATTCATCTGCGTGAGTTGGAATTCAAATATTTGACTTAAAATTATTTGACTTAGTCAAAGATTTATCATTTTTGCTTCGTATTGGTTTTGTTGTTGACAATTATACTTATCTGTTGAAAAGATTAAAAATTTTTATTTTTTGGTAGCAAATTCATTTTTTGCCGTTGAAACTCAACTCTATACCTAAGAATTTGACTATTTTATTTTTGGTAGAATTTTTAACTATGTGATTAAAAGTTTATGCATTTTTTCGTTAATATTTTTTCCAGATGAATCATCCTTTTCACTAAAATTATATGGTCTTGTTGAAAATTAATTTTTAGAGCTAAAATGATAAGAAATTAATTCTTTTTATATTTTTATTATTTCAAAATTCAACTGTTTGGTTTCAAATTCATGTATTTTGTTTGAAATTTTTTTTATAGAAAATTATTTTTTTACAAAGAATTGAACTGTTACATTACATTAAAACTGTTACTATTGCATTTTTGATTTTAAATTCAGGTATTAGGTTACAAGTTCTTTATTATTGTTTATTTTAATTCAAATATTCATATTTTTGGATACATTATTATTGCTTTGTTTAAAAATTAGTTTCTTTTGCTTTGAGTTGGAAATTATTTTTTTTTAAAAGCGAGTTTAACAATTCCCTTGAAAATTCCCTTTTTTGTTGTTAAAAATAAATTTAAAAAAATAAGAGTTAAACTATTTCATTTTTAGTTCCAAATTCACTATTGAACGTGTAGTTTAGAATTTAACCATTAGGAATGTTCATTATGAAGAATGTTCATTATTCAGAATCAATAAAAACCGAAAAATTTATTTCTGGTCTTAAATCTGTTTTCTTCGTTCCACGTCTAATATTCTATTTTTCTGTATTTGAAAATATATTTTTAAAAAACTTATAACAAAATGAGTTCCGAAAATTTAATTTTGATTTAACAGATCAAATTCCGGTTGGACTTTCTTCTCATTTGTATTAAATTTTATTTTTGACTTTGTCTTTCGCTAAATCTGCAAATATTTTTAAAAACTTAAAAGGCAATAGATTATTAAAAATCAATTCTAGCCGAACAGGTCGAATTTTTGCTGGAATTGCTTCGCATTTGCATTACATTTGATTTATTATTTAATAGGGAAAATCTTGATTATTAGAAATTAATAAAAACAGAAAAATCGATTTTTCGGTCCTTCCTGCATTTCACGTCAAATTTATTCTCTTTTGCTAAATTTTTAAACATTGAAATTTTAAAAAAAATCAAATATTTTCTAGACCTTCTTCTCAGTTTATTAGATTTCATTTTTTTGTTCGATATGGAAAATCTTCATCAGTCAAAATCAATAAAAACCGTATTGAATTTGATTTTTTTTATTTGACAGGTGAAATTTTCTTTATTAAAAATAAATCAAAACTGAAGTTTTTTCTCATTATTAGGCTCTATTTCGACCGTGTCACATATGTCCTTTTGCTGAATTAGACAAATATTTTTAAAAAACTCACAAGGCAATAAATTGTGAAAATTCACTTTCGGTCAAGCAGAACAAATCTTTGCTCAAATTATTTTTAATTTGTATTAAATTATATTTTTCATTCGATATGGAAAATCAAAATTATAGAGAGTCAATAAAAACAGAAAATTTGATTTTTTTTACCCTTTCTTCGTTCCTTTTTCTAAAATGATAACAAAAAAAACTGATAACAAAATAAGAAGCGAAAACTCACTGTGGGTCTAACAGATCAAATTTCTGCAGGACTTTTTTCTCATTTGTATTAAATTAAATTTTATCTTTCAATAGGTGAAATATCCATTATTCGGTATCAACCAAAACCAAAAAATCAATTTTGTTCTTCTTCTTTCGTTCCACGTCACATATCCTATTTTGCTAAATTTTTAAAGATTCAAAAAGAAAAGAAGACTTGTAACGCGGTAAATTTCAAACATTTACTTTTGATCTAGCAGATCAAATTTCATCTAGACTTTCTCCTCATTTGTATTAAATTTGACCTTTTTATTCAATATGGAAAATTTCATTATTCAGAATCAATGAAAACCGAAAAATCAATGTTTTTGTCCTGAAACTTATTTCTTCGTTCCACGTCACAAATTATTTTTTGAAAAAAAACTAACAACGCAATAAATTGCGAAAATTAACTTTTGGTCTAACAGATAAAATTTCTGATGGAATTTCGTACCAGTTTGGATTTTTTTTTTGATTTTTCATTTCATTTGGATTTTTTTTCTGTAAAGATTTTTCTAATGTGCGACCCCCCCCCCCCTCCACCCAAATCGCCTCACGTAGATTTTGGATAGCCCCTGAAAGGTATAAAAAATAAATTCTGTTTTCCTTACCATTATCTCGGTAATCAAGCAGACGTTTATTAAACATTTGCAAGTATTTTGAATTCCTGGGGAAAGCCAGACCATATCCGGTCATAGCATACCAAGAACCAACGGTCAAAAGTCGACAGTCTTGATCCTGTGCGACGATGTAATCAAGGACCGTACCGTCATAAAAGAAGGCATCCAATTCCCTGTAAATTGAGGTCATCAGTGATAATGCCTTGATCTAATTTGTTCGATTAAAGTTCGAGAAACCAAAAATAATCGAACAATCAGTCATTTACAATCGAATAGACACATAATCAGAAGTTATCAGAGAAAAAGATTGAGCTTTTTTATAGAAGAAAATTGGATGAAAATTGTCTGAAATAAAAAAATTATTATAGAAAATTAAGTATTTGTATTAATACTAGAATATATAAATACTCTTTTTTTATGTAAAAATCGGTTTCTTCTCTAACATTTTATCATGGACTTTAGAGAAAATCGAAGATGGTTTGAGAAAGTTGCAAATGATTTATAGACCAGGGTAAAATTTTTATTTTTTTAGAGGAAATTAGGTGATACGTATTTTTCTAATTTGCAAACAGAATTTTTTTTAAAGTTATGTGTATTGGAATTTTGGGCTTTGTTTTTTAAAGAACCCGAATTTTCTTTTTTAAACCTCTATAATATTTGGGCTCATGAACATATTTATTATATTCTTTTTGATTCTAATATATTTTATCGTCTTCTTTCAAAATCCGCTGGAAAATTGAAAAAAAGTTCACAATGTACAAGATAGCAATTTTTTTTGTTTGAAAAAATTGAAAATCGACTTTCTCAATAAAAAGGACCTTTGAATTTGTTGTCAATTTTTTTTCTCTGAACTTGCACTTTGTTAATTAAGATACCTTGTAAGTTTGATATTGCTAAATAACTTTTGTAACGAGGAGAGTCTTTTTGTTAAAAACAAACAAATTGTTAAGGAAAGAAAATGCTTTCACCCCTAAAAAATTTTTGGCCTGAATGATGCGGCTAAGATGCCTTTATTTTATTAGTAGAGATTTAAAAATAATGATTTAGAAAAATAAAAAAGGTAGGATTTTCAGGAAAATCTTTTTCTTATTTTCTTCAAATTTTGAAATCATAAAAAATGTATAATTTCGGGAAAACCCCACGTTTTCTATTTTTCTAAATAATTGTTTCAAGTTTCTACTAATAAGAGAAAGGCATTTTAAAATTTTTTCGTATCCATCATTGTTTCGAAAAATAGTAGAAAATGCGTTTGAAACAAAAAAGAATTTTCCTGACAACATAAATTATTTAGTGAGCATGGAACTTACAAGATATCTTCATTTTCAAAGTAAAAGTTCAAAACCAAAATTGACAAAAAATTTAAAAATTGGTTTAAAAAAACGGTTTCTAATTTTTTTTTGCAAAATCTCTGCTATTTTGTTTATTTGAAACCTTTTTTTAATTTTTCTTGCTTCGTCAAACAAATTTTTTTGATAGACATGTAATGTTTATGCTGGGAAAAGTATTTCATGTAGCCAAATACTAATTCTTGCAACTTATAATTAAACTATTCTAATTTTGGTGGAATATTTATTTTTCGGGTTGAAGTTTTATTTGTTTTCTTGAAAATTCATCTGTTTCATTGAAACTTTGTTTTTTTTTTAATATGAAATTTATATTCGGAATCTAAGATTCAGCGAATTGGTTAACTTTTTTTTTATAAAAGATCCTTCATTTCGGTTAAAACTTAATTTATTTAGGTAAAAATTAAAAAAAAATTTTTGGTTTTTTTAAAACAAATTTTCTTGAATTGAAAATGTTGACATTTAGTTTTTGTTCAAACATTAATCTTTTTCAGTTGAAAATTCATTCATTCTGTTGAAGGATCTTCTTTTTTAATTAAAAATTCAACTATTTTGGCAAAAAATTTATTTTCTTGTGTTTTCTTAAAAAATGCCTCTTTTTTAGTTCGAAATTAATTATTTAAATTGAAAATCATTAAATAATTAAACCTTCAAATTAGGCCAGATCAATTTACACAAATGTATTATTCTTTGTCACTGTTATTACACTGAAACATTTGAATCTTTCGTAAAAATATTAGAAAAAGTGTTGAAAAAAATAGTTTGAAACACTTCTTGATTATAATTTTTTCCGCAAGTTTTCTGGTCTAATTCAGAATTACATACTTTTTTTCGGAAAATTTTATGTTCCAATTGAAATTTATAATTCTTAAAAATTCTTTGTTTTAAGTCAAAATTATAATTGTTTAAAAAATCCTTTTCAAAAACAAAATGATAAATTCCATAAAAAAATTGTGGTTTCAGATATAAATTATAATTTTGTTTCCAAAATCGTCTGAACACATTCAGAGTACATAAAGCATTAATTACATTTTCTTCAGAAAATTTCCTTTTCAAACTGCAAATTATAATTGAATCAGAAGACTCACCTTTTCAATTAAAAATTTTGATTGTTCAGGAAATAGCACAGTTTCGAAACAGAATTATAAATTCCATGGAAAATTTCCTTTCCAGATCTAAATTAATTAATTAATTAGCTTTGTTTGAAATAATAATGATAATAATAGGTATTTTTCTTTTCTAATTTTTAATTTTAATTTCAATTAAATACAAAATTTAATTTCTTCAAAGCATTCTGCTTCTAGTCCAAAATTTAATTCTTGGAAAAAAACTGTTTAAACACAGAATTATTGTATATATATAAACTTCTTTGGTTTAGTTGTAAACGAGTAATTTTGTTTTCGAAAATTCTCTGACTTGCTGAAATAAACTCAAATTATCGTGCTTTTCAAAAATTTCATTTTCCGAAACGATATCGTAACATTTTAAAAACAATTCTTCACAACAATTTATGGTTTTAAGACAGAATTATAATTCTTCTGGGAACCCCTTTTTCCTAGATATTAATAACAATTCATAAAAATGATCTATTTCTGTCTTAAAAATTTTCTGTTTTAAGTTATAATTATAATTCTCCTAGAAAACTCCTTGTTTCAGATATAAATCATAATTCAGTTTTGAAAAATCATACATCTTTTTCAATTCCCTTCTAAAACTCAGAATTACATATATCTTTTCCAAAAACCATGTTTTAAATCATAATTATAATTTCTATATAATTTAAAAACGTTAATTTTTTGTCTTTAAATTGAAAATAATAATGTGTATTTAGAATCTGATAAATAATAATTTACTAGTTCAGAAGAAAAAATAAATTGTAATCAGCATCAATTATATTATTCTCATTATTGGCAATAGAGTCTTTTTCGTTCTTCGTTACGTAATATAATTCATTTTAATTACTGAAATAAATATAAATATAAAAAACATTTTTTAAATTTATTTTAACAAAATAAAAATCCTGCTCATAATTTTTCCGATATTAATGTCAATACTTTATTTTCTATAATACGTTTTCCTGAGAAAGAATAAAAATGTAAGTTTTCTTGATTTATAAATCACATTCCATTGATAGTTTGCAGGAGAGCTTAAACTTAAATTACAGAGATCAAGGAGGTGAAACGTTAGAAATGAACTTTCAGAACTCTTCCACATAATCTGCTCTGACGAATAACAAGAGCCCAGGAACTCGACTGCAGTCGAGCAAAGTTTGTCGAGAGCTAATTCGTAAATTAAATTTCAGGAGGGGATAGGAAAGCTGATGAAAATGTTCGTTTAAAGAAAAAATTGAGATCTTTATTTAAGCTCCTTCATGTGGAAAACTTACCTATTATCAACAGACTCTATGCCTTTGGCAACGTTTGTTCTATTGAACATTTTCATGTAGGAATGCATTTCTTTGAAATACTTAGCAAGGGCACTGTCTGTGTGAGTAAAAGGCACAGTGCCGAATCTGAACATTGGTTTGTGGGACCAGGGTTTTGCAAGCCTAGGATCATCCACTCCTGAAAACTCGAAATATTCTTCTCTTGTTATCATGAAGGCCGCCAGGTTGGCAGTGTATATGGCAAGGAAAACTACGGCGAACATGGCCCAAACATTAGTCATGAATCTGAAAAAATTGTGATAAAGTTTAAATTATACTTAATGAAGCAGGAAAGTAAAGACAAAATTAAAACCGAAACAAAAAGTACCGAAACGACTTTGCTGGAAGCAAGGAACTGTTTTATAAATGGGTATTGATCAATATAAAAGAAGGTAAAAGTACAGAGTTATGCAACATGATAAATAGCATCAATTGAATTCTGTATGATAAAAACTGGATGCGCAACGCATCGATAGATTTGGCAGTTTATGAGGCAAGAAAACGAGGACAAAAATGTATCTAGCATTCGTAATGAATATGAAAAAAATTTTATTAAGTTTAAATCATATTTGACAAAATAGGAAAGTAAACATAACACTATACCGGAATAAGAAAACAAATGAAAAAAGACTAGTGGTGATCAATATAAAGTGAGGTTAGAGTACAGAGTTAGGCGACGTGAGAAAGAGCAAGGGGGAAATAATATATGATGCAGAAGGGATACAAGGTGGTTTGAGAGACTCTTTACAAAAATTCCTGGCAGGTATATCTATAGGGCACCACAACAGTTAGCAGTCCATATAGCAAAAAATATTACAGCGAACATGGCCCAAACATGGGTCATAAATCTTAAACAATTGTTTTTAAATTTGAGTTATATTTAATGAAATATTAAATTGAAGATAAAATAAAAACAGAAGAGAAGAAAATCTGAGACGACTTTACAGGAAGCAAGAAACTGGTTCATCAATGGGTATTGATAAATATAAACTGAGGTAAAAATACATAGTTAGGCCAAATGAGAAATAGTAAGCGTGCAAAGCTATATGATGCAGACGGGATACTAGACGCTTTGCGAGAACCTACTGATGAATTATTGGGAAGTGAAGTTATAAGGCACCACAAAAGTTGGCAGTGTATATGGCAAGGAAATCTACGGCGAACATGGCCCAAACATTAGTCATGAATCTGAGAAAATTGTGATAAAGAATAAATTATATTTAATGAAGCAGGAATGGAAAGACGAAATCGAAACAGAAACAAGTAATTCCAAAACGACTTTGCTGAAAGCAAGGAACTGTTTTATGAATGAGTATTGATGAATATAAAGGAAGCTAAAAGTACAGAGTTATGTAACATGATAAGTAGCATGAGGTAAATGCTATAATAAAAACTGGATGCTAAACGCATCGAGAGATTTTCTGAAGAAATTATTGTAAGGAAAAGCTAAACTACACCAAAACAGTTGGCAGTGTATAAGGAGAGACAAACCTGGGCAAAAATAATGGATCTAGCATTCGTAATGAATCTGAAAAAAATGGTTACTAACTTTAAATCATATTTAACAAAATAGGAAAGTAAACACAACATTGTACCAGAATAAGAAAACAAATAAAAAAGACATTGCGCAAAGCAATAAAATGTTTTATAGATTATTGGTGATCAATCTAAAGCGAGGTTAGAGTACAGACTTAGGCGATGTGAGAAAGAGCAAGGGGGAAATAATATATGATACAGACGAGATACAAGGTGGTTTGAGAGACTCCTTAAAAAAATTCCTGGCTTGTATATCTATAGGGTACACACAACAGTTAGCTGTCTACATAGCAAAACATATGATAGCGAACATGGCCCAAACATGGCTCATAAATCTAAAAAAAAATGTTTTTAAAGTTTGGGTTATATTAAATGAAATATGAAAGTAAAAATATAATTAAAACAGAAGAGAAGGAAATGCGAGACGACTTTACAGGAAGCAAGAAACTGTTTCATCAATGGGTATTAATAAATATAAACTGGGGTAAAAGTACAGAGTTAGGCCAGATGAGAAAGAGCAAGCGTGAAAATCTATATGATGCAGGCGGGTTACTAGATGATTTGTGAGACCCTTCTAACGAATTTTTGGGAAGTGAAACTATAGGGCACCACAAAAGTTGGCAGTGTATATGGCAAGGAAAACGACTGTGAAAATGCCCCAAACTTTTGTCATAAATTAAAGATTTGTTCTTATATCAAAATTCGAGTAAAAAAATTAGAATAGTAAGAATAAAATTATAACAAAAGAATATAAAAATGCAAGACGACTTTGAATGTAACAAGAAACTGCTTTATAAAAGGGTGTTGATTAGTATAAAGCAAGGTAAATGTACAGAGTTAGGCGACATGAGAAATACTAGATAGAAATGCTATATATTACAGGAGGAATGCCAGGTGCCTAGAGAGACTGTTTGAAGGCATTTTTAGAGGTTATCTACAGGGCACTACAACACTTGGTAATCTATATGGCAAGAAAAATTACGACGAACATGGTCCAAACGTTCGTCATGAATCTGAAAAAATTCTTTATTTAATTTTTATGACATATAATGAGATAGAAAAGTAATGATAAAATCAGAAGTGAAGAAAATGCAAAAAGAATTTGCGGAAAGCAAGAAATTGTTTTCTTAATGGAGTTTTCATTAATAGAAAAGGAGGTAGATGTAAAGAGAGAATATGATAAATAGAACGGGTGAAATGCTGTATGATACAGACGGATTACTAGACGCTCTAAGAGAATCTTTTAAGGAATTTTTAAAAGCTGAAGCTAGAGGGCAGCAAAACAGTTGGCAGTTGATAATGCAAAAGAAACTAGGGCGAAAATAACTGAATCGTTCGTTATGAATTTGAAAAAAATTGTTATTAAATTTAGATTATATTTAATGTAATAGGAAATTTAATTAAAATCAAAACACAAAAAGAGAAGAAAATGCAAAATGACTGTTAAGGAAGCAGGAAACTGTTTTCTAAATGAGTGTTGATTAATGTGATGGGAGGAAGAATTACAGAGATAGGCAAAATGAGAAATAACAAAGGTGAAATGATGTATTATAATTAATTAGACATTTTCGTAAACCAATAGAGATCGTTAAAAAAGGCCTAATTTTTTCCCTTTTTGTGTGGAATAATATTCCTAATACAATTCCGAATATACTGTACAAATTTTGAGGTAAAGAATTTAATAGTTATTCAATTATGAATTTTCAGATTAATTCGCTGCAAGCACACACGATTAAAGCCTGTAACGACTTCAGCTAAATATCTATCATTAAATAACTGTTCAATTCTACAGTTTGAAATTTTTACAGTATATTCTGGAATGTTATAGAAATATTAATCTACAAAAAAGTAAACATAAATATAGCCTTTTTTAGCCAAATTTATTTGTTCCTAAAAATACCTGATTTATTTATAAAAATTTAATGAAGGATTTTTTTAATATAATTTATTTCGAAGTTCGTGATCAACCGTATATTAGATAAAATGTTGGATATTTTTTTGATAAATACTTCTTTAGTTATAAAAAAGTTAAGACGATCACTTTTTTTAAAACTATAATTTTGAAAAATATATTTATTGGAAATTTTGCATATCATATTGAAATAGAAAAAATACATATTAAATATTTTTCAACAAAGAAAAAAAAAATTTCACGCAGAAAAAAAATACAGGTATTGAATCTTTCGTGGAATGGCCCTTGTAGGTATTTTTTTGGGTCTACAACTATTTTCTCATAGTTTATTTTGTACCTTCTGCTTTAGCATTTTTTTTACTAAATAAATTTTGTCTTTTTATTTTTTCGCAGCTTGTGTCATTTGTACAAATTTGGAAATTAGGTACATTCCAGCAGGAACTTTATTTTTCATAATTACCCATAATTATATTTACGTAAAAGATTATAATATACATCATGTTTAATTGTAAAAAATTGTTTAAAAACCTTGTAATATGTAAATTATGAATATTGAGAAAAATACATCACAGTACCGAAATTTATTTTTGTCATAAATCTGGATGATATTTAATTTAAAAAATATGTAAACTCATAGCAACCTTATATTTCGAGAAATACCAGGATGAGATTTTTAAAAAAATGTAGCATTCATCATTTGTAATTTCAGAAAACGGTAAAAAAACTAAAAATGTTTAAATTATGAATATTGAGAAAAAATATCACAGTGTCTAAAATTATTTTTCAAAAGTATCCAGGTGATTTTTAAACTTCAAAAATATCTCGATCCCGTCAACAACCGTTTCTGGAGGCCATTCAAAGAAAAAATTAAAATACGTCAATTATTAATATTCAGAAAAAAATAGTGCCGGGATCTCAAATTTGTAGGTGATTTTGAACCAATCTATGATTCTAAAAAAATCTATTTCGATTATTTTTCTGACTCGGGGGCCTCAAAATTTCGACAATCAATAGAATCCGCGAAAGTAATTTTTTACATAAAACCAATATCTTCTTATTGATATGAGGATATAAAAATATTTTAAATTTATATTTTATTCCAGCAGGAATGCTAATTTAACTGGAATAATTTTGGATAATTTTTTATCATATTATGATAGAAAGTTTAATACATTGTCTCTTCGCTAAGTTAATATCGTGAACTCGAATAACGATTATAGCTCTTCCGTTAAATCTAACAGCGATAGTAAATTTATGAAATTGAGTTTGTGAATAATCATAATATAATTCTGATCTTAATCTGATGCAAGTTATTAGCGCATTATCATCAGTAGAGCATACAAACCTGGATGTAAATCCTCTCGGGGAATCAATATGAACGGCTGCTTGAAAAAGGACGGCCCATACCAACCAATAGATCCGACATAGTGAAAATCGATGACTCGGTGGTGGACTTGCCTGTTGAAATTAACAGAAAACAATTTTCAATTAAAAAACAGAAAAAACTAAAAAATTTGTTTTTTTGTAAGATTATCATTGGATATATACTTCCCTTTAGGATTTTTTATTAAGTGAAGGATAAAAATCAATATCTTTCGTTTTCTACTTGATAAAAAATATTTTAATTTTCAGATGATTTAGGATTCACGATTTTATAATTCAAATTATTCATTTTTAAATTAGGGAAACGAATGCAGAAACGTAATAAATACAGATTTCACATTATTTCCCCTACACGCAAAATTCCTTTTCTACCTCTGTTCACAAAAAATGTTTTATTTTCCCTCGATTTTCGCTTAAATGCTAACTGAATTACTAAAA
Source organism: Belonocnema kinseyi (assembly GCF_010883055.1). Classification (NCBI taxonomy): domain Eukaryota; kingdom Metazoa; phylum Arthropoda; class Insecta; order Hymenoptera; family Cynipidae; genus Belonocnema; species Belonocnema kinseyi. Next base: position 134,820,527 of record NC_046659.1, on the reverse strand, counting down.
TCCAATAAAAAAGTTCTACTTTGGTTTTCTGTTAAAAATTAATTTTCTTGGTAGAAGATACTAATCCTTAGTTAATTTTTTTTAATTCAAATTGATTTAAATAAAAATTTAACTATTAATATTTTGGTTAACAATTTATAGCTTTTATGTGAAAATTCAAGTACTAAATGTTTCACTAGTAAGTAATATATTGTTGATGAAAATTGAAATACCTTGTTGCGAATTGAAATTACTTGTTAAAAATTAATTTTATTGTTTCAACATTCAAGCATGTTGTTGAACATGTTTTTTGTTAATTTTAAATTAAACTAATTCGTTGAAAATTAATTTTACTGGTAGAAGATTTAACTCTAATTTTCAAGTTAATTTTTTGGGTTGATTGACAATCAATATTTTTCAAATAAAAATATAAGAATTCAATTATTATTCAGTTAAAAAATTAACTACTAAATTTTTCACTGAGAATTCTTTTTTATATAAGAATTTAACTACTTTGTTGAAAATTAATTTCATTGGTTGTAGATAGAAGTATATTATTGAAAATTATTTTTTAATTGAAAATTGGTTTTCTTTACCTGAAAATTTAAATATTTAATTTTTAGTTAACAATTAATGTGTTTTACTAAAAACTCATGGTTTTAGTTGAAAATTAGACCATTGAATTTTTCATTGAAGAAATATGTTTTATGATTTAAAAAAATTCATTAACTTTTTTTAAATTTGAACATATTAGTGAAAAATTAATTTTTGTAATAAAAGAATAAAATATTTTGTTGATAATTTATTTTTTTGGGTTTATTATCAACTTTCTTTTAATGGAAGTTTAACTATTCAATTTTTTGTTGACAATTCAGTATTCTTAGTTAAAAGTTCAAATACTAAATTTTCCGATTGAAATTTATCTCTTTAACTGAGAATTCAATCACTTTGTTGAAAAATAATTGTATTGGTTGCGGATTAAAGCATTTTATTGAAAAATGTTTTTTTAGTTGAAAATCAATTTTCAATAACTGAGAATTTAACTATTAACATTTTAGTTAAAAATTGATAGGTTTCACTACAAATTCATCATTTTAGTTGAAAATTGGAGTATTGAATTTTCATTTAAGAATAATGATTTTTTGTTAAACATTATTCTACTTCGTTGAAAGTTAAACTAATGCCTCAAATGTTAATTTAATTGATAGAAGATTGAACTATTTTCTGAAAAAATCATTTGTTTGATTGATCATCAATTTTCTTGTAATGAAAATATAACTATTAGATTTTTGGTTAAAAATATATGATTTTTATTTTCAAATTTATTCCTTTTAGTTTTAAATTCAACTATTATTTTTTCCATTAGAAAGACATTTTTTGGTTGAAAATTCCACCACCTTGTTGCAGATTGTACTGATTTCTTTGAAATTTATTTCATTGGTTGAAAATTCAATAGTTTTGTTCGAATTTTATTCTTTTTGAAAATTAAACTATTTAATTTATAGTAAAAAATGGATTATTTTTATTGGAAATTCATCCATGAGATTTTGTGTAAAGAATTCATCACTTTTGCTTGTAAATTATGCGAAATAAATATTCTTTAACTGTAAATTTAACTGATTATTTTTTGGTGAAAAATTTATAGTTTAGAGTTGAAAATGTCACTATTAAATTTTTCATTGATAATTCATCTTTTTAATTTTGATTATTGAAGAATTAAATAATGTGTTAAAAATTGATTTTTTTTGTTTAAAAATCAAATTTCTCCAAATGAAAATTCAAGTTTTCGTTTGTTAGATAAAATTAGTTGAATATTCAACTATTGAATTTTTTATTAGGAATTCATATTTTTGTTAAATTATTCAATAACTTGGTTAAAAGATAAACTTACTTTTAAAAAATTATTTTTTCTGTTAGCATGCAGAACTATTCAACTACTTAGTTAAGAATTAATTATACTGGTTGATGATTGAACTTTTTGATATGGAATTTGTTTTTAATTGAAAATTTAACTATTCAATTTTTCATTGAGAATTTATCACTTTTTTAGACAAATCTACTAGTTGAGCATGAAATAACTTCTCTGTTGAAAGTTCATATTTTTATTATAAAAATTCAGCTATTTTCTGGAAAATTAATCAGGCTCAAAATTATTATTTATTTTTCAATTTGAATTTAAACATTTAAGAGGCTGTTGTCCTAATTTGATCCTCAGATTATCAGTTTTTATAATTTCCAAGAATTTCCTAGCTAAATTTGAAATTTGAATATTGAAGAACTTTTTAAATTTTGATTTATTGTGAATTTATTTTCACAATTTTATACTCCTTTTACTTGTTTTCTATAAAGAAAAAGAAATCAAACTTTATTTCCAATTTAGTTGAAAACAATGGAAAATAAATTTTTTAAGGAGAAATTGAGTGGTCTTAAAATAGGGAGCATTTATTTGAAAGTGTTAGTGAGAATTATAAAAAAAAAGTTCAGAGTGGCTTGAATAAAATCGTGGAATGTCTTTTTAATGAAGCTTCGAAAGATAAAGATACAAATTTATTTGAAAGGTTACTTATAACTCATTCTATTATAAATAGGAAAACTTTGCTTTTTACACTCCAAGTTCCATATAATAACAGTTTCTAGGGTTGCTTTTTAGCAGCCTTGTTACTAAATCGACATACTTAAAAAGTAAACAGCCAGGGCCACCTCAACTGTTTCCAATTGCAATGCATAATAGTGCGCAATATACTCGACTGAGTACCCACGCACTGCGTATCGGCCAATGAGACAGTAACAATCGTCTTTTTTCGGCAACATGGATATTTTTTTTATATTAAACGATTAAATAATGTTTGATAATATCCGTTTTAAAAATAAAATATAGTAAAACGTGCAACATAGACAATAAAAATAAGAAATGGAGGTTTACCGAGAGAAGTATGTAACACTAAAAATTTTAAAGAAAACTTTTCTACGTTCGCTAAAATTATAAATTGTAAAAATTAGCATCTTTTTGAAATTTTGGAATTCAAATCTAAAAAAAATTCTTTCTAATAAGAAAAATCGTATAAAAGCTTTTATAAGTTCAGTAATTTTTGGAGGTAATTATTACTATAAATAAAAATAGTTTTAATACTAAATATTACATTAATTTAATATTAATTAAAATTAATAATGTTAAAATATTACATTTTTAGTTTTTCAGGCAATATGCGGTTTTCGGTTTTTAGGTTCAGTCAACGAAAATTAATATTTTTATACAAAATCAACAAATTGTAAATACCTATTGTTTTCAAAAACTCTTAGGATACGATCAGCTTTCGAAGTAAATTTATATTTCAGCACAATTTTCTGTTCTTCTGTTATTTTGTTTCGTCGGAAATTATTTGTTACTTTAATGAAAAATTATTAAATTTCAAAGTTTTTTTTAGAATTTTGTAATATATTTAGGTTATGTTAGCCTCTGTTAATATTTTTGGTTGAAGCTTAAAAATTTTATTGAAAAAACAATTAGATTTAGAGGAAGTGTAGTTTAACCAATTTTAGGTTCAATTAATGTTTTAAATTAAAAATTTGCACTTTTAAACAAGAATCATTATAATTTAATCAATGTATGAAAGCTTCAAACAATTTCCAATTACTTTGTGTTTTTTTTGTATGGAAAAATTGTATTTTCAATCAGAGAAAATTGTATTTTTAAAAAGGAACAAATTTTCAAATAAATTTGATTTCACAACCGAGAAAAATTTGTTGTACAGTAGTAGATGAGAATATGAATTTTCGCAATGTTAAATTTTTAACATTTTCTGCTGGAAATCGTAACTTTTCTAATATTTTGTCGATTATTAATTATATATCAAATTATTTATTTCAATAATTTACTAACTTCGGTAACTGGAAACTTTATCAATACCATGTTTGAAAAATTACTAGTTTCAGGAATTTTAAAGATCAGAAATGTAATATTTTCAGGATTTTAAAATTTCAGAAATTTACTATTTTCGTTTGTTTACAATTTGTAAAATTACTATTTTAGAAATTTGAAATATAGAAAATTTAAGATTTTCGGTATTTGATAATTTTAGAGATTTATTATTTTCCGAAATTCAGGCAATTTTCAATTTCGTTCATATACTAATTTTGGAAATTCGGCAAACTTCTTTTTCGGAAATTTCGTAATTCGTCAAACATTTCATTTCACAAATTCGCAATTTTGTGAATTGGAATCCTCGGAAAAGTCAAAATTCGAGAATTCGATATTTTCGAGAATTATAAATCTCAGAAATTACTATTTTTAGAAAAGTGAAAATTTCTAAAATTTACTTTTTTGTGTTATTTAAAAATTTGTAATATTACGAATTTCGAAAATTTGCGATTTCAGTCATTCAGTCCTTTCTGGATTTCAGGGAATATGATATTTAAAAAATTTACTATTTTTGTGAATTTTAAATCGCGGAAATTTACTATTTTCGAAAATTTTATATTTTCTGAAGAGTAATGTTTTCGGAAATTTGAAAATTGTATAAATTATTAATTTTTCAAATTAAAAATTTGCGTCATTTATTAGTTTCCGAAATTAGAAACTTCGGCAGTATGAAAGTCAGAAAATTTATTACTTTCGGAAATTTCAAAATTTGTAAAATTAGTCATTCAGAGAATTGGCAATTGCGAAAAATGGAAACTGCGGCAGAGTAAAATTTTCTGAATGTACTATTGGCGGGATTTTAAAATTTTAGGAATTAACTATTTTCAGTAATGTGAAAATTACACAAATTTACTTTTTTTTGTCTATTTAAAAATTCGGAAAATTACACATTTTTCAAATTTGATGTTTCAAAAATTTACTAATTTGTGGAATCTGAAACCACAGGTCTGTGAAATTTCAAGGATTTTAAATCGCTGGAATTGACTATTTTCAGGAATTTCAAATCTCGGGAATTTGATAATTTGAGCAATGTAAAATCTCAAGAATTTGATGATTTCAGAAATTTGCAGGGAATTTTGAATTTGATTTTTATCATATGAAAATTTGGTAACCATGCTTGAAGAAAATATGAAATAAAAAGAAAGCTTTCTGGACACATTTTCTGTAGTTTCCTTTTTTCAGGAGTTTCAATTTTTCTGAAAATTTTTGTTTTGGAAATTATTTTTTCGGCATTTTTCTAAATTTCGGACATTTGTACAGGTTCCCACACTGATCGATCTTCAGGGAAAAAAAGAAAGGCACCTTAACAGCTGGAAGTGAACTGGGTTTTCGCGATGACTTTTGTTGAAGGAACCTATACGTCTTTCTGTACAGGTTCACACATTTACATTCACTTTCCGATGGAACCTGTACATGCATGTTTACACGATTATTCAAAGGTTTCTTCGTCTGTACAAGTTCTTTTTCAGACTCATAGGCAGTTTTCTTCGAAAAATGTTTGCATGAGAAGCGTTAAGATTACCTGTACAGGTTCTTGTGGAGGTTCGTGTAGAGTTACATGTGCAGGCTCCTTTGAATATCCTGTATAGGAATTTTTAGCTGAACCACCTTTATTTTCTAGAGCTTTTATTTAGAATCCAATAAAAAAAATGCAACACAATTAGAAAAATTTGTATTTTCTCCATATATTACTTCTCTCAGTGATAATTTAAAAAAAAGGGAAAGTACTTAAGGATGAAGAAGTGAGCAGCCAAGTAAGGTACACTAATGAGAATATCAAACACATACGTGCCGAGTGCCATCTGTCAGATTTTTTTTAAGTGAAGGCGTGCGACGAGGTGTAAAAAAAGTATAGGTATAAAAAGCAAAATGAAAGGTACCAGTTTCCGGACAGCGCCTGAAGGGTTTACCTTCATGTCGAAACCGGATGGCGAGAGCCACTCGAAGAGAAAAATCATGAAAACAGAAGAGTGTATGGCGACGAAGCCAACCAGCATCCAGGAAGCTGTGTCGAATGGTTCTGAAAAGTAATGTCAGCACATTTTAAAATCTCACATTAAAAGACAATTGAATTTTTTGAAAACCTTTCCAAATGATAATTTGCCAAAGAAAACTGATAGAAAAGTTACTTTTTCAAAATGTAAAAACAGAAAAAGCGCAATACAATCTTTCAAGCTTTAATGTTTTTTTTAAAGAGATTGTGATTGAAAAATAAGGATTAGAAGAGTTTCAAGTACCAGGTGATGTATTATAAATCTTTTTACTTAAAAACGTGAATGCATTAGCCTGTCCGAAAAGTGTCCGGCCTTGTGGTGTTTCAAGAGTAATAGTTAATTCTGTACTTCTGTTTAATGTCGAAAAAATAGAATAAGCATGGTTTTGATGTTGCTCTGCTCAGCCTTGCGGGCTTTCTTTGCTCTTGGGTTACAGGTGTCTTCTATTACAAAGATTAGGTATTTTTTCTGAGGATCATAACCATTGAGATGGTCACTGTTCTCGACTCCTGAGTTTAGGCCACACGAGTGCGCAGAAAACGATTGGCACGGGTTAAGCCAATCGGAAGACGAGAGGCAGCCAGAATAGTTCCGTGAACCAACACCAGGAAGCGCAGAATGCTTCCTGCCGCAGTCTGCCGCAACCGAAGAGGGTGTAAGACAGGGACTGAGAGCGACATGCGTAAAGAGCGTAAAATCCGTTCCTCGCCAGCTATTCTCCTGTTTGTATTTTCTCAGAGTAACGAGCGAGAATGTTCGATGCGAGTTTCGCCAGCTTTGCGAGAACGGAGACTGAGTGACCGAGAGACCACCGCGAAACTCGACGTTGTCAGATGCGAGCCTCTTCGTGAACGCACGAACGGGGCGAAGCTCGCTGATCCGGACAGCAGGCAGAAATCATGTCGAATTCATCACTAGCGAGCGTCTTCTCGTATCATAGATGCGTTTTTCGATATCTGAACCGTTTCCCAGATCCAAAGGCTGAATTATAACGAGGAGGAGAAGAGTTTCTTTGTTCAGGGCGCTCATATAGCATAATCAGGGGCGGACCCAGAAAAATATTTCGGGATTGGGGGAGAGGGAGTCTAAAAACCTCCCCTGGATCCGCCACTAAGCAGAATATAAATTTCATTAGAAGGCACTTCGTCACACGCTATATAGTTAAATACGTCACATTATTTGTGAGCTTTACTTGAACTTTACTTTTAAATTTATATTTGACAAATATTCTGTAATTAATCTATTTATATATTTTGTTGAAAATTCATTTACTTTTTTCAAAAATTCATCTATAGTTGAAAACTCTTTTTTATTATTTTTAAATTATATTTATATTGTTTTGTTGCAACATTCGCTTTTGTCGGATTAAAATTAACTTTTTTGATGCAAACTCCTGTTAAAAAAATGGGAATCCAAGGACCAAATTTGGACAACAACGAACAAACAAAAACAAATAATCCTATTGTAATCTGAAAAAACCAATAAAAAAGTTTAGACAAAGATAACAAAGAGGAAAGAAAAATGAGAAGGCCGACAACCACATCTCGTTCCTCCTCTTTCTCTTTCTTTCCTCCTTTTTATTTTTATTATCATCAAATTACAATAAAATAACATTCAAAGAAAGAAAAAGAGAAGTAAGGGGGTGTGGTTGGTTGTCTTCTCAGTTTCCTTACCTCTTTTTTTTTGTCTAAATTTTTCTTTTTTTTTTTTGTGGTTTTTTTTTCAGATTACGATAGGATTTTTTGTTTGTTCATTGCTGTCTAAATTTAGTCCTTGTATTCTTGTTTTTTAATTTTTTAACAGGAGTTCGCATCAATTTGATTATTGGATGATAAATAGGATTTTTAATCTGAATTTAATCCAATTTAAATTTCTTAAATTCTGATTCACTATTGTGTTTTTAATTCATATTTTTGGATTAAAATTAAACTAATTTGGTAGAAAGTTGAAATTCTTGTTCAGAAGTGACGAATATATTATTTAAAAATAAAACGATATAATAGAAAATTATTAAATTTTTTCGAATGATGAACGTTCTTCATTAATTCATGTCAGTACAAAGATACTGTTAACTTGGAATTAAATGTTTAAAAAAATTATTGTGGAATCTTCTAAACCAGCGACATGGCCAGGATTTTTTTCGGGAGGGGCTTCGATTTTTTCCGACAGGGGCTTCGGAAAGATGCACAGGCAAAGAATGGGGGAAAGAGTAATTAAATAATAAAAAAACTTAGTTTCCGGGGCCCAAACTCCACCCCTGGTTATGCCACTGTACTCGGCAAGGCTCGCGAAGCTCGCGGCGTGCTTCTTCAATGCAGAGGATTCGAGTAGCGTCCAGTCTCGCTGCGAGTTCTCTCGGCAACCAAGGAGCGCGCCTTTGAGTTTCGCGTTGCGCAATGCAAGGCTACGAGGTTCACCCTGTTTCCATTTTTTTCGCGTAAGCAGAGTCGAGCACCACAGCTGGCCACAAGTTGCTCAACCAATCCGATAGGAGACTTACCGAGATCACTTCTTTTCTCCCCACAACGAAACTCGTGATACCAAGTTAAGTCACTCTACTCGAGGACTGAGGAAATAAAAGGCTGACCTGCCTTACGAGACTCTTTGAATCGAGAAGATAAAAGGGCGAACGACGCTTCGCTCTTAGTCCTTGGTATAAGAAGGCGGATAAGGTGCGAATCGAGACTCTCGAGTGGACTACGGGAAATCGCAGTCCACAGCTGGATTATCTCTCCGAGTAGCCGTACGGCTTAATGCTCTGGAAGGATAAAGGCCTGTTGTTTTTGGTCTAGGTACACTCTCTCAGACTCTAGATATTTCTTTCTTTCCTTGGGTGAGCTGTCACAGAATCCAAGACATTTTTTCATTGTGTATTGGTTTATCATGATTACGTGTAGCAGACTCCAATACATTTTTTTATTCGTTTATTCCTTCTCTTGGGTACGCTGTAAAAGGTTCCAGGAAATCTTATTTTATTTTTTATCTTGGGTACGTTGTAACAGGCCGCAAGAAAAATTATTTATTTGTTTATTTCTCCGCTTGAGCACGCTTTAACTTGATTGAAGACAATTTTCATCTGTTTTGGGCACACTTTTGACCCTCTTTTGGGCACACTGTAACAGGCTTCACAGCATTTTGTGATTTGTTAATGTTTTCCTTCGGACACGCTGTTTATATCTATTTTTTTGCGTACGCTTTAGCCGCTCCAATACATTTTTTATCTGTTTATCGCTTCTCTTAGGCACTCTGTCACAGGCTCTAAGACTCCGTTCAATTTTTTATTGATTATTTTGGGTACGTTGCAACAGGCTCCAAGACATTTTTATACTATTTATTTCTTCTCTTGGGCACACGGTCATAGGCTCCAAAGTATTTTTTTATTTGTTTATATTTTTCTTGGGGCACGCTGTCACAGGCTCTAAGGCATCTTTGATCTTTACTGTATTGTTTTAAGTACGCTATTAAACAGGCCTGAGGGAATTTTTAAATTATGCTAACCTTGAATGCGCTGCCACAGGATACAAGACATTTTATTTTCAGCACTTTCCTTGAGTGCGCTAGAAAGGGCACCAAGCCACTGTGATTTTATATTTCCTTTTGGGCACGCGCCCTAAATTCCAGACTAGCTACTTTATATTTATAATCATATTTTCTAATTAAGATTTAATTTTCAGTCATTTTTTGAAGTAGTATATTTATCTAAAAACATTATGAAATTATTTAAACAATTTTTTTAACATTTAAATTATTAACAAATTTTATTTTAACAACATTTTCAATTTAACCATTTTTATTTGCTTCAGCACTTATTTTTCGATAACTGAAGAAATGTAATAAAATTGAAGGCGAACCATTCATTACGATTTTCAAAAGTATGTTTAGATAAGTAATTATTTAAAAAATTATATCTGTTTAAAAATTAATACAATTGTATGTGATCTATTTTATTTCATTTTTTATTTATCGAACGAAATTGCTTGAGAAAATAAAGATTGTTTAAAAAATAGAAATCTATCAAAAATTAAAATGAAAATTACTCGAAAATTTAAAACTTCCTCATGTTAATTAAATGGGATTTTGAAATGCCCCAATAGCCATACTTTGTGAAAGAACTGAGAATAAAATATTGTTACTGCTACGACTGATTATAATTAATAAAACGTCATCATAAGAAGATAGAGTATAATTAAATAATAATTCATTCGATAAATGTTGCATTAATCAATTTATATTTTTCTTTCTGGTTCCAAAATTATGTTATCGAAACTCATAGACTCATGAGCATACTTTTTCCGAATTATAACGATGGTTTCCGGACATAAATGGCCGAATTTTTGGCAATATTCAAAAAACCCTTTTTGTGCAATGCTTCCCGTCATCCTGAAATTCGACGCGTACTTGTTTTAATGTTTATGCAACTGGAATCGCTATTGTTCTAAATATGTTTAGGTCCATTTTAATTAATTAAAGGCCCAACATAGATCCTTCCTCAGTATCAAACAAATATTTTTTTAAATAAAATAACTTAGCCAAAACTAGAGTACAAGGTCGGATGCTTTTCGGACATACCACGTATCGTGAAAGCAGATTTCTAAGAGTTATAGATTCTTCAAATGCATGCACTATATTTGCTTCAGAAGATCAAGAAAAAACAGGGTAAAGGCATATATTTTTACGGTTTTGGGATTGTATTGTGAATTCTACATTTTTACAAAACTTTTGCTTAATTCCTAAAAAACTTATTTTGAATCATTTAAAAATGTTTAAAAACAGATCTTTTTAGATTGAGTCACATGCACACATTTGAGGAAAAGTCGAATATTAGGGATTTGTTAAAATGTTTAAATTAATAGAAAATTTCGTGCTGAGGGAAAATTTTATTAGTTGACATCTGAAAAAAGTAAAAATTAAAATCGGTTAGTACCTTCTCTTTTTAGATTTTGCGATTCAAGGTTTTGAAAATTTAAAAAAAATCCGATGGATTTAAAAATTGTGATAAATTTTTTATGTGGACAGTTTTCGCTAACGAACAATAATGTAAAATTATAAATATATAAGAAACATTAACTTTATTAAAACTTCTTTTTTAATATGGAAAGAGTTTGTTTTCTTTTTTAAATTGATTAATTTAAACCCTTTTTATGATAACTTGAACATGCTGAACCTGACCTTTTTGTAGCTCATACCAAAGAAATAAATCATTATTCTTTTTCAAGACAAAAAATTCATGTGTAAAATGTTTGAGAATCGCAGAAAATCATCAAAAATATCGAAACCCGAAAATTCCTGTGTGACAAAAAAATTAGTTTGTGAAATAGCACCTTGTTATGTTTCACGGGTTAAAAGTGAAGAAATTTCAGGATTCAGAAATTAAATTTTTTTCAAATGCGTGCAATTTTGTTTTAATATTTGAATGTTTAAACAAACAAAGATAACAGAAAATATTCAAAGATTAAAAAAAAAAATTTTTCTAGTATTTTTGGATCCTAAACCTCAACTTTTGTTTTCTTTTTTGCTGTTTGAGATCAAAAAATTTTGGGACTGAAATTTTGTTATTGCTATTTTGAAACGCTTTAAACAATAATTTTATTAATGTGAGCAAAACAAAAAGGTATTTCTTTGGCTCAAGCTCAAAAAAAATTAGATTCGACATATTCTATATCTTTTCAAAAAATGTGGACTAAACTGAATGCAACACACAAAGTTTATGATGTTAGACTAATTAATTCTATATGAATGTGAATTCAACGAGAGCGATTCCCATTTTGTTTAATAATTGTTATAAACAAGTTCACTCATATTGCATTTTTTATCATAGATACATTATATTTTATTTTCAATCACTTTTCTTCATGTCAAAGGTAATATCTTGACACAGTATACTGCCATTTAGCAAAAAATTTTATTTTCATAAACAATTCTAATAAAGAAATTTATTTACTTTGCATTTCTGGATAAAGGACATTCTTATTTTACCGCAAAGTAAAAATTTTTTGACATACTTATTTTATTGTTTATTGTTATAAGCATTGAAAAAATAAATAATTATAACTATATTCATACTCGGACATAGTGCGTCCAAACACAGCCCTTCGAGAACTGACACTGCACCTCGAGTATGAATGAAAGAAGCTGTGGGGGTTGTATAGTGCTTACTCAGGCGTGAAAAAACAGGAGCGTTACTGCACGGTTCTGTACTTTAATAGGGGACCTGTGTAACTGCGTAATGGCCTTACGGTAGTTCACTCTAAGCGAGAAGCACAAAAATAACGAATAAGCACGATGGCGAGCTCGCGTCGATCAGCAGTGGGTCTCCGATACCTATTGAAGCCAATGGGCCTGATTGTATTATTTCGTATTATTAAGCGAGCCTGCTTTTGACATTAAAAGCAGCACCTACGAAAATTCGAACATAGATCGCGAAGTAGTATATCGGACTTATTAGAGAAATTTTAATAAATAGAGCAGTGAATATCAATTTATTTTAGTCAAAAACGTCACACGTACTTTTAAGATTTATTATTTAATATAAGATGTCTTGATCATATTTCATTTAAATTAAAATTCCTTTTAAGCAGTTCCAAATTGGTGGCGCTGTCGTACCTACGCAAAAGGGGTATTAAACAAGGAAGATAGGTGTCGGGAGTCCCAACCTCCAACTGTCAAGTGTTAACGTGAGAATTGTGATAACTGGGTATTTCGTGGGCAGTTATTTTAATATTTATGAATGTAAGCGATTTTATGTTACGTAACTTCTTCGTATGTCTAGTTGTCAAACTGAGTTACGCGCTTAATGCGCTCTACGGTAGAGCTGGTGCTTCCCACTTAATGTGTTTTGTCCACTGACAGCGCCAAAACCGGCACTATCTCCGATTTTTACTGTCTATCTTGTAAAATCATCATCTTTGATAAAATAATTAACAAAAAAGAAAAGTTTGATATTTTTAAAAATGATAAATGAGTGTATTAGAATTGTTTATATCAGTACCAATAGTTCTTAAATAGCAATATTCTACATCAAAATATTATTGTTGAGATGTTAAATAAATATTCGTCGTAAAATAATTATTGGCTATTTTTAAAATGTGATATAGATGACATTTTTTATAACAATAACAGATGTTAATCAATATCTGTATTCTGTTTAAAAAACATTGTTATGCTGAAAAAAAAATTCAGCAGAAAAGAAAAATTTGTTGGTCATAAATGTTACATAATTGAGTTTGCTTATAACAATATTAACTGTTCTTAAAGGGCAATATTTTCCGTGAAAATATTATTATTTATGGAAAAGAGGACGCAAATATACTTTTAAAAAAGTTTTAATTTCAATCATAACTAGAAGTTTATTTGTTTATAACAATTATTTATAAAAATGACAATAGCCTTTGATTAGTTTTCGATCATCATTATTGTCATTCAATATTTTTTCATTGAAATATCATCATAAATTTCCAAGCAGGTATTTAAAATATAAGTATTTATTATTTTTACACCATTTTAACTAAAATAACAAATTTATTGATCTTTTTCTCTCCTAATTTTAATTCTATTTTTCCACATTTAATTATACGAAAATAAGTCAGAAATATTCTTTAACTATTTTACTTTAAGAATTTTTGTAAATCTTTGGTGTAACTTACCTAAAAATGCCGTTGGTGAAATAATGCCAGTCCTTTTTCCTACTACGATGGCTATTCCAGTTTCCATATATGGCACTGTAAAATCTACGACTGCTTCTCTTTCGGAATTTATCATGAGAGATGTCATCACCATATCCGTTTTCCGATTTACCAAGTCAGCTATGAGGCCATTCCATTTTCCATTCTAAAAAATGTATTATATTTTATTTTTATTTTTGTAAGAGAAGATAGTAAGAGCTTGAAAAACTTATTTTCAAGCATGTTTAGTGTTTCGTAATAAAAATTCTTATAATCTGTGTCAGCCGTCTTTCCGTCATTCTGCCGTACTTCTTTCTTCAAAGGATAAGGGAGAGAAACTTATAAGTCACAATTTCTAACCACTAAATCATATACCTTGACTCACAACTCACAACTCACAACTCATCACTCATCACTCATCACTCATCACTCATCACTCATCACTCATAACTCGCAACTCACAACACACAACTCCAAATTTTCAACTCACAAATCGCGATTTGCAAATCTCAACTGCCAACTCTCAACTCTTCACTTTCAACGCGCAAATAACAACTCGTTAGGGAAGGGGAATTATAAGAAGCGGGAAAATAAAGTAGGGGTAAAGTAAAAGTGAAGTAAAAGAAGGAAAAGGTATGAAAAATGAATGCAAAGGAAGTGGGGACGGGAGAGGATATGAGAATGGGGGAAGTAGGAGAAGTGGTGGGAAATAAGGGCGGGAAAAGTAGGGGAAGTGAGGATCGCGGAACTAGTTGGATCTCCGAACAAGTATAAAAATATTCAAAAGTTAAATTACCGATGAAAAAGGATTTTTTGAAAAAAATTTTCAATTTTCAACAAAGTGGGATATTTGTATATCAAATATGTGAATTTTCAACAAAAAATATAAATTTTTAGCTACGAAGATTAGTTTTCAAACCGAAGCGGAAAAGATGAATTTTTAAAGAAAATAGATGAATTTTGCACCAAGAAGTTAAATTTCAAACTAAAAAAGTTTAATTTTGAACCTAAATGTAAATAATTACATTTTCCCTTTGAAAAATCTTTTTCAACTCAAAAATACAAATTTTCAACAAAATAATAAATTTTGTACTTAAGAGATTAATTTTCTACCTAAAAATACAAATATTTAACCACATATGTGATCTGTCAATCGAGCAGTGAAATTTTCAATCAAAAAATATGAATTGTCAACACAAAAATTAATTTGTTAGTAAACAATTTTTTCAACAAATTTTTCAATAAAAGAAAACATTTTTTTATAAAGCAGGTGAACTTTCAATCAAAGCGGTAACTAACCAAATTGTTTGAGCAAGTAGTTTAACTCTCAATCAAAAATCATAATAAAAAAATAATGAAAAATGCGCTTTTGTTAATTTCTACCTGAAGTTGCAAAAATACATATTTTTCATTTGTTTTATTTTTTATTACTTTTTATGATAAATTTAAGAAACATGCGCACATTTTCCAGTTTTAAACAAATTTTGGTCTCATTTATCTATAAAAACTAAAACATGAGCTCTTTATAGACAACCTTATCATCTGCACAGAGATCATTTATGACTATTTAATGATATTTATTGTAAATTATAGGAACTATATGTTTACAACTTAAGATCATTGAGCTAATTACACTAATTTATAATTAGTGCTAATATTTTAGTAAAAAAGGAAGAAAATTTTGTTTATTCAAAACTTAATGACATGCACCTACGTCTCCAGTTTATTAAAAAGTGCACTTTTCATTATTTTTTAAAATAATATATTTCGACAGAATAAATTTTATTTCATTTTTTCATTTAGTGTTATTTAATTCCATTAAATACACCCCATACAAAATAAACAGCATTTTTATTTCCAGGCTCAAAAAATTTTACAAAAATTGAAAATTTACAATCAAATTGCCTAGTATTTAGAAATGTAGAAAAAAGCATTAAAATTTTTTTCGCGCAGTGCTATTACCAATAAACCTAATCATTTCATATTTTAGAAGAAAACGTATGCTGACCGACAGAAAAACTTGTTTTTTCTTCCTAACCTGCAAATTTACTAATTTCAAGAAAAAATTTTCTTTAATTTCTTAAGTTCTTAAATTCTTAAGACCCAAAAAGAACTGACTATGCAGTGTTCAATCGAAACAGTTTTTATTTCTTACCTCCAAAGTACCCCATTTGCCGTCCTCGACTCTGACAAGTTCGTATGTGAAGCCAATCTCTTCGGAAAATTTTTGTAGCAAGTCAATGCAAAATCCACTACAGCATTGATAAAGGCTTTCGTTTCGCTGAGCAGACTGAATGTCCATCCTGCAATGTAAATAATTAAAATCATCACCAATAAAGCACAGAAACCAGAACCAACGTTCATTAATTATTCAGAACTGACACTCTTAATGGAAGCAGTAATTTTGTTATGTCAAACAAACATTTAATTTTCTCTGGAATAATAAATTTCTGTCCGCTGTTATTGGAAATATCCTTTTTATGCATTTAGTCTATGCAAATTAGACAAAAGGAGACTTTTTGCTGGTACCAATATAAATATACATAGTCTTTTTTTGCTGAAAATATTCGGCTGGAAGTTCTTATTAAATACTGAACTCCTTAAATCTGCCAGGACAGTGGGTATATTTTTATTTAAAAATAAAGTCATAATAAAAATATTTTCTATACTTTTTCCTGAAATGTAGCTTTTGGATAAAAATGAGGCGAAGAGTTCATTGGTCTCAAATTTCGGGCATACTATTGTTGTTTTTTTTAACGTGGGTAAGGGGCGGTTGTGAGGTCCCTCCCGTAGCTCAAGGCATAAAGAATAGAGTGCCACATCCGTTTTTATTGTCAGGATAGTAAACCGAATTCGGTCACCTTCACCACGTATCACTTCAAATGTGGTTCTTCTTGTCACGGCAAAGTGATCCTCACCCACTCCGCCATCTGGAAGCATTACTGGCAGGAAGAAGGGAGAATACGGCCAAGCTGGGCTCAACAAGGTTTGACATGAGGAACTTTTAGTCCGGACGAGGTAACCAGTTTCTTCTGAGGGGACCCACAGTTCAAGGTGGGATCCGAACCACCAAATCGCCAGTAGAGGAAGATGGACAAGAGAATGCCTGGCAGGAGGAGACCTGTACCAGAACTTAACACTTGCAGGATAGGAGCAAATAAATCCTGTCCGAAAATGAAGGGTTCGTTGCATGGAACACTAGAAATAAGGGCACTATTAGGTAAACAATCAAATCGTAAACCTAATTTTACAAAAAGCAACAAAGGGTTATATTTTTCTTAAGTCCTTAGGGGAAAACAGAATACGAATTTTATAAAAAAATTTCTTTTATGATCACTCAAAAATTTAAAGGAATTTTAAGCTCTTAGTTTTCTGAATGTGTAAATGTAAATTTTTGATTCTAGGAAATATTCTAGACAGGAATTAGATGGCATACGTAAGCAATGAAAAATCTTTTCGTAGAGGAGTTCGGTTAAGGTGATTCTTCTGTAATCAAAACGTCAAAAAAATGAAATTTGATTCGCGTATATTTGTTAAAAATCCTATATTATTCCCGCAAATAAAGCTGTCGGGTTAAAAATGTTTATTTGTTTACAGACTGTCTTTTGAATAATTATACGTTAATAATTTAGAGTATGCTCGACTATTGAGTTAAAAATGGTTGTTAACGTTGTAAACAAATTAGGAACAAGTGTCATATTTTCGTGACCCGCAATGATTAGATATTAAAATTTATATTTTATACATGACACACGAGAAAAATTAATTATATATTATAGCAATTCTATAACAATTTTGTTTAAAATTGTAAACGTTTGAATGAACAGGATTCCTTTCTTTTCGCAGAATAACCTGAATATTTTCAATATCCAAATTCCTTTTTGTCATATTTTATAATTTATCAGTATTTTGGAAAAACTTAAATAATAATATTATTCAAAAGTAATAAGGGTAATTATTAGTAAAAACATGCACATGTTTATGACGAATGATCTTATT
>NC_046659.1:134719026-134802875 GCF_010883055.1 Belonocnema kinseyi | reverse complement strand
TTGTCATATAATAATTATATAATAGTCTTATTATCGGTAAAAAAATTTTCTGTTTACTAAAAGTGCTTCATATTAATGTAGGAATGATACATAATTACAAGAGTAATTGAAAAGTTTATAATAACCATTATTATAAGCAATTCTTATTGCAAAATATTAAAATTTCAGATTTCTTTAAAATATAATTTCCTTCAATCGCCAGTATCGCCGAGTACCTTTATGTATTTCGAAAACTTAAATAATGTATCATTCGTCAAGGTAGCAGTCTCTGAAAAGGTTTTTTTATTATTTTACTTTACATTGTATGTTCAGAAGTTTGTAAAAACTTATTTTAGGTGTAAAAAATTGTTTAATAAAACTAGGAAATGTGCAAAATAAAAAAAAAGTTTTTCAACGACTGCCATCTTCGTGACAGTGAAAAAACTTCACTATGATACATTATGATACCTTAATGGAATACGTTCTATTAAAATTTACAGTTCTTGTGATTTTAAAAAATACGACCGCAAAGAGTGAATGACAAGATATTTCTGTGCTTCTGATTATAAAAATTGTGTGAATAATTAACAATTTTTCAATGACCAGGAAAATTCAGTTAAAAGACAAGCTGTGTATTAATTTGCGAATACTGCATTTATTATAAAAAGCTCGAACTTTCAGAGGATCTGGTGACTTTTCACGACGCCAGTGTTTTTTCCTTGATCGGCTAAATATTCCCGCTTCTACCCATGGCGCCTTATATAATATTATTTATTTGATAATAAAAAAGACTAGTTAGGAAATTAGAAATAGATTTGAGCCTTCAGAATTGTAATGCATTGACTTTTTATTATTATTTACATTTACAATTACAATTACAAGTTACATTTAACATCTTGATACGAATTTGCATCACAAACAATATTATGATTTCGTATTACATTAAAGAAATTGAATTAATAGTGAAAATAACTTCACTTCAAACACTGTTTATTCGATCTACTTTGAAAAATGTTGTGATTGGGCGCGAGCAACCGACTGGAGTTTCATCGACTTCTTCTGTGGACATTATGGTAACACTGGCGGTTTCTATGTTTATTTTCACTCGCCTTCTTCGCTTATAACGATATATATAAATTCCAGCAAGAGAATCAATGCTCTTCAATATTGCAAATACCTCACCATCGGATGATATCACAATTTGTTCATTATCCGGTATAATCTCATAGAGGTTATCTTTTGTTCTCAATTTAAGTAACGGATTGTCAGGAAAAGTATATCTTCGAAGTTCGAAAATACGGTGCGGATTTTTTCGAGAAATAAAACGAATGAATTTAAGATGTTCAATTCCATATCCACGTCCATCGGAAGAAGGAAGCCTGGTAGGTGGAACTATGCACCGGGGAGAAGCAGAATGCCCTGAAGAAGAAGAGCTGGCTGGAACATCAGTTCTGGCAGGAGGAATCTTGAGAGGAGACTTTGACCTACGCCTGACAGGAGGAGAAGGTGACCTAACCGGAGACCTATTTAGGTCAATAGTTCGATTATTGTGTACAGATTCGAAACTTAACTCTGAAACAAGAAACAAGAAAAACTTTAAATTTAATTTGACTTACTTTCATAATTGCCTTAAATTCATTAGGTAACTTAATTTATGATATTGATTTAAATGAATGATCAGCCTGCCTTGGCGGATAGTGATTTAGGGTCAAAAATAAATGTAAAAGCCACACGATAAATCAAAATTTTGCATAGCAAGTGTAAGCAAGAAGTCCCTTTTAACGGAAACGAATTTAATCAGATGCCAGCGGAACTTGCTGGATTCTTCATACCCAGGCCCAGGCTTCGAAATAGGTAATACAGCCATTTTTCTTATTCTGATTTCGTTATTAATTAAAATCTTTTTCATTAATTATGTGTTAAAAATTCGTGCCATTATGTGTTGGCTTTTTTTACCATATACGCAATAGAAAAATATCCTCTAAAAATTTACTCGTATTTCCATTTCGGCTTCCAAAAACAGGGATGAATTAAATAGCAATCATCTCTTAGAAAATTGGTGATTAGGATCCCTAGAAAATTGGGAAGACTGTATTTACCTTTAGGAATGCAAAACATTATTTTTGTTATAAAATAATTAACCTTTTTTTACAAATTTTCAAAAAGCCATACCACTGAAAATAAAAAAAGAATATTTTCTGGAAACCCCCAACTTTTTTATTCTTTCAAATATTTTTGAAAATGATCTGCTAAGAGACGGAGGCACTCGATCAACGAACTACCTGCCATAGCTACCTGATCCTCCGCATTAGAAATCTTACTTTGAGAACTCAAATAAATCAGACTTCAAGGTTTTCTTTTTACTGTGTGGAAATTGGGGCCCGTTCACAAATTAAGTAAGAACTTTAGGGGCAGGGGAGATCTGAAAATATCATAATTTGTTACACTATGGGTAAGGGGGGGGGGGGCAATAGATTAGGTTGCCTAATATTTTTAGAAATTATCCCTATAAGAAAACCAAGAATTAAAAATCATCGTACATCGATAAAAATAAAGATGGCCGAATATAGGGTCGGAAACGACGAAACGCAAAAGAATGAATGAATTAATGGGAGCGTGCCTTTATCTAGAGGGATTTTCTTGTAAATTTTTGGGTTTATTAAAAAAAGTGGTTACTTCGTCGAAGAAAGAGAAAAAGAAGTGCAGAATATGTGAATGGAAACAAGAAATTAATAAATGGGAGCGTGCCTTAATTTTGAGGGATTTTTTTACATTTTTGGGTTTATTTTAATTAAAGTGGTTACTTGGTAAATGCAAGAGGAAAGAAAGTGCAAGAACATAACTGATTCTTATTTTTAATATTCCTAATTCTTTAGAGATCTGTGTTGTATTTCAAACCGCGGCGTATTACTTAGAATTTCAAGAGTATCATTGATATTTACATAAAAGAAATTAAGTTTGTTTCAAATTTTATTTTCAATCTGTTGCAAAATCACTAAGTATTTTAATTCGAAAGAATTCCTTTTGAATAATCAAGCTTCTCAAATTCCTTTTTCATAACATGCACATTCCGCTTTCCGCCGAAATAAATTAAAATTAAATTCGTACTTATTTGTCACAAGTTTAAATTCAGTTTAACTTTTTTCTAATTTTAAAAATTATTTTGTCGCTTTATCACAGTACGTTATCCATACTATACTTCTTATTATCTGATTTTTGAAATTACAATTCAGTGCCTCGAGTTTATCCTTGTGAGATATTTATGTTTCACAAATAAGTATATATAAAATTCAAAATTTCTAAAATTCCCAAAATTCTAAAACTCACAAAAATATATTTTTTCAAATGTCCAATATGTTAAATTCTTTTAAATATTTCGAAAGTTTAGAGGTCTTCAAAGATTTTTAAAATTTCAGAATTTCTCAAATTTCCTTAAAACTTTTAAATTTCTTGAAAGTTCTAATGTTTTCTAGAAATCTTATCATTTATATTCACCATGTCGATTTTAAAAATTCAAGAACTTTCTGAAATTTCCGGCATTCGTACAAAAATAATAAATAACGATTCTGAGAACCTTCTATCGCAGAAATCATGCCTCTTTAACGAGAAACAAGTTTCGAAAATACAACATAAAATTGGGCCAAGAAATTCAGTCGAAATGAGTTTTATTGTACTTTAGTTGTTTTTCTTTTAATTTGGTAGGCAGTCTAATTTTAAAAATTCAATATAATTTTTAGTTTTTTGGTCTGAACCACGAAATTTGATTTCCAAATATAAGCAAACGATGACAAAACCATGTCAATAAACAAAATTTGGATATTCAGTTGTTGATGTGCTAACTTCAAGTACATGGAACTTTTATGGATACAATTTGAAAGGGGGAGGGTCGGTAAAGCCGGTTTTTGGCCTAATTTATTTTTGGACCAAAAAATCTGAAAAAATCATGGTAGTATCTTATAAGTATCCCGAGTCGATTGCACGTTAAACGGACTACCCTTCATCCCCCCCCCCTACAAATATAGGAAACACCACTACCCACCAACTGTATTTTCGAGAGATTTGACACTCTTAAACATGTATTCTGAGGTTAGCTCGGGTTCACTATGCTTCTCGGGGTCGCCGAATACAAATCTGGCATCCTTTAACTTTTATCGCGTCAGGTTCAAGGTCATTGGAAGGTCAAATCGAGAGAAAACGGTTAAAAAAATCCAAAAAAGTACGTTATAGGTTTTTGGAGTCGCTAATTACGAATCTGTCATCCGACGAACTCTATCGCTTTAGGTTCAAGGTCATTTGAAGGTCATTTGAAGGTCAAATCGAGAAAAAACGGTAAAAAAATATATGTTATAGGTTTTTGTGGTCGCTGATTATGAACCTGGTGTCCGCTGACCTTTATCGCGTCAGGTTCAAGGTCATATTTTTTTCCAGCGTTTTCTCTCGATTTGACCTTCCCATGACCTTGAAACTGACGCGATAAAAGTCAAAGGACGCCAGATTTGTATTCGGCGACCCCGAAAACCATAGTAAACCCGAGCTAACCTCAGAATACATGTTTAAGAGTGTCAAATCTCTCGAAAATACAGTTGGTGGGTAGTGGTGTTTCCTATATTTGTAGGGGCGGTGGGGGTGGCTGGGAGGTGGAGGGTAGTCCGTTTAGCGTGCAATCGACTCGGGATACTTATAAGATAATACCATGATTTTTTCAGATTTTTTGGTCCAAAAATAAATTAGGCCAAAAACCGGCCTTACCGACCCTCCCCCTTTATCCTGAAGAACCATTATTAGTTTTGAAGAAATCAGATATAAGGAGAGCGTAAAAATAAAAAGACCGAGAGAGAATATACAGTTAGCGTGGCAGTAGTAGGGATACTTTGGTTAGCGTGGCAGCAGTAGGGATACTGAAGAAACTCGTGAATTTCGTGCAGTCGCTCGTTATTTTCAAGTTGCACCCATCCCGAAAGTGGTTTCAATTCTAAAATTATTTTTTCTTAAAAAAATTGGTTAACTAAGACAACTGAGATATATTTTACTGAATTTAACTCAGAAAAGTAAATTTAGCCTGGATTGAAAATCTTTTATTTTACGTCACTTATAAAGAAGCTTCAGTTTTAGGCTTTTAAGTGTAGTTTTAATACATCTAGCAATAGAAGTTTTGTTTTAGAAAACTGCAACTACAGTCAACGCTACTTATTTCGCCGCTATTTACCTTGCCGGTTCCCCTAACTCTCGGTCGAGCTCTTCCCCCACCACGACCACGGCAACGTTCGTAGCGTGCGAAACAATTCGCATCAAGCACAGTACATGAAGCTCAGGCTTGGAAGTGGGGGAAAATCGTTTCCAGGAAAATTACTCCCCTACTGCCCCATCCGCTGCAAGGTAAATAGCGTCGAGTGTCTTGCGATTCAAATTTTTTTTAGTAGTCTTCACAATGTGCTAAGATTTTAAAGTATTTACAAGGATTTAAATTGAAATAGAATACATACCACGATTGACATGTTGTTATTTGCAGAAAACCTAAAAAGATTTATATAAATAAAAAGGTATTACTATATTTACCAATAGAATAAAGGATAGCTGCTAATAATAGGACCAGAGTAGACATGATCATCATTTTCCAAATTAGAAGGAACTAATGACCGCAATAGTTAAGACTTCTTTCAACTGGGTATCTAATAATTATTCTGGTGATTTATTTCAGTGCTTGACATAGTTTATATTTCTAATCTCATGAAATATCTATGCCTCGCGTTTGTTCTTGCGAGATATTTGTATTTTATTACTCATTCCAAGAAACAAAAGAATATGGTTTCAAGTATTATTTTTTGAAATGTTCATCGACGTGAAAAAAGCACCGTTACGCAGTCCCGAAAAATCTCCCGTATTCGTATTGCTTATTCAAATATTGCAAAATAAAGCACAAATGTATTTATCATGATTATTTAATTTTTTTCTTATTTTTCTTTAAATTGTGTTCTATGCTGCGCTCAAATATGTATCATTTTAATAAATTTGCATCATTACAATTTATAATATGCGTAAAAATGGAATCATACTAATTCTTATTTCCTTGTTTTTATGATTTTTTGAATTTTTAATCTTATTTTTTACGATAGAAAGGAAATCTACTTGTTCTATCGGAAAATCATTAATAATAAATTTATAGATCTTTGTAGGCGAACAATTTTTGTCTGATAAATATAGTTTGTACTTGTGTCGCTTTTTCAAAAAATATCAATATTTTTATTTTAAATGTAATTTTTTACGATTAAAAACGAAAACTACGCGTCCTATCAAAAAGTGATTCATTACAAATTTGTAGGTCTTTTCAGGGCTTGCGATTTTAGCTAATTTATTTTTTTGGCATCTTGCATAGATTGACCAAAAAATGGAATTTTTGGATTTTTCATTATTTTTGGTACAATCAAATTTGGAATTTTCAACTTTTCGACCAAATTAAAAAAGTAGTTAGGATAATCTTGTGGGGCTTCTAAAAATCCACGTTTTTCTTTTTCTGATTTTTTTATAGCATGCGTTTTTTGGCTTAAAATTTTCGTTTTAGTTGTTTTCTTTTTTGGATTTTGAAAATGAATTAACTCTATTAATTATATTTTTGTAAAAATAAATCGCAAAATAAATTGTTTGAGTTTCTGAGTACTATGAATAACCGCAAACAGAATTTTAAAGTCATGAAAAAATGTGGCTTCAAACGTTTTTAGTAGGATCAAATTTGATATTTCCAACTTTTCGACTAAATTAAAAAGGTTATTATTATCATCTTGTAGGGCTTTTAAAAATCAACGTTTTTCTTTTCTTGATATTTTTTTATATCATGCGTTGTTTGGCTTAAAGTGTTCACTTTAGTTTGTGTTTTTGGATTTTGAAAATGTTATAAATCTTATAATTGTCTTTGTGTAGAAAATAGTCATAAGGATAAGTTATTTTAGTTGCTGATTACTATAAATAACCGCACATGGAATTTTTAAATCTTAAAAAAATGTGGTTCCAAAAATTTTGAAAATGTGCTCACTTTCTTAATTTTATCCAAAATAGCTGGTTTTCGAATTTGTTCTTTATTTTTAGGCCTTGAAAAAGTGTGCAAAAGCTGAATCCAATTTTATTAATTTTTCTAAAGTTATCGTTCCTACAGAATAAAGAGCACAGACCACGGACTACAGACAGAAATACAGACAGACATCTTTGTAAAACTTTTTTTTCTTACTCAGTGGGTCTCAAAACTTGGATTTTTTTTTAAACTGGCAAAGTGAAATTTCAAATAAAACCAATACCTTCTCATCAGGATGAGAATGTAAGAATCTATATAATGAACCGATGTTATCAAATGCTTTCACTTTCCAAAACTGTTAATTATTTACATTTATGCCAAGCGATAATTTGAACTGTGATTTAAATACAATTATTTAAAAATACTTCAACATGTACACAACCAAAAATATGGTAGTTAGGTCAATATAAAAAGTTTTGAAATAAACAAAAGTTTTTGTTATTTAGGAAAATAAGAACAATAAACGTCATTGACAAAACATTCTTTGGTAATTCATGAAACATAAAAATATTTTTTTAAACAATTGGAATGAGTATTTGCTTAGAAAACTTGTCTAAATAATGTCTATTTGGTAATAAACATTTTTATGTGACATCAATTTCTCTTGAATGTTATGCAAAAACTATGAATTCCACCAACTAATTTTTGATAAACTACAAAAAAAGCACTGATTCATCAACATTTTTATAGCATTGTGAACAATTTTTTCCTAACTTAACTCGCCAAAATTGTAAAGAGTTCACCATCAACCGAAGAAGACTTTTCTTAAAATTCAGTCAAAAACAAAAGTTTTTGTTATTTACGAAAATAAGAACAATAAACGTCATTGAAAAAACATTATTTGGTAATTCATAAAACATACAAATATTTTTTTAAACAATTGAAATGAGTATTTGTTTAGAAAACTTGTCTAAATAATGTCTATTTGGTAATAAACATTTTTTATGTGACATCAATTTCTCTTGAATGTTATGCAAAAAATATTAATTCCACCAACTAATTTTTGATAAACTACAAAAAAAGCACTGATTCATTAACACTTTTATAGCATTGTCAACAATTTTTTCCTGACTTAACTCTCCAAAATTGTAAAGAGTTCACCATCGACCGAAGAAGGCTTTTCTTCAAATTCAGGTCTGACATGAGGAAACCCTGCAGAATGAAACGTTAAAGAATAATATCAGACATGATGAAACCAGACAGCTGGAAACCCATCTACATGAAACCCGGCATCAGGGCTGCTTTTAGGAAAATGCCTACTAGAAAAAAACCTGGAGCTGAGTTTACTAATTTGAATAACACAATAATCAGATATTTTGAAATGAATATTGTTCATAATAGTTTTTTCTTCTTACTCTTCAAGAATGATTAATAAATAATTGTACCATAGTGGACAATGAGATAAGGAAGAAGGTTAAGGCACAAGAACTAGGAAATCGTACAGATTCTTATCGCTTCTCCATAATAGTGACATTAGAGAGGTAAAAGTTTAACTAAAAATAAGGGCATAAATGAAGTGAAGTTAAAAAAAGAGAGTGGGGATTGTTCAATTGCACAAAAAGAATAGTTTAAGAAAGTATTTTTTTCATTCATTCATTTATTTTTTATTTAGGAAGGTCACTTTTCCATTAGAACTCGTCGCAACAACATTCGTTCCTGGTGTTTTTATATTATTCCATTTAAAAAAACCCACACCAAAAGTTGTTCTTTTCAGTCGTGTTGTGAGAAGGCGACCCTGGAGTATGTCCGGATATATAGTCAGAAAAAACATGCCAAGGGATAAATTATTCATTAGAGCTGGAAAGTTTAATTGGAAGCTGGTTTTGAGTTAGAAGGGATATTTTTTATTTCATCCAATTTTTTCCGGATAAAAATGAGGCATTTTTTATTTCCAATTTCTTCTCTTTAACTACTAAACTTATTTTTATTTAGCATTCTTTGAGTAGAAAATCTTCATAAAAAATTTATACAAAACTTGTTTCAGATGTTCTTATTTTTTTTCCTCTAAAAAAATTGTTCTGTGTTTTTCATCTGCTTGCACTAAATGTTAAGGATCCAATAAAAAAAATCAGATCGGAATATTTGTTCTGACAATAAAAAATAATTTAATCGCAGGTTCGTATGCTTCTGTCTCTTTGTTTTTAAACTACTTTTGCTCATTTACTGATGAAGAATACTGAATGCGTAATTTAGAAAATGGATGATGCATTAAAAATTATAATTAATTTTTTATTATCATTTCTGATTAAAAGTTACTTGTAAGATTTTTCCGACTTTAGATCACAACACTTAGTCCATTTTACTTTAACATTATTTTTAAAGCTGATTTAATGCCAACATTAATGTCGAAACTGATTTAATACGATGTAGGACTGCAGATAATACATGTTATATCCGCTTCGCTTTAAAATATTTTTTTATTAGACGTAGGCGACCTACTGGAGTTTCATCGATTCCTTCTGCAGTCAATATGGTTACCCAGGTACTTTCCATGTTTATTTTCACCCATTTTCTTTGTTGATTTTTATAAATATATATTCTAGCAAAAGCCTCTTCAGTCTCCAATATTGCAAAGACTTCACCATCAGTCGTCGATATCACAATTGGTTCTTGTGTTGACACAGACTGAAGGTTATTAAATGCTGTTTTTAATTTAACCGGTGTATCGACAGGAAAAGTGTATCTTCGAAATATAAATACTCGTTGGAAATGTTTGCAGGCAATAATTCGAATTATTGCCCGCAAAAATATTCACGGCCGTTACAAGAAGGAAGTCTGGCAGGTGGAACAATGGTCCTAACAGGAGGAGAAGGCGTCGAAGAAGGCATTTCTAAAAATTCAGGTCTCGCATGAGAAACCTCACCAGAATTATACCCCTTAGGTAGAAACTTTGCAGGTGGTAACTCGTCAAGGTCAAGTTCAGAATCATCACTTCCGAAAGAAAGATACCTGGCAGGAGGAGACCTGGACCTTTCTCTGAAAGGAGGAGGAATCCTCTCAGGAGAATCAGAAAGATGGCTTGGACGAACACCAGAAATAGGGGCGCAATTGGGTAAACAATCAAACTGTAAACTTAACTGTGCAACAGTAACCAGATGATTATATTTTTCTGAAGTTTTTAAGAAAAGAATGAATAAAAATTTCTACAAATATGTTTAAATTTTAGAATTATTCACATAATTAATGCATTTATTTAGTCTTAATTTTCTGATGGCTTGAAAGGTAAATTTGCTATCCTAGTAAACGTTTTGAAAGAAATGGTTCCAAAAAATATTATGATCTGGAAAAAGGGGAGGGGGGGCTTTTTTCATTAAGAAATGTCAAAAATATTTAACTTTGGTCCAAGTTTTATTTTATTATTTAAATTGAAGTTTATTAAATTATAAAGAGTTTCGCTGTCAGAACTTTCGTTTTCTCTATTTTAAAACTCTCATCAGACACGCTATTAGATCTTTTTAAATTTGACCAGCCCCCGGCTCACCGTTTTTGTCAAATCTCCACGTTTTGAGACCCTTCAAATCCGAAAAACTGGATTTTACTAAAATGTCTTTCTGTATCTATGTATGAGTATGTGTATGCATGTCTGTTTGAAAAGGTTTGAGACCACTTTTTTCAAGATTCAAAAATTCTCTTTATGGTTATTTATAGTACTTCTGAATAGGCACATTTTCTCCTAATAACTCTTTTGAATAAAAAAAAACATTTCTAGAGTTATAGAACTTACAAAATTAAAATTGTAAGCTAAATATTGTACGATATCTAAAAAGTCATACAAAAATTTACTTTTTGAAAGCCCCACAAGATTAGCATTACAAATTTTTAAATACCTATGACAAATTAAAAATTCAAATTATGATTGCACCTAAAAATTCTTGAAAGGTCTATCGAAGAGTGGGCTATTGAAGGGTTTCACTGTATATACCATTTTTTTCAGCGAAAGAATAGAAATGCACGTGTTATTAATCGTTTTTAAATATTATATATTTCCATTTGCCATGAAACATTTTCCGATAGGACACTTAGTTTTTGTTTCGTTAAAAAATATATGAAAAATTAATTTTGAAGAGAAAAGGCACAAAAAAACTATTTGTTTATTAATAAGCTTAATAAGTAACTTTTCTTCATCTACAGCATATGATTCACCTTCAGAAGGTATCAGAAAGTAAACAAAGTCATTTGAATAAAGCATTGTATAATGGCTTATCTCTCAAAGTGGCATCTAAGGACAAAAACAATTATTCAAAATTAATTTTTTAAAAATATCTTTTCATTTCCGGTCGGGTGCTTTTCCAATTAAGCTATTAGAGATATCAAAAGAAGAATTCTTCCAAAAAATATACACTATCTCAAGTCCGGTATTACATTAATATTAACAGTAATTAAAGGAATCTGTATTATCATAAGAGGTAGTTACCATCGGTTAGTGTAGATATCAATCCACAATCCGTGAAAATATAAACCAGTACTATAGATCAAGTTAACTCTTCAGATTACAGAAAATACTTAACGCCATTACTGACTAGATGGAAAATAAATTATTGAAATTTTGTTAAATTAAATTGTTCCCAAAAAAAGATCTACTCATTAAATTAAACTTTTTCTATTAGTTAAATTTTATTAATTAATGAAAAATGTTAAAAAAATTGAAAAATTAGTAAATTAAATTTTTTATAAAAAAAGATCTACTCATTTCGCTCAACTTTGAAATCAGAGCATAAAAACATTCATAATTTTGAAGTGTCTACAGTTAAAATAAAACATTTCCAATTGATCCGTTGTTTGAACATTTAATAACATATAATTAAAAATAAATAGCACCTTAATATCTATTCGAGTGAGCTTCAAGCTTCGAAGATTTTTTTTTAATTTCGCCTATAATGGAGGTAAAAATTGATTATTTCTGATATTTGCTAAATCAGAAGAAGTATATCAATTATTATTTTTATTATTTTTATTTAATTAAAAGGACCAAAATTTAGATATGTGATTTGCTTCTGAAGAAGGTGGAACATTTTTTTCAGTTAATTTCTTGATAAGAAATATTCATTACTTTTAACAATTGTATTGAGTCAGAACTAGGTATTTTGTGCTCTTTAAAGAAATAAAAATGAGCGATTCCATATTTTTAAACTTTGTAACAAATTGGAACAAATCATATCTTTGTAATAAATTCATTCCCGAATTCAAAGGTAGCATTTTTTTAAGATAAAAAAACTTTTTATCTTGAACTTTCGCTAAACATTAAAATAAAACGTTTTTTACGAAAAACAGTTTATAAATTTTTTTGAAGCAATTTTCTTTTACAACAAGAAAATTTGGTACCCTAAAAACGTTAGTTTGAAATAATACTTTCTTTTTTGTCCAACAGTTTATATAGAACTTATGGATAGAAGGAACATAATGTGTGGCCTAATGTGTGACTTGCATATTCTGCCTTTTTTTAAAATTAATTTTTGTTTTGATCATTAAAATTTGAGAAAATTTTTCGAAAAAAATAATCCTCCTTTCTTGTGAAATAAATTTCCCCTTAAAAACAACTATCCCCTACGCGAATGATGAAGTACAATTTTCGAATAACTTTTTTCATTACTTTGATTTGTAAAATTCTGCAATTCATTTGCTTCTGTTTTTGTGTTTGAAATTTCAAAAGAATGTTTTTGAAAACTTTCATTTCTCTACTATAAACATATAACAAGAAAAATGAGATAAGAATATTTTTTATAAATATAAAAAATCATGGAAACGTAGATTTCGACGAAAAAATGCTACCCTGAACATGTCCGAATCAATTAAAGAATGGTTTTATTTATAATTAAACAATGAAATAAACCAGAAGTTTTTCAATTACCATTATTTTTCCTATTATTGAATTCCACTCGATTCTTATTATTGCAATAATATTTTCATCATTGCATATATTCATCTACAATTTCAGTTATATTTAATACTGATGAACCGGGGTTTAAGTTCTATATTTTAGTCCCTAGGGAGAAAAGATTGACACCAGTTGTAAATAATGCAAATTTTTAATTGATTAATAGATCGTTTCGAAGCATGGTTTGATAGATTTTCTGAATCGAGGCAACAGTTTAACATGAATCAAACTAGAGTACGAAACAATTTCAGACATTTGTGATTACTAAAAATTTCCATAAAGTTCCGAAGCTTCGAGAATTTGGCAAATTTCCAATATTTTTGACATTTTTAACAATTTATAAATTCTTAATAGATTTTCCATATTTCAGTACTTTTTTGCGTTTTCTTAATTCATAACAAAATAAAAATTAACTTTACAGAAGTCCTTTATACGAGCAGAATTCATACATGTGTCATTTAAGTATTATTTTTTGTATTATTTATTTTCTGCTGAAAAAAACTGGTTTGAAAATTTAAGGACGATTAAAGCCATAAGAATCTTCGTATCACTGACTTTTTAATTGTTATTATAATTACAAGTTACTTGTGAAATTTTAAGCAGACGTTGGACCATAAACATTATGTTTTTCAGTTTTAACTTTTGATCAAAAATTAATTAATAGTTTGAAGAACTTGTATAAATAAATACAGAAAGGACCTAATAATTACGATATCTTCCAGGTTAATGGTTTAGGATTTATTTAAATATTAAAACAATAACGTTTAAGAAAAACAAGTGCTACTAGTGTGTGAGTTTTTCGACTTTTAAATGATTTTATTGTTTTTACCACAACATTATTACTCATTTTTTTAAATAAGTACAAAATTCAAATCCATTTACAGGTCATGTAACTTACACATAAGGAAAGGCACACGAAAATTCTCCCAGACGTGAAAAAATAATTTTGTCTCTTCTTAAAAAAAGTGTTAACAACTCAAGTTTGTACACCCTCTAACAGATCTACTTAAAAAAATTTTGCGATTGGGCGAGTGCAGCCTACTGGAGTATTAACGATTTCTTCGTGGCTCAAAACCGTGATTTTGCCACTGTCCATGTTTATTTTCACCCTTCTTCTTTGGTCATGATGATGAATATACATTCCAGCAAGCACGTTAGCACTCTCCAATATTGCAAATGCGTCACCATCGGATGTTGATATCACAATTTGTTCCTGGGTTGGCAATGGCTCATAGATATTATCTTTTCTTCTCAATTTAATTTTTTCTTTAGCAGGAAAAGTGTATCTTCGAAGTTTAAATATCCATTGCGGATTTTTTTTTGAAGTAAGGCGAACTAATTTAAAATTTTCAAGTTTACATCCACGTCCATCAAAATAAGGAAGCAAGGAAGGTGAAATAATGCACCTGGCAGAAAGAGAACGCCCTGTGGAAGAAGACCTGACTGTATAGTTATATCTGGCAGGAGGAATCCCGAAAGGAGGAGACCTGGATCTGTATCTGACAGGATGAATCCCAGAAGGAGGACACGTAAGCGTAGACCTGACAGGAGATATTTCAAAAGAAGAAGACATGGATCTGAACCTGGCAGGAGGAATCCCAAAAGGAGGAGACCTGGACCTGGACCTAGAAGAATGAGAAGGAGACCTAACCGGAGATTGATTTAAGGCAATAAGTTGTCTGACGCGCAAAGATTCGAAAGTTAAATCTGTAACAAGAAAGAAGGGATAAAGTTATTCAAAAACTTCACTATAATAATATATAATGAATATATATAATTTAACATATATTAAATTATAATAGTAATTAATTATAATAGAATATGTTTAACTCCACGTTTTTCGATTTGACCTATAAATTCCGGTGAAATGCCCGAAAATAATATAACTTCACAATTTGTTGTTTCCCAGAAATTCTATTAAGAATTTTTGCATATTGAAGCTCTTTTTATAAAAACAATTCTAAATTTTTTGCAAACATAAGACGTCTTTGAAATCTTTGAAATCTCTGTGAAAGTTTCGTTCTGTTTCCGAAATCTTTTGTATTTCTTTGAAATATTTAAAATTGTTTAAAGTCCTTAAAATTTGTTGAAACCTGGTTTACTATACACTTTTTGTCATTTTGTAAATTCTTCACATTCTTTAAACTCTTCATGGAATTTTTATTAACTTTTTGTTAACTTTTAGAAATATTTCTAAAATTTTTCTGAAATATTTTGTATTAGTTTGACATCATTAAAATATTTTGAATCTTCGTAAAATATTTTAAAGTGTTAGAAATCAGGTTCACTATACCGTTTTTATAAGCTTTGAAGACCCTTGAAAGTTTCAAAATCTTTAAAAATGTTCGAAATTTTGGTGAAACCTGGAAATTTGGTAAGCACGACTTTTTCAAATATTTAAAATTCTCTTAAACTTTTTGAAATGTTTAAAATCTTTTAGAAATTTTAGTCAAACCTTTGCCAAATATTAAAGGTATTTTTAAAAATTTCCTTAAATCTTTGTGAAATCTCTTTACTTGTTGAAATAATTGTGATATTTATAATCTGGTGTAGTCTCTTCATTTCAGTCTATAAAATAATTGGCAAAATCTAAAAAAAATCGATAGGAATCTTTTAATTCTCTTCTGTAATGAGTAAAATATAAATCATACATTGATAAGTAAACAACTTTTCTGTTATATTTCACCGATAAGTTTAATACAAAAATTTTTCTTGCCTTTACCAGGATGAGCTTGAGAAAATAAATTTTTAAAAAATAAACTTAATAATCATTTTCTTCATTATAGAATACACGGATATTTTGCACTTAATGTTGCTAAGAAAAATACACAAAACTTTGATTAAAAATATCTTATCTCAAAAATATTTTGCTTTATTTTGGCTAAAGTTTTTTTTTGGGAGAGCTGCTAACATATTTCAAGATTTTCAAGATTTTCAAGTTTTTAGTGTCTTAAAAGAATTTTGAAATGATTTCAGGGTATTTCCAATTGTTAACCTGGATTGCAATTAACATACATCACAGACTAATAGGAACCGATAATTATTTGCGGAAGCCTTAAAAAAGTAGTAAGAATATAGTTATATTATTATATTCACCAATAGAATCAAGAACAATCGACAGTGATATGACCAGAGTAGAAAGGATCCTCATTTGTTCTTTCTTAGATAAAAGTGACTAATAAATAAATGGAAAGTTCACTTATTAGGGTAACTTATAATTATTCTGGTGCTTTATTGAAGTATATTATTCTATATTACTTATCTCATGAATTATATACAAGGAGCTTGTATAGGGGGTAGGGAAGAACAGTAATCGAGTTTTTGGCAAAAAACTCACGAGTTCTGAGTTCTTTCGGTCAAAATCTCGTAAAAAGATCCAACTGATATCCCACACTCTTCGGCAAACTCCCTAATGGTCAGACGTCGATTTTCGCGCACCAGGCTGTTGATTTTGTCAACGTGTGGGTCGTCAGTTGATGTTGAAGGACGCCCAGGATGCTCATCATCGTCAATCGACTGTCGGCCACCCTTGAAACGTCCATGCCACTTGAAACATGCAGTACGCTTCATGGCAACATCACCGTAGGCCGTGTTGAGTATGGAAAATGTTTCAGTTGCAGATTTCCCGAGTTTTGCACAAAATTTCACAGCAATTCGTTACTCTTTCAGGCTATCCATTTTACAATCCGACAAACAGAAAAAAACACTCTTTACTTAAAACCGTGTAGCTTATCAACAAATGAAGATATCTGCGACTGTAATACCGCGTTTTAAACAACTGATCTGCACGAAGTTAGCGACACCAAGCGGATTCTCCTGAAATCAAGTCGAGCCGCGAAATTCAAACAGTTTGCGTATTATTTAACAGATCTCGTATGGTTATCATTCACTAGGTATCACGGGGTAAAATAAATATCATCTTTTTATATTGACGATAATTTATAGGCCTATGTACTTGATCCTACTATTCAAATATTCAAGAAGTTGGCAAGGCCCTTTTGTTAAAAAGAACAACAGTTGTGCTGAACTTTGATAGGCTTGTGGTTCATCGTACCGCAAAAATTAAAAAGAAATCAAAATTAGAGCCAAAATTTAAAAAAAAAAAAACTTTTCCGGTACCGACACGCCATTTTGCTTGTTTGAAAAAAATGCCATCTTAATTTTTTTAGAAAAAAAACAACAAGTGTACTGAATTGCACTAGGCAGAGAAATTGTACTAAATATTGCTAGATTTATGTCCAATTTTGCCGTAAAGAATTTTAAAAAGTCAAAATTTTAGTCAGAGTAGAAAAAAAAAAACTTTTTCGGGACCAGAAACGTTATTTTTTGTTTTCGAAAAAAATGGTTCTGAATTGTGCTAGGTTTGTGCCAAATTGTGTCGTAAACGATTTTTTTAATATCAACATCTTAGTCAGATTTCGAAAGAAAAAATTTCAGAGCCGTAAACGCCAGTTTTTTTTGAAAATAAAACAGTTGTGCTGAATTGTCCATCGTGCCGCAAACATTTTTTCAAGAAAATAAACTTAGGAGAGAAAATTAAATAAAAAAACTTCCTGGGCCAGAAATGCCATTTTTTGTTTTGGAAAAACAACAGTTCTACTGAATTATGCTAGGTTTTTATTCTATCGTGCCGTAAAAAGTGTTTTAAAAATATCAAAATTGGAGCCAAAATCAAAAGAATTGTGCTGAATTGTGCTAGGTGTGTGCACAATTGTGTCGTAAAAGATTTTGAAAAAAATTAATAGACTTGGTATTAAAAAACGTTTCCAGGGCCAGAAATGACATTTTTTTCAAAAAAAAAAAAAAACAGTTGCACTGAATTGTGCTAGACTTGTTATCTATCCTCTCGCAAAAATTTAACAAAAAATAAAAATTGGACCAAAATCCAACAAATCTTTTCCTGGCCACAAACGCCATTTTGTATTTTCGAAAGAAAATCTTGTACTGGATCTTGCTAGGTTTGTGCCCAATTTTACCGTGAAGGATTTAAAAAAAAATTAATTTTGTTCAGAAAACAAAAAAAAAATTTTCAGGACCAGAAATGCCATTTTCGCTTTTTTTTAAAAAAACAACAGTTCTACTAAATTGTGCTAGACTTGCGGTCGATCGTGCCGCAAAATTTGTTTCAAAAAGATCAAAATTAGAGCTAAAATAAAAAAAAAAAGTTTTTTGGGCCAGAAACGTTATTTTTTTTAATAACAGTTGCGTTGAATTGTGCTAGGCTTGTAGTCGATTGTACCGCACACGTTTTATAAGAAAAGAAAATCAAATTTGACGAAAAATTAAAAAAAAATCTTTTTGGGCCAGAAACGCTATTTCGTTTTTTCAAAAAAAAGCAACAGTTGTACTGAATTGTGCTTGGCTTTGGTCTATCCTATCGTAAAATTTTTTCAATAAGGTCAAGATTGGGGCAAAAATTAAAAAGAAAATTTCTGGGCCAGAAACGCCATTTTGTTTTTTCAAAAAAAACTGGACTGATTTGTGCTAGGTTTGTGCACAATTGTGCCGTATAAGATTTTTTAAATAGTCCAAATTATAGTCAGTATTAAAAAAAAGAAACTTTCAGGGCCAGCAACGCCATTCTATCTGTTTTCTCGAAGAAACGACAGTTGTACTGAAATGTGGTAGGCTTGTGGTCCATCTTCCCGCAACAATTAAAAAAAATCCAAATTGGAGCAAAAATTTACAAAAGAACATTTTTTTGTGACATTAGGAACAAAAATTAACAAATTTAAATTTTGAAAATATGAAAGTTGTTGTGGGTTTTTCGAGGTCTGCAAAACAATTACTTTCCTTCACACTCTCCACTTTGGTCTATATTTTTGATGAAATACTAGTTTATTCGTTCTTGAGAATTTTTTAACTGAAAAATGTTCAAATTTCGAATTTCGCAAATCTGAAAGTTGTGCTTAGTTGGGTAATGAGTCGAATTTCGAAATTCACATTTTAAAAGAGGATAATAATTTTTTTCACACATAGCACAACCAAGCACCACTTTCAAATTTTCAAAATTCGCATTGTGAAAATTTTTTAATTTCAGAAATTATTCTAATGATAAATAAACTAGTATTACATAGAGAAATATAGACTTGAGTAAAAAGTGTGTAGGACAATAATTGTTTTGAACGCCTAGCTCAACCACGCACAACTTGCGAATATAACTAATAACATTTTTAATTGCGATAAAAATTTTTAAAAAAAGTTACAGTGAAGACCCCAGTCAGTGACACCATTAGCTTTTAATAGTTTAAGATTTTGCTTTTCACTTTTGGATACGCTACAACCACGAGTTTTTTTGTAAGTAGAAGTGAAGTAGTTTTTTTTTATACTCCTTAGCATGATGGCAGCAATTTTTCCTGAAAGTAAACTTTTTGGTCAATAAAGAAATTAATTCAGGGTGTCACTCACTGGTCCATGCTATGCAACATTTTGAAAATTGAAGAAAAAATTGCTTTCGAATTTTTTTAATAGGATAGGAAATGTTAATTTGAATTTTTACTTTATATAAAATATAAATACTTCGCAGCTATTCTCATGGCATTTTTTAACTGGAGGAAAATTAAAAAAAATAAATCATTTTCAAGAGTGTGCAATTTGTTGTTTTTTGGAGATCCGTAAGTTTAAGCGTTGTCTTTAGTAGATTTTAACAAGATTCACAAATTATTTCAATAAATTTTCGGAATCAAACAAAAATCTTCGAGCGCGAAGCGTGAGTGTCATAATGAAAATGTAATCCGTGTAGCCGTATGCGCAGGAATTTTTTTCTAATTAAAAAAAAAAACAGAATATAGGAACCGAATTGAAATTTTTTCCTACTATTTTCTTTTATCAGTTTGAACATTCCTTGCACAAACATATCTTTTATTTTTAGTAATTTCATCTGGCCCATATCTGATGGAGGTCAGCCTATCAATATTTCTTCAAAGCGGTCTACCAAATATTTTTAGCAAATCAAATTTTTCCCGAATGGAAAAACTCACGACAGATTATTAGATTACTGAAATTAAAATCTTCCTTATTTCAATTCAGGGCATTATAAAATATCCGACAGTATAAAACTGCCGCAACCGGGAAATTAAAGAAACTGAAAGTCTAAGTTCACGATTTCGGTTAGTTTGACTACTTTTTAACCGGCGTTAAAGTTATAATATTTAGCCCCAGTTTAATAAAAATTGACGTTTAATGTAAGATATGTTTACGTATCTATGCAAATCAAAGAGATACATTGATATAAATCAATCTAAAGTACCAAGAAATTTCGAGCGTTTGTGGATACTATAATTTTTTGTAAATTTCCAAAACGTTGACATTTTTTAAAGTTTTAATTATCTCAAAAATTTTAGCTATCTTATAAATTTAGCAGGAATGTCGAAATAATTCGGATTATTTATAATTACAATTTACTTGTAATATTTTGATCCGAATTTGTATTATAAACAATGTTATATTTTGTTTTTACACTTTTGTTAAAATTGAATTTATAGTGTGAAGCACTGTAGGTTATATATGGTTTATCTGATCTACATCGAAAAATGTTGCGATTGGGCGTGTGCGACCTACTGGAGACTCATGGATTTCCTCTGGGGTCAGAACCGTAATCTTGCCACTTAATCTGTTTATTTTGACCCTTCTTCTCTGGTATTCATAATGGATATACATTCCAGCAAGAACATTAGCACTCTCTAATATTGCAAAGGCATCACCATGGGATGTGGTCATCACAATGAGTTCTTTAGCTGGCACTAGCTCATAGATGCCTTCTTTTCTTCTTAATTTTATTTTCGTTTCGGCGGGAAAAGTGTATCTTCGAAGTTCAAATATCCGCTGCGGATTGGATCTTAAAGTAAGACGAATAAAGTTTAGGTTTTCAAGTCCACAACCACTTCCATCAAAAGAAGGAAGCTTGGTAGGTATATCAAGGATCCTGCTAGAATGAGAAGGCCTCGAAGATGCAGAGCTGTCTGGAGATGTGGGTCTTTTTTCAGTAGACTCAGCTGCAGGTAACCCGCTAGTAGTTCTGGTATTTAAATGGTAAATCCCGCTAGGAGGTCTAGCAGAAGAAAGTTTAGCAGGATGAAATTCGCAAGGAGGAGGCCCGGGACTGAGAAACCCTACATGGTGAAAACCGTTAATAGGAACCCCGACAGGATTAATCTCAGCTGCACGAAGCTCGATTGGCTTAGATCCGGCATCTAGAAAATCGGGGTTTTCAAGCCTGCCATGAGGAAACCTGACAGGAGAATGCCTGCCAGAAGGAGACCTGGCCCTCAATCTCACAGGAGAAGAAGACCGCTCTGAAGAAGAAGGTTCGCGCGCAGGAATGCCAGGAATTGGAGCACCATTAGGCAAACAATCAAACTGTAAGCTTACATCTGCAACAAGAAATAAATTTTTTTAAAGTCTATGAGGCAAGACACTTTGGGGCTTTCGGAAACTAGGTGAGAATTTTAAAATAATTAATGGGACAAAAGTAACTAAAACTTAAAAGTTTTTTAAAGGTCTGAAGCCATATTTTAAATACTGGCAAAAGTTTTATATATAAATTAGGGGCTATCAATAACTAATGTAAGAGCTAGATGGTAAGGGGTGACGGACGAATGATGTATGCCTGCATTTTAGATGACATGTGTGTCAAGGTAAAACAGATGCCCTTTTGATCGCACGAAATAATCCAATCAGTCCTATCGGCTTCAGTTGGCTCGAAAAATTATAGCTTAATTGCTGTTTGACTTGAGCTCGCTATCGCGCTTATTCGCTATGTAAAGCATGTACACATGTCCGCATAAAATGGAAAAAATTACTTTTATAGTTCAAAATAACTTACAGCCCACAAACATTAACCGATTTTGACAAAAAAATTTAAAAAGCTGACAAAAATTCTAAGAGAGTTGTGGAGCCTAACTTTTCCATGTGCTCGTCAATAACATAAGAGTTATTCAATTTTTTAATATTCTAATATTATGTATAATGAACTTTTTTAGTTCTGAACTGCATGATAATTTTGAAAAAATTATTCATTTATTGATCATTTTTATGATTTTCAACAATTTTAATAAATAAATTGCATTATTGGGGTATCTGTCGACGGACATTCTTTTCGATGTGAGACTTCTTAATTGGTATCTTTATCATAAATTCAGCAACATTCATCATTAGTTGATAAATTTGATGATTTTTTCAATAAATTTAACAAAAAAATGCATTATTCGGGCATCTGTTAAAAAATTGTGTCTTAGTTCAGTCTTCTTAATTGAAAACCTGACGATAATTTCGTTAACACTCATACTCAGTTGATAAAGTCCATGCTGTTCTAAAGAAATGTAATAATAAAAAATAAATAATAAAATATAATAATTTCATAATTTGTTTTAAACAAATTCATAATTTGTCAACTAATTATGAATTTTTCTGAAATTATCATATATTTTTCCATTAGGAAGAATAAATGATGAACTTCTTCTGAAATTATCATGAATTTCCTAATTAGAAAAGCTGTAATCGAAAAAACTAACTTTCTTTCGACAAATGCCCGACCTATGCATTCTTTAATTGAATTTGCTTAAAATTATCCTGAAATTGATCAAATGTTTATGAATGTTGCTAAAATTATCGTAAAGTTCCCAACTAAAAGAATTTTTATTAAAAAAAAAAATGTTGATGAAAAATGGCCGAGTGATGCATTTGTTTAAGAAAATTATTATAATAATGAGCAAATTATGAAATGTTTTTAATTTAGCACAAGGTTCCTAAGGGAGAAAATCTTTCATTTTCTAGATCAATTTTACTATAATAATTACAAATTAAAATTTAACACCTAATACAGTTTTTAAATTGGAATGTTTTACGGGTAAATATTAAAATATAAGATAAAAGTACGTATAAATGGAGAGAATCTTAGATAAATTCTCAGAACAGATCTGTGACTAATTTTTAATAAACTTGTTACATAAAAAAATTTAAAAATTTGGAATCACAGATTAATACATAGAATTTCAATAATATTATTTAAAGTCAAATAAGAGATATTTAGTTTGGTTTTATTATCCATCTGTTGAAAAATCAGATAATATTTTTATTTGCACGAATTAATTATCAAGATAACAACTTTCAGAGTTCCATTTTTTATAACAGACATCCCCCTCTAATTAAATCCATTTCAGTTTTTAGTTGTTTGGAAAAAATTCACATAGAGTTTGAAATCAATTCTTAACTCATGAATAGCACGTGTCCTAAGACTGTCCTTGGGATTTATTTATATTTCACTAATTAGTTTATAATGAAAGATCTGTTTGACTGAATCTAGCTTCGTTTCTGGATTTCATGTACATATTAAATATCTAAACTTTTAAGGTTTTAGTAGCTTACAAAAAAATGGTAAAGGCCTGTGCATTCGTAAGATTTTAATAGAGTTTTAAAAGATTTTAGAGTATTTTGGTTCATGCCTGAGTGCTCCCCTGAGTGACAATCGCATATCCTGCGCAAACCGCGTGATACTTGTTACACCATCCTACGGGGCGGCGTCAATTCCCGAAAGGGCTATAGATGGGTGGGCTATTGAAGGGTTTCACTATATTGTAAATGATTTAAAGTTATTTTGAAATATTTCTACGAATTGAAATTACGAATATGAAAGAATAACGGCGAATACATTATTATTTTTGGAAACCTTAAAATAATAGTAAAAACATAGATTTATTATTATTTGAAAATAATTACCAATAGAATTTAGAATAACCGCCAGCGATAAATTCAAAGTAGGAAAGATTCTCATTTCTTCTTGCTGAAGTACAACTAATTAAAAGATTGATCAATATTTTAGTTTTTAATATAACTACTGATTATGCTGGTGCTTTATCAAAATTCATCATGCTCCATATTCCGTATCTTACAAATTATCTCCTCTTCAAACTTGGCCTCGTGAGTTATCTGTGTTCTATTACGTAAACTAACGAATCAACAAATGTTTCTAACATCATTATAAGACCACATCGTTATCGGGTCCTAGGTATCAAAGAGGAGAATACATACTTAATTTAAAAATATTAATTTTTTAAAAAGTCATGCCTAAATAAAAGGATAAAACCTTTTCGGATTAAGAGGAACTCACCCAATTCTAGTAAGGGATGACGGAATTCACATAAGAAAAATAAAAGAGGGATTCGCATCGATTTTTAGAATAATAAAACATTCCCATGTTGTTTATTTATACAGGGTGTCCATAAAATTCCAGATGCCCTAAATATTTTTGCCAGTAAAATATTTTTCAATCGAGTGATCGGAAAATTTCATGTTAAAATATGTATTAAGGTCATATAATCAATTTGACAAGCTGTTCGAATTTTGTTTAAGATTTAATGACCTTAGAATGACTCTCAAGCTCAAATTAAACCAATCTATCAAATTCCGATTTAAAAATGGGGGTTTCAAGTTTTTAAAAAGTTGACCTTGAAATAACCTTTAAGGTCGTACTCAAGTTCGAATTAAAGGTCACGATTAAATTGGGTTTGTACAAACAAATTGCTTCCATTAATATGAAGTGGTTTCACAAGCTGCTGCTCCTAGAGGTGTTCGGACCTTGTTTGAGATTTAATGACCTCAAGAATGACGTCTAAGGTCAAAATAAACCTTTATACGTATTTAAACGTAAAATTTCCCGTTTCAATGAATTCGGATGTGAAAAAGGGGGGTTTTTAAAAACTTGACTTTGAAATGACCTTAATGGTCATCATCAAGGTTAAACTGATCCTTTCATCCTATCACCGTCTTAGGCAATATTGCATACTTTTTCAACTATATCCTACAAACATCAATACTTTTGTTTTATTTATGTTAATTTTCAGGCCCATGATCTTTATGCTAGTATTCAGTCTGCTTAAAATGATGTACAAACCTTCGATTAACTCTCCCATAAAACATTATCATCTGCAAACGTGAACAGTGGGAAAAGATGACTTTTCTGATTTAAAAAAAAATTATAGCCCACAAATATTGACCGATTCAGACCCAAAAAGTTTAAAAAAAGTTCACAAGATTTATAGGACAGATATCTGGCCGGATTTTTCAAATGGGGTTTAAACTTATTTATATATAAAAATAAAAAAGACGAAAAAATGCCCACTTTTTCTATTTGGCGTTCTCGGTGCTCCCTAATATCATCACAATTGTTGAAATCATCTACGTTTTAGACACTGATATTGGATAAAGGTATTGCAATATTATATAATAAACAAAAAAATGTTTTTAAATAAATGATTTTCGAAAAGGAAAATTAGTTTTTTCAAATATCATTTTTTTAAATTAGGAAATTTATTATAACTTAAAAAAAAATTTTCACTATTTTCATACACAAATTGCATTATTGGAGGACCTGTGGACGGAAAAATTCATTTATCTTCTATCGCAGTCTTTTTAATTATGGACTTTATGATAATTTTAGAAAGTCTATAATTAGTTGAAAATTTTTATATTTTTCTGAAGAAACTAATTTAATAAACAAATGAATTATTCAGGAATTTTTCGAGCGAAAAATTTTTTAGTTCATAAATACTATGATGTGTTAAACAAATTTAATAAGCATTTGCATTATTTGGGTAGGCTTTTTTTTCAATCTTAGTCTTTTCAGTTTAAGTTTGTTATTAATTTTATTCTTTTAATAAGGCTGTTGCTTTAAAATAATGCATTTTTTGATTAAATTTGTTTTTATCATATATAATCCGTATCAACTAATCATGAATTTTAGCTGAAATTATGATGAAGTTCCCAATTAAAAGTACTGACATCAAAAAAATAAAATGTTTCATCAACAGATGCCTAAATAATGTAATTGCTTGCTAAATTTGTTTTTTAAAAATTCATAAAATTGTGCAAGTAATTATAAATGTTAACAAATTTATAAATAATATTCTTAATAATAAGTCATGTAAGTCATAAGCTCAGTTAAGTGGATTATTTCTATTAAAGACATACAGTATGACAATATTATTTACCTACTGTTATTATTTCTTGTATTTTGGGCGTTTACAGAAAAGAGCTAAGCTTATTTTGAGTCCGGAAGC
Source organism: Belonocnema kinseyi (assembly GCF_010883055.1). Lineage (NCBI taxonomy): Eukaryota > Metazoa > Arthropoda > Insecta > Hymenoptera > Cynipidae > Belonocnema > Belonocnema kinseyi. The sequence continues at coordinate 134,776,903 of NC_046659.1, read as the reverse complement.
AACATTTTATTCAGGTGAAAGATTTTGAAGCCAAAGAGGTCCTGATTTGAATCTGAGAATAAAAGAAAAATACATGGAGTTACCGCGGATTATGTTCTGAAAATTCTGGGAAGTCCACTAATCGAGAATTCCTTAAACTTTGGAAAAGACAAAAGATAAAAAAATAGCAGATTTTTTTTTATGCAAGGAGATTGAAAGATACATCTAGGAGTTTTGAAAATTAAAGGTGAAAAAATCGACAACTGAAAGTTGGGTATTGTGAATTCTCTTTTGTTAAAGCTCCTTCGTCTTTAATGAAGATAGTCTCATTACGCATCTCGGGATTCGTACTCGACTTTGTCTACAATATTAACTTTTTATATTATTTGTAACACTATTATACCAAATGTATATTATATTTATTTCCAAAATTGAGGGTTGTACTTTTCATTCAGATATTGCAAAATATTGTAAACACTTTATTTTCCATGAGCACATTTTAATTGATAAATAAAATAAAAACTGAGTGTCCTATAACAAAATTATAGATATTTTTTAGGTGCAAAGTGTTCGCCTTATCATCTTTTTTCGGATCTTGCATATTTTTACCGTAGCATGCAATTTTTTATTATTTTTATCCCGTAAAAATGGTAATTTTCAATTTTTCGAAAAAAACTCACATCTTGCGGGTCTTCCGAAAAGTAATTTTCTTCCTTTCTTGACTTTTTTCATATCGTGCGTTATTCAGCTTAAAATGTTCGGATTCGATTTTTTTCTTAAATTTGTGAGTACTATATCCCTGGTAATTTTTTTTATCAAAAAAAGTTATTTAGAGAAAATTTTTGTATTTTGAAATACGCTGCAGTCCCGGTACTCGCCAAACCATAAACGATCAGGACCGTTTGAATCATTTCTGTTGGAGTTTCGTTTTGAAAAATATTTTATTTTTGTTATTTTTGCCATTTTGGTTTGACCATACCATAATAAATATGAAAATGTAAGATACAGCATTTAAAATATTAAAAAGATACTAATGTTTAGACGAACCTCAGAAGCTACGCAAAAATTAAGGCGGCAAAATTTCGTCATTCAAAAAGCTTTACCAATTTCTTATTAATACATTTTTGATACAAGGCGTAGTGTTTTTTAATCGCGAAAAATAACAGCAAAAATGAAATAACGCAAGCTACAATAACATTTTTAATAATCAAATTTTCCGCCTAAGCTATATCTAGAAATTCGCTTCAAGTCCCTGTACGCTGGAATGCTCATTTTGGGATTAAATCGTGAAAAGTAGCATTGGAAATAAATAAATTAAATCTATGAAAAAACGACACAAGTTTTATTAAAAAGTTTAATAAAAAAAATTGTTTTTATATGCCCAAGGTGATGAAATAAATATCATATACATTTGATATAATAGTGTTGCACATAACGAAGGAGCTTTAACAAAAGAAAATTAACAATCATCAACTGACAGATATCGATTTATGGACCTTTAATTTTTAAACTAATGCGTACAAATGTGGGGGAAATTGTAAGCACATGGCAGAGTTCGAAGCACGAAATAAATATATTATCGAGCGCTAAGCTTGATTTACTGAAATTGAAGATATTCTGAATCAAATTAGCGACATTGATAAATATTTCACATTAGATGTAAAGAATGAAAATTATAAAACATTAAGGTGATCGTTGTTTATCAGATTTAGTCAAGTCGAAGCGATGAGTTTCCGTAATTCTTTTACGACTGATATTAGTTATTAGATTATTAGTTATAATTAAAATTTACCTGTGAAAATCTTATCCGACTTTTAAAAAAACAATTGGTGATTTTAATTTAAAATTTTTATTAAAATTAAATTAATCGTGTAAAGGACTGAAGTTTACACATTCCTTAACCGATCTACTTTAAAGTACGTTGTTATTGGGCGTGTGTAACCTACTGGTGTCTCATTGATTTCTTGTGTGTTTAAAATCGTAATCTTCCCGCTGTCCATGTTTATTTTTACACGTTTTCTTTGGCTATGATAATAAATATACATTCCAGTAAGAACATTAGCACTCTCTAATATAGCAAAAGCGTCACCATCGGATGTTGATATCACAATTTGTTCTTGGGTTGGCACTGGATCATAAATATTATTTTTTCTTCGCAATTTTGTTTTTTCTTTAGCAGAAAAAGTGTATCTTTGAAGTTCAAATATCCATTGTGGATTGCTTCTTGAAGTAAGACGAATGAATTTAAAATATTCGAGTCTACATCCCCGTGCGTCATAAGAAGGAAGCTTGGTAGGTGCTACAATGATCCTCCTAGCAGAAGAAGAAGACTTGACAGGAGAATTAGGCTTCGGAGAAGAAGGATTGTCTGGATACGATGGTCTTGATGCAGGACACTCGGAAAAATTACACCTGGTAAGAGGAAATCCAGTAGGAGAGTACTCGCGAGGAGGAAAACCAGACGCAGAATATCCGGCAGGATGATACATGGCATGAGGAAGCTCAGGACGAGGAAATCTGGTATCGGAAAAACTGCCATGGTGATACTCGGCAGGAGAAAGCTCAGTAGGATTAATTCTGGCAGCAGGCAGCTGACTAGGAAGTAACCCGGCAGCAGGAAAGTCAACTTGATGAAACCTGACATGAGGAAGCTCGGCCGGAGAATGCCTGGCAGAAGGAGACATGCACCTGGATCTCACAGGAGAAGGAGTAGAAGACCTTTCTGGCGAATAATTTAGGTCAATAGATTTTCTATTCGATAAAGATTCGAAACTTAATTCTGCAAAAAGAAATAGGCAAACATATTTTTTAAAAGCCTTTCAGGCATCACGGAATACGGCTTTCAACAAATATAAATTGTCCTAATATTCCTGGCAAATCAACATCACAGAAAATCCAAGCATCCACGATCGGTTGATCTGAACACAGTTTGTGTGTTCACCTTCAGAAATATTAAAAAATGCACGCATTAAACAATATTTTTATTGGTTTTCTATTAATCTAGATAAATGCATGAATGAATCAATGGTTCGCGATAGTAAATACCACTATTTACTGAAACAACGTTTGAAAAATATTCTACATTCGAGTGACGAAGCCCGAATTTACTAATTTCAAACAATGTTTTCTTTACACAACATTCGTTGAAACTCCTCTAGTTTTATTTAAGTCTTAAATTGACTTTCCCGTAACTGTAATTCTAAAAAAAGAAATTGCCTGCTTGAAAGTTTTTTTAAATTCACTCATTATTTTTTTAAACAGCTGCCAATGTTGACTAGCAGTTTTCCATGTACAATGCATGGTAGAAAATACCACGACTCCCTTAAAACTACCCTTACAACCAAAAGTATTACTTGTGTGTGAAATTAATCTTTTAAGCACCGCATTATCGTATTTGTTTACCAATATCAGTAATAATTTAAATTGAAAAATTAATAAAAATGTATTTAAACAAATGAAATTTATTTAACTAATTACCAATCAATCAAGCAATGTCAATACGTTTTCCAATAAAGAAATATTAATAATTATTCATAGAAAAAAGGATTAGAAGAAATAATTTTAACAAGTTACATTTGTTTAAGTAATGAAAATTGATACACAAATGTAATAATTACTCCACTAGACCAATATTAGTAACTTTTAGAGAAAAAAAGAATTTTCGAAGAAAAAATTATTTTAAGAACTTCCGTTTGTATAAACAATCGAAAATTACATAACAGATGTTAATGAATATTTCACTAGAACAATATAAATAATTCGATCAGAAAAGAACCTTCAATTTTAAACGGATTGGGCGTTGCTGAAACTCATTGCGGGGTTAGTTTGACCCCATCAGGTCAGAATCAAATTCAAGTGAAGGTCAAAATTGAGAAAACCTGTGTATCAGAGACAAACTTTACTCACAAGCCTCCTACCCCCGATAGGTCAGCGTCAAGGTCAAATAAAGGTCAAATTGAGAACAAAATATTTAATCAGCTTGAACCATTTCTTTAAGACGTTTTCTGGGTCGCTTAATACAAACCCGGAATTGTTTTTATTCTATTAGGTTGGCATGAAGGTCATACCTGGGTCAACATTCAGGAAACCATGGAATCGACCTTATAAGCTCGAACTAACCCCGCATCAGATTCAGCGACCCGTGACACGTCTTCAAGTACTGATTCAAGTCGATTAAATAGTTTTTTCTCAATTTGACATTCATTTAATCTTGACCCTGACCTTTTGGGGTCAATTTGAACTTCACATTTGGGTTTGAAGACTCCAAAAACATCAAATAGTAGAAGTTTTTTTGATCGATTGGTTTTCTTTGATCCAATAGCTTTCCCGATTGAGATGTTTACTAGACTATTATCCTGACCTACTAGGGTCAAACTGACTCCAGATTCGGATTCAGCGACCCCAAAAACCATCTCAGAGTAGAAGTTTTCTCCAAACCGATGATTTTCTCTATTTTAACGGGAAGTTGACCTTGAGCATAGCCTGATGAGATCAAAGTGACCCTGGTTTCGGATTCAGCGGCCTCAAAAATGTTCAGGTATGTTGGTTTAGCTCAGATTGCAGATTTTTTGTGGGGCTATGTTATTTGAAGAAACGTTAAAAATAATAGTAGAAATGTAGATAAATTATTATAAAATAATATTCACCGATAGAATTAAAAATAACCGCCAGCGATAGGTTCAGGATCGAAAAGATCCTCATTTTTTCTAACTAAAGTATGACTTAATAATATATATTTATGATGATTTCAGTTATCATTATAACTACTGATTATTTGGTTCTCTATCGAAGCATATTATACTGTATTCCTTATCTTATTAATTATCTTCATTGCAAGCTTAGCCTCTTGAGCCTCTTGATTTCTATTTTATCACGGAGAATATTGAACAAGCGAATGTTTTCGTTATCATTATGAAGATTCTTATTATTTTCTACGAAGATAGACAAAAACTAAGTACAATTATATTTAATAAAGATAAGGCAAATTCCTTTTAGAGTAAACAAGACTCAATCGTCGCTGCATGGTTTCAGATTTTCCTGATGAATATGTAGAGCTGACTTCCTACTCAAAATCTTAAGCTCAATTCAAATCTTTTATCGGTCCCCTTTTCGAGATGAGGAATTCTTCTGCAATTTTTGTGAGTCTTGCTGGGAAAAGCCTAGTGAAGGTATTTCAAAATGTCTTCATTTTTAAAATTTTCTCAGAATAACTTATTTCAATCCCAGTTCTCAATACGCCTTTTAGCCCTTTTATAGATAAGGTCATCATTATGAAATTTTAGCAAGTTTTAGTGGGAAAAGCCTGATGAAAGTGTTTCAAACTGCCTTTCTCTTTTCATATTTTCAGGATAACTCATTTCATTCACAAAAATCAATACGCCCTTTAGTACTTTTTCCAGGTAAGGCCGTTTATCCTAAAAGAAATTTTGAATTTTACATTTTCTTAGAATAACGAAAATCGATACGGCCTTTGGGCCAGTTTCAAGGTAAGGCCCCTTTTCTGAAATTTTTGCGAGTTTTACTCGGAAAAGCCTCATGAAAATTCTCTAAACTATATTTCTTTGGCATTTTCTTAAAACAATTTATCACAGTCCCAGAACTCAATACGCCTTTCAGCCCTTTTATAAAAAAAACCCAATACGCCCTTCAAGCCCTTTTCCAAGTAAGGCCCTTCATCCAAAAAAATTTGCGAATCATACGGTGTTTAGAATACTTTATTTAGGCTTTTCGCACTAAAAAATGTAAAAATTGTAGAAAAAAGGCCTACCTGGAAAAGGGCCTTGAGTCCACATTTAAAATAGGGCCTATCTGGAAAAAGGCTTGAAGGGCTAATAAATTTTGGGACTTATATATGTTATTCCGAAAAATGTAGACAAGAAAGCAGTTTGGAACTTTTTCATCAGGTTTTTTCCAGTAAAAGCTGCAAAAAGGGCAGAAAGGGCCTTATCTCGAAAAAGAACAAATGAAATATTTTAACTACGAGTCTAAAATGTCTGTAAAAAGTCGGCGCAATTTAACTCATAGAATAATCTCAAATACTTATGTTGTTTATTTAAAGGATACGTTTGTTCAGTAGCACTGCTCTGACCCAGGTTGCTGATCAATCGCTCTAGCAACCACCCTAGACGAAGAGCTTTAAAATTTCATTTTATTTTTATTTCATTTCATTTTATTTATTTGCGTTCTAGGAATTTTGAGATTTTTGTGAATTTGGAAAAGTATATTCAAAAAATTCTCCAATATTTCTAAACCAGTAGGGTTTTTTAAAAGGAAAAAATAATCAAACATAGAAGCCGACTTCGAATTTTTTCTTACTTTTTTCGAATGTCAGTTCGTAAATTTTTCGGCTTCAACTTAAACGATCTCGTCAATTTCAATTCCTGTTTTCTTCTAAGACTTCCTAAATTCGTATTTAAATAAAAATAAATTTAATAAAAGTCCTTGACATAAGAAGAAATAATACTTGGAATAAAAAACATCTGAAATCATCAGATTTAAAATTTGTTTAAACAAATTTCTCACAGTTTTAAAAATTATAGCGTATTTTCCAATTTCAGAATTTTACTGAAGACTAAAAGTGTAATATTAGAAATAAATGAGTATACATTGCATACATTTTAGAAAAAATGTAATATGTTGAACCCCAACAAAATATTTTAATTTACTACAAATTTAAGTAGCCTTAAACAAATTGTGAAATTTTCAACTAAAAAAGATGAATTTTGTGACAAAAGAAATAATTTATTGTGATAAATGATATCTGATAACTGATAACTGCAATTGAAAATTTTCTAAATCAAATTATCGAAATTAAAAAATATTTTCATCAGATGTAAATGATGAAAATCATCAAATGATCCTGTAGGCATTTTAAAAGCCGGTTTTTCAGATTTAGTCAAATCATAGAGAAGAGTTCTTGTGAATTTCTAAGACTTTTTACATTTATAACAAAATGAAATTACACTCAAAAGAAGTGGACTTGACTATGTTTTCGGTTCTCAACTAAAAAGACCAGCTTCTACCCACCGGTGAATAATATAATATTAATTATTTTTTGCTGAAAAAGACTGGCTGGAAAATTTAAAAAGGTAAAAGTCCTGAGGATCATAATACATTGATTTTTAATTTTATTATAATTTATCATTACAAATAACTTCTAAGATTGTTATCATTTTTTGGATCATAAACAACATAATATTTTACTTTCGAATTTTAATACAATCTTAAAAGAATAGTGTACATGACTGCAGTTCACAGATGCCTTAACCGATCTATTTTAAAGAATGTTGTGATTGGGTTTGTGCAACCTACTGGAGTGTCATTGATTTCTTCTTTGGTCAAAACATTAACCTTGCCACTGCCCGTGTTAATTTTTACCCGTCTTTTTTGGTTATCATGATGGACATACATTCCAGCAAGAGAGTTAGCACTCTCCAATATTGCAAAGGCGTCATTATTGGATGTTGATATCACAATTAGTTCTTGGTTCGGTACTGGGTCATAGCTATTGTTTTTTCTTCTCAATTTAATATATGTCGTAGCTGGAAAAGTGTATCTTTGAAGTTGAAATATCCGTTGCAGATTATTTTTTGAAGTAAGGCGAATAAGTTGGAAATATTCGAGTCCACATCCACGTCCGTCAAAAGAAGGAAGCTTGGTAGGTGGAACGATGATCCTGGCAGGAGCAGACGACTTTGCAGAGCGATGAGATTTGACAGGAGTATGAGGCCTCGAAGAAAAAGATTTGTCTGTATCAAATGGCCTTGATGCAGAAAACTCGGCAAAATTCAACCCGGAAAGAGAAAATCCAGCAGAAGGGTACCCGGGATGAGGAAACCCAGACGCAGAATAACCGGTAGGATGAAACTCGGCATGAGGAAGCCCGAACGAAGAATGCCTGGCAGAAGGAGACCTTGATCTTAATCTCACAGAAGCATGGGAATTTTCAGGAGAATCAGAAGTTTTGCTTCCAGAAGCATTAGTAATAGGGGCGCCGTTAGGTAAACGATCAAACTGTAAACTTAATTCTGCAACAAGAAGTAGTGAAATATATTTTCCTAAAGTCCGTGAGGAAATTAATATGGCGGCTTTGGATCGGATAAATCAATTCCATAAAAAATCTAAGTATCCACAATCATAGTACATAGTTAAATTAAACTAATGAATATTTAAGATTTTAATAAATTTATAAAGAATAACATCTGGGTACAATATAGTAACCGATAAGACGGTGGATGAATTTTAAAATAAAGGACAATAATACGGATAAATATTTAGATGACAAAAGGTTAGATAAGTACCTAGAAGAGATCTAACGAATTTCTTATCAATATGAAAACATATAGAAATCTTTTTTTTTTGTAACCAACAAATTCTGCTTTCCTCTGGAATTTAAACAAACTAGTGCGTAGTTGTTTGGAACTAACTCAAATAGAGTTTGAAGTAAAATTATAATTTTAAGAATTATCTTTTTGTTTAAGTACAATATGTGATAAATACTATGGTCCTTATCATCATGAATTACACGTGTTCTAAGCTTGTCCTTGCGAGACATTCATGCTCCCAAAATAAGTTAAGGCGAAGAATTCGGTTACCTGAAACAGGATGAGCTTAAAAATAAATTTAAGATCGTGATTTTTAGAAATAAATTTTTCTTGTGAATAGGCCATATAAGTATCTTTCGCGAAACGTAAGCTGAGAAAAATAAATGAAATTTGTTAAAAAATATTTCATTCCATACAAGTTATGCCTTATTTAAATAAGTTAAATCTTTTCTAGTCTTCTGTAGTTTAAAAAAAATTCCACGAATTTTATAAAATTTTAATCGAATTTCAAAATACTTTATATGCTTTAAAGTGGTTTCTAAGTACGCAAAAAGGACTTTAGAAGATTTAAAAGTGGTCTTAAAATTGTAAAGAGATTTCAGAAAAATTAAATGAATTACAAATATTTTCATTGATTAAAATTAGGGTACAATACGTATAACTACAAATATGTTATTACTTGTCATAACCTTAATAAAGTTTGTAAAATATAGATAAATAATTATATTATTGAGTTTACCAATAAAATTGAGAATAACCGCTAGCGATAAAAGGAAAATGGAAAGGATTCCCATTGTTGTTCTCAGTCACCACTGAAACTAATGACTTTTTTAGTACTTCATTACCCTATACAATATATAATACATATCTTATCGCATGAATTTTATAAGCCTCGTGCTTGTCCTTGTAAGATATTTCAATCCGATTCCTCAGGCTATCAAATAAAATAATTTTTTTGGGATCATTATGAAGATATTTGGTTTGTTTTAACAACACAAAATTAGTTTGATTCATACAGACTTAGTCACAATCCTATGATTTATAAAGAATTTGCGCTCCAAAAAAAATATATGCGTCCAGCCGACAATATTGCAGACTTTTTTAATCCTTTCCTCCAAACACAATAATTTTTGGTTTATTCATGTTTTTTGTTGACCCAATGCAACTTTATCAACAGAAAACGATAACCCACGCACTTTCACAGTGCCATAATCAACTTTTTCTTCGTCGAGAATAGCCATTATTGAACAATTGTCTTTGAAGTTCATTTTAAGAAATAATTTCAAATACAATCATAAACTTACGTTTTTTGATCTGTTTTTGCTGTTAAGTCAAAGAAATTTTAAAAGGCTTTTCATGTTTCATGTTTTCTATTATTTATTCTGAATGGAACTTTCTGCAGTATTTTGTTTTATTTATTTATATTTTTTTGGATTATTAAATTGAATTCAGTATAGGTTTGTAATTTTTTACTCACTTTAGTTTCGTGACTTTTTAGCGAACGATAAACAAGGTTTCTGCAGACATTACAAAAACCTAATGAGAGGCGATTACTATAAGAATCATAGCTTAAAATCTTCTGCATAAGATTTTTAAAATTATTACTACTCTTAAACAATTCTTTCTTTTTTTATACCAAAGAAGGCAAATGTTTTCATTTTTATAAATGCATTCTTATTTTACATGAATTTTAATTTTGTTCCGTCTAAAGAAAAGAAACATGTTATTATTTTTCTGTTTAGTATATATTTTTTTGTCAGTTTGGAATTTCAAGATTAAAGAATTTTTGTAGAAAAGTGTGCATTTAATTGTGTAAATCCAAAAAACATTTACAAGCATGTTTTCAGAATTTCTTTTTTTTTTATTTCTGATATGGTATCAGGGTTCACTGATAAAAAATCTAAATACAGTTTAAACGATCCAATTAAATTATTTCAAGGGATTTTAAAGACTTTCCGCGGATTTTATGTAGATTTATTATTATATTTTTCATTAAAATCAAGGGCAATCGTGAGTGACATTAACAGGGTAAAAAACGTCCTCATTTTTTCTGATTTAAAACTAATTAATACATTAATAAATATTTCAGGTACCAGTGTAACTGATGATTCTTCTGGTTCCCCATTACGTTATATAATATATACCACGTTTCATAACTTATGAATTATCTGTGACTCAAATTTGTCCTTGTGGATATTTGTATTTCTTTAGGCAGAACAACGAAAAAGCGAATATTTTTAAAATTATTATCAAGACACTTGATATATTGCAAGAATAAGAAAAATTTGTGTTTAATTTATACAAACTTAAAAACTTCCTCTTTCAAACAAAAATATATTTTTAAACTGTTTTGAATGAATTTAAAGATTTTGTTGTAATCATAGAATGATTTAAATATCAAAAAACAAATGTTTTTCATAGAAGAATAATCATTTGTGATACAAGTGCGCAAATTATTTTGTTAATTTATATTTTAACCCTTTTTCAATTAATTCACGGTACTTCATGCATTCCTTAAAATCCATAAATTCTATGATTTCCGTGAATTCCGTGAATCCCATAAAATTTGCGATTTTTAGGAATTCTAATAATTCCGTGAATTTAATGAATTCTGCAAATTACACAAATCCCACGAATATCGCAAATTTTACAAATTTCGCGAATTCTATGAATTCCGACAATTCCACGAATTTGGCTAATTCCATGAATTTTATGAATTCAGATAATACCATACATTCCGAAAATTCCAATAATTTCGCAAATTCCAATAATTTCGCAAATTCCAATAATTTCGCAAATTCCATGAATTTTATGAATTCCATGAATTTTATGAATTCCTCGAATACAACAATTTCAATGAATTCCGAAAATTCAACGAATTTCTTGAATTGCATGAATTTGATGAATGTCGTGAATTCCGGGAAGCCAAAAAATTCCACGAATTCAATAAACACCTCAAATTCCATAAATTCAGCGAATTCCACGAATTCCTCAAATACCAAAAATTTCGTGAATCCCGCAATTTCCACGAATCTCATGGGTTCATGATTCCTGCGAATACCATACATTCCATGAATTTCACGAATTCTGCAAATTACATGAATTCTATAAATATCGTGAATTCCATAAATTATCCAAATTACACGAATTCCATAAATTCCGCGAATTCCATGAATTTCGCTTATTTAATGAATTGTATTATTTCTGCAAATACCATGAATTCCGGAAATTCCGTGGATTCCGCGGATACCATAAATTCCTTGAATTCCATAATTTTTGCGAATTCTGACAATTAAACGAATTTAAGAAATTCTGGGAATTGGATTAATTCCGCGATTACTATGAATTGTATGAATTCCGTGAATTTCATAAATTCTGCAAATTCTACACATTTCATGTATTCCACGAAGAATCTGCAGGATAGGTAGCAATGTGTTTATCAAATAATAGTAATTCGTTCATTGTGAAATTTTATATTCTTCATTTGAGCATTTATTTGTTATTATTGCAAATATACATCAATGATTTCAGGGTTTTTTAATACTTATGAACCGGGCTTTTTAGGAATCATAATGCATTGACTTCAAATTATTATTATTTGTTATCACAAGTAACTTGTAAGATTTCGATCCGACTTTTTATCATAAACAATATTATAGTTCACTTTAAAATTTTTATTAAACATAAATTAATTGTGGGGAAGACTGCAGTTTAAACAAGTCCTAACTGATCAACATGAAAATTGAATTGGGCATGAGAAACATACTGACGTAGAACACTAGTACTCTCCAATATTGCAAAGGCGTTACTTTCGGATGTTGACAGTACAATTTGTTTTAGGTTTGACACTACCTAACAGACGTTATCTTTTGTTCGAAATTTAATTTTTTTAGCAGAAAAAGTGTATCTTTAAAGTTTAACTATTTGTTGTGGATTACTTTTTTAAATAAGATGAATACCGTTGAAAAATTTGAGCCTGCCTCGATGCGGACAATCTGGCATGAAGAAGCACTTCAGCAAAATGCCTGACAGAAGAAAACCTTAACCTTGATCTCGTAGGAGGAGACTTTTCAGGAGAGTAAGAAAATTCGCAGTGAGGTACATTGAGAATGGGCGCGCCATTTGATAAATAATAAAACTATAAACTTAACTCTGCAAGAAGAAATAGAGGAATATATTCTTTTAAAGTCCGCGAGTCAAGATAGAATGCGGCTTCCAAAAAAATTTATTTTCTTGATATTTTTGATAAAATAACCTTATAGAAAATTGAAGTATCCTCAATAATATCAGAGTGTTAAATTTCCATAATTAGGATGAAAGATTTTAATAACCTTATAAAGAATTACATATGGACCCACAGAAAATATTTTGCATGCGAGTGCAACATATTGACTTTGAAATGCACTTTGGTAATCCAACACTTAAAAAATATTTTAAAATATTGTGAAAACACGCTGCTGTTAAGACTTTCAAATTCAACAAAGTAGTAATCTTCAAATAAGTAGAATTTTGTTAATTCGGAACACCTGTCACATAGTTTCTTATATTATTCGACCTGATCTGATCCTTATTTTCAATTTTTCAATTCATTCGAAACTGCCAATGTTCTCGGCAATAATAAGCATAGATAATAATTCGCAATTATATAACTTTTCAGAGTTTTGTTTTTTATCCAATTAAATAATTTTTGTACACGCTTATTATAATTATAATGGAATTGTTTAATTTGGAAGAAATTCTTAAGAATACGCAAACTTTCTAAAATCCATTTTTTATAACACACACATTCTGGTTTTCCTTAAAATAAAATACAATCAAATACATAGTTATATAGGAAAAATTCACGCCATTGAGAATTCTCTTTTTGTAAAGCATCAAATGTATATTATTTTTATAATTAAAAAACAGTGTGTAGCCTATACAAATAAATTGTTATTGAACACTTCAGAAAATGTGTTGTTTTTTCCATACTTTAAAAATAATAAAAACTGCGAATACGATCAAAAAGTCACAAATACAAAATTTCTATATCTTTTTTAGATAAATACTATAGCTCTACTACTATTTTATTATTAAAAAAAAAGTATTTAGTAAACATTTTTTCTTTTTTCGACTCCAAAAATAACCGCATGGATAGTTTTTGAATCTTGATAAAAGGAGTCTCAGAAATTTTCAAAATGCGCACACTTTTCGAATTTGTGCCTACAATAGCTGGATAACAAAATAACCTTTAATTCAAGATATTAAAACAGTAAGTTAAAGGCCAATGTAACGTTTTAATACTTTAAAAAGTTATAGTGCTAACAAACTAAAAATTACAGACCAACATATAGAAAAACAGAGAGCCAAATTCATAAAAACCTATTTTTTTGATTCCGGCCGTCTCAAAACGTTATGGAACAATGGAAAAAAAGAAAGAAAAAACAGATAACCTTTGTTAAATTATAAATGTATTAAATATATGTAGAAAACATCCTTATTATTTGACTAAATGCACATATTCTGCCTTACTGGATTTTATCATTTTTCGTTTGCAGTCATTTTTTCTGTGACTAAGGGATGTTAAGATTTTTCAACTTTCTCGTTATTTTTAAAGGTTTTAATTATAAGGAAGCAAATCATTCCAATCTGAGCGAAACAATAGCGTGAAATTATTTTATTTATTATTAAATATTGTAAATTTTTATTATTGTCACGATTTTAGGTATTCTAATAACTATTAAGCCATTAAAAAGGACTGGCTAGGAAATTTAAAAAAGATTAAAGCCTTCGGAATCATAATACATATACTTTTTATAATTATGATTTTAGAAAAAAAGTTACTTGTAACATTTTGATCTGACTTTGGATCACAAATAATACGATATTTTATGTTAACCGTCTTATGTTGAAATATTTTGAGATCGGACGAAGCCGACCTACTGGAATTTCAGCGACTTCTTCTTTATTTAATATGGTTACCCTGCCGCTTTCCATGTTTATTTTCACACGTTTCTTCTTAACATTATAATAGGTATACATTCCAGCAAAAGCATTTTCGGCCTCCAATATTGCAAATATCTCACCATTGGATGTTGATAACACAATTTGTTCTTGGGTTGGCATAGGTTCATATGTATCAGATGCTGTTTTTAATTTAGCTAATGTATCGACGGGAAAAGTGTATCTTCGAAGTTCAAATATTCGGTTAGGATTTTTTCGGGGAACAAGCCGAATGAATTCCATTTGATTAAGTTTATTTCCATGTCCATTAGCAGAAGGAAGCCTTGTAGGTGGAACAATGCTCCTGGTAGTAGGAATGGGTGTGGAAGAAGGAAACCTGACAGGAGGAGACCTGACAGAAGGAGACCTGACAGGAGGAGACCTGTCATGAGAAGAAGACTTAGAAGCAGGAGGCCTGGAAGTAGGAGGAGGCTTTGGAGGTCTGGCCGGTTGAAACACGGCAGAATATGACTCGATAGGATGAAACGAAACAGAATGAAACTCGGCAGTTGGAACATCATCCAGATGAAACTTGTCCTTAGGAAACAAGTCCTTAGGTGGAAAAATGCTACTGGAAGTAGGAGCAGGCGTGTCAGAAAGAGAAGGTTTAGAAATAACAGTAGACCTGGAAGTAGGACAAGACCTGGAATGAAGTTTTGCAGTTCTGGCAGGAGGAAACAAGGTAAGATTCGGTTTGATAGAATGAACCAAAACAGGATAAAACTCGGCTGGTGGAAACTCTTTCAGTTCAAAATCGTCCTTAGGAAACAAGTCTTTATGTGAAGCATTACTTCGGGCAGTAGGAGCCGACGTGGCAAAAGGAGAAGAACTGACAGAAGGGGGAGACCTGGCACGAAAAGGAGACTTAGATGGAGGGGACTTGGAAGAAGACTGCCTGGAAACAGGGGGCCCAGAGAAAGAATGAGGCCTTGCACATCTGGCAGGAGGAAGCACGGCAGAATTCGACTCGATAGGATGAAAAAAAACAGGATGAAACTCGGCAGGCGGAAACTTATCTCGATGAAACTCGTATTTAGAAAACTCGGGGGAAGGATCTCTGGCTGGAGATCTGGACCTAAATCTCGAAGGCGGAGGAGACTTCTCAGGAAAATAAGAAGGTTGGGAGCGAGGAACACCAGGAATAGGGGCGCCATTAGGTAAACACTCGAAATGTAAACTTAACTCTGCAACAAAAAACAGAGGATTATAGTTTTCTCATGTCAATGAGACAAGATACAATTTGGATCTCAAAGAATGAGTCTATATTTCAGATTCTGTTATAAGATTAACGCAATTCATAATTCAAAATTTGCTGATGAATCGAATCCTAATTTAAAATCCTGAACAAAGTTTGAGATAAGAATGAGGGGCTTTCCATAAATTATGTAAGAGGTTTCTCGCAGAGGGAGTTTGCGAAAAATAGTACCATCAGTTAAGTTCACAAATCAACCTCATAGGAAATTCGCAATGGCAAATTGCATCGAAAATTTCGAAGGATTTTATAAGAGTTTAATAGAATCTTAATATATTTGAAAGTATTTAAAGTAATTGGAAAGCATGTGCAAATTTTCTACAAGGTTTTGAAGTGGTTTAAGATATTTAATGTGATTTCAGAAGAATTAGTTAACATCAAATGATTAGAAGGAATTTTAAAATATGTCCACTGATTTAAATTAGGATGACGAAAAATATAGATTGCGAAAGACAAATTGTTTTTTACAGAAATTTTGAAAATGTTTGTGAAAATTTAGATATATTATTATATTTACCAATAGATGTAAGAATTATCACCAGAAACAGGACCAGGTTAAAAAGGATCCTCATTTTTTTGTTACAGGAAAAACTTTATTCTGTATTAATGAAGAAATCAGTTAACAATGCAACTGGTGATTATTCTTATGCTTCATTACAGTACATAATTGATACTATATTCCTTATCTCATGAATTATAAATGCCTAAAGCTTGTCATTCGAAGATATCTGTATTTCATTAGCCAGACCGGGGAACAATCATGCGTTTTCGACATCACTTTATCTGTATCCGGTTTGTTTCAAAAATAAAATAAAAATGGTTTGATTCATGTGGACTTTAATACAATCCTGTATCATTTTCGTGATTGATTATATTATTTAAAACATTATTTGTTTGTTAATAAACTTGTGAAAAACTGTATGTGCTCAGGCCACATGATTATCATTTATTAGATATCAAAGATACAGTAGTAGTCTTGAAACAAATGATGCTTTTTCTCGTTTTTTTCACTACTAAAATATCTTTTTTATCCAAATTGAATAATTTGAATCCAAGCTAAGGTGAAGTTTGTAACCGTCAAGCATTCGATGACATGTATTACAGTGTTCGTAAGATGAAAATTGTGCACAAGGAATTCACATTAAGAATGGAATTAAAGTAATTCACGGAATTCATCGAAATAATATAATTCGAGGAATTCACGGAATTTATGGAATTCAAGACATTCGAGGAATTCCCGGAATTCAATATATTCTCGGAATTCGCGGAATTCATAAAAATGAAGGAATTGAAGGAATTCATGGAAATTAAGGAATTCTCGATATGTATGAAATTTGCGAAATTCATGCAATTCATGAAATTCACGGAATTTTAACAATTTCAGGGATTTATGAAATTCGTGGAATTCACGGAATTCCCGAAATTTATGGGATTCACGAAATTGATGAAATTTGATAAATTAATGAAAATCAGGGAATGAGCGGAATTCATGAAAGGAAAGGAATTGCCTGAATTCGCGGAATCAAAGGAATTCTTTAAATCTATGAAAATTATAGACTTTCCGGAATTAGTGACATTCTAGAAATTCACCAAATTCGCGGAATTTTTAGAACTCATGGAATTGAATCAATGTACCAAATTTATTGAATTCATGGAATTCACCGAATAATTGAAATTCAAGGAACAAATAGAATTCTAGGAAATAACTGAAACCTAGGAATGCAATGAAATCACGAAAATGAATGGATTTTCAGAATGTATCAAATTTATGGCATTCATGGAATTCCCGAAGTTCACAGAATTCATGAAATTCGCCGGATTCTTGAAATACGCAAATTCATTGAATTCACAGAAATCATGGAATTAATAGAATTTACGGAATTCACATAATTTCTAGAATTCACAGAATTTATCTATTTCAAAGAATTCCCGAAATTATCTATAATCGCGGAATTCAAGCAATTCGCTAAATTCATGAAATTGAAATAATTCAAGTAAATGACAGAATAGATAGAATTTACGTAATTCAGGGAATTGGTGGAATTCACAGAATTCATGGATTTGTGAAATTCGCAGAAATAATGGAATTCAAAGAATTCAAGGAATTCGTCGAATTTATGCAATTGCGAGCTTAGTAGAATTCATGAAATTGAAGGAATTCACTGAGTTTAAGGAAGTCACTAAATTGAAGGCATTCACGGAGTTGCAGGAATTAACGGAATTGATAGAATTGAAGGAATTCATGTTATGCAAGAAATTGGCAGAATTCAAGGAATTCATGTGATGCAAGAAAGGTATGATATTCGAGGAATCCATGTGATTCAAGAAATGTATGATATTCAAGGAATTCATGGAATTCAATAAATTCACTGATGCCGCGGAATTCACTGGAATTTGCAGAATTCAAAGAGTTATAAAAATTCATGGAATGTAAGGAAATTATGGAATTCAAGGAATTTATAAAACTAAACGAATTCAAGGAATCCGCTAAATTATTGAAATTCATAGAATTCGCGGAATTAAGGGAAGCCGCAAAATTAATGAAATTAAAGCCATTCTTGGAATTGAAGAAATTATAGGCATTCACGGATTTTGGGGAATTTACCGAAATAATATAATTTAAGGAATTCTTGGGATTCAAGGAACGCATGAAATTCAAGGAATTCACTGAAGTCATAGGATTCACTGGGTACGTGGTTTTCAGGGATTATGAAATCCGTGAAAACCACATACGTATTCATCAAATTCCAGGAATTCACTAAATTAATTTAATTTGTTAAATTCACGGAACTCTCGAAATTCATGGAATTCGTGGAATTTATGGAATTTGTGGAGTTTATGTAGTTTGCGGAATCTACGGAATTCATAGAATTCAAGTAATTCACGAAATTAATAGAATTCATAGAATAAAGTTCAAGGAATTCACGGAATTCGCGAAAGTCCATGAATTCCAATCATTCGGCCCGTCAAAAGTCTATCATCACAAATCTCAAGTCTTTTTTTAAACCTTCAGAATTTATCTTCTGTGCAAAAGTATTCAGATCGATTTTTTGTTAACAACGAAGATTAAACCTATTGAAAACATAAGAATGAACATAGGCAAGAAGGATTCAAACTCAACCTCCTGATCAAGATTCTAGCCATCATAGCATTCTTATCATCAATTTTATTTTATCACAATTAAAGAATCTACAAGAACCACTTTGTATTGACAACTATAGCCTTCTCCAGCCTTTGTGTTATCATTATATAAATATTTATTTAATTTTTAATCCCTTTTTTCATACGATCAGTGATTTGGTAGTTATCATTCATTTTTCCTTACTTTTTTTAAATTGATTCGGAAACGAGGAACTATCTTTGAATTGAATAAAATATAAGTAAGTTGTATCTCTTGGGACGTAACATTAAAGAGAAAGGTTTCTAATAAAAATAATAAAGAGAAAGTCGCTTTTAGAGTCTAGTATACAAATAAACAAGTCTCGCGAGCTTTCGCTTTTAAAGCTTCCCACCGAAGATTACAAAAGACTTCTGGGATTAAAATTACAAAATAAATCAAGCAAACTTCAGCCCTCAGAGAAAGAAGGCAGCCTAGAGAGAGAAGAGTTTTCTTTCCGAGTTGTAAAAAATCCTGAAATGTCTTATTTACTCTAAAAGGACAATTTATTCGGCCTGGGGAAAACATATTTCAAAGTTGATGGGTGACTACGAAAATTATTGCTGCCAAGAGTGTTACAAGCATATCATAATTTCCGTTGTAGTGAACTTCTAGTAGATGTTGTGAATGTCAAAAGGTTCTAGTTTAATATCCGGTTGCGGAACTCAGAATTTCCCTTCACCTCTGAATTATCATATATTTAAATAAGCAATTTCACGCACTCAGTATTTCATGTGAGATAATTAATGGAACTCTAATTCTGAAATGAATAAAAATAAAAAAGATAGAATTATTCGACTTTAAATCAAACAGAAAAAAATATTTGAGATCAACGTAAAACAAATTTTCACGAATTTTATAATAAGAATTTGTGGAATTTCGGTGATCCCCCCTCCCAATTTCATTTGACACTTAGGCTGAGATACAGGCGGTAGATTAATTCATCAGATTATCCCCCCCCCCTCCCGTGAACTTTTTTGTATTTTGTTGAAAAAAAATTATTTTGCAAAAATTCAACTTTTTATTTGATAGTTATACAATTTTTTAACGATTATTTTTTTGTTTAAACATGTATCTCCTAGGTTGAAAATGTAATTATTTCTACGTGATCCTTCATTGAAAATTAATATTTTTTATTTGAAAATTCAACTACTCAATCTTTAGATAAAACTGTATACCATTAAAAATTCGTCTTTGTGAATTCAACTTTTTCCGATTCAAAATTAAAATCTTTTTTATATAAATATTAAATCAAAACTTAATCTACGTTTTAGTTGAAAATTCATCCATTTGACCTTAAATAAACTTTTATTAAAAATTTAATTGTTTTGTAAAATATTAGTCTTTGTATTTTGCAACTTCAACAAATTGTTAAAAGTGAATTTAATTGTTGAAAACTCAGAACTTTCGTTAACAATTTTTCCATTATAAGTTACAAATCCAACTATCTGGTAGAAAATAAATGTATTTCGGTGGAAGTTTGTCTATATGGGTAAAAAATTATTATTTTTTGTCGAAAATTCATAATTTTGTTGAGAATTTCACTATTTTGTTAAAAATTTGTCTTTTTTAATTTAGTTTATCTAATAAAAATTAAATTTTTGCCATACAAGATTAGTTTCTTTTACCCGTTTGGTTTTCTGTAGTAAAATATTTTTGGTTGAAGGTTCTTCTAAAACGATTTAAAATTCGAATAGTTTTTTTTTTTTTGGGATTGAAATTTTTTTAAAGGAATATCTATTCGTTTCGCTCTTGATTTGAACATTATTATTTTTTTTATGAAAATTCAACCCCTTTTAGTTTAAGCTTAATTCTTTCGAATTAATAATTCCAATACTTGATTCTTACTATTCAATTTTAAATTTAGAAATCATCTTTTTGCATAAAAATTTCCTTTATATACAATTTTTACCATTTTTATAAAAATTCAATAATTTTGTTAGAAAGTCATTCATTTCGGTTAAAAATTTAACTGCCTTATTAAATCATTGTTCTTTAGGGTTGAAAATTCAACTATTCGTTCAAAAATTAACTTATTTTAAAATTTATATTTCCAATTTCATAATTCAAGTCTTTTGTCAAAAATTTGAATTTTTGATTTTAAAATGCGAAAATTTGGCTTACACTTTAGTCGTCTCTTAATTGAAGAATAAGTTCTAAAAACTTTTTTGTTTTTGGTCGATGTCCTTTTTTTGTTTAAAAATATTAGATTATATTATATATAAATTGTTATAAAATCGTCTCCATATCAAGTATATTAAAACTCATTCATATATAATAACAAATAAATAACATTTTCAATATTCTAGTGAAAAATATTATAATTAATCAATTAAAAAATTTTAATATTCGACTTTGATGGGAAACTTATGGCTTTTTAGATGTAAATTCTACTACATGGTTCAAAATTTTTTTGTTGTTTTACATTTAATTGCATATTTGGTCGTAAATTAAACTACTAAGTTGAAAATTATACTACATAATTTGTTTAGAGTAAGATTCCTTTCATTAAAATAAATTTTTGGCGAGAAAGTTACTGATGTACTTTAAAATTCCTGTCTTATTTTTTTTATTTTTCAATTTAACTGCTCTAAATCAAATTCTTTTCAAAATTATAAAGCAAATGAATCCGTATTTGCCTCTTGATATATTGAATATTATAAATCCATTGAAAATGAGAGCATTCTGCGATACAAAAATTTGAAATAAATCTCACGACTAAAAAGAGTGTCTTTTAGTCATAATTAAATTATGAATTGGATGTTCTAGATATAGAAGGTTGATAATTGCACTTTTGAAACGTAAATGAGAACGGGGAAAATTGGATTAAAAATTACCGCGCTCTTTCCGAGTCCTATGGTAATAAAATCTGTCGAATGAAAGCGTTTAATTAATTGGGACAAACTTTTAATTGCAATCCTATTTCACTTTAGCCGATCTCTTCAAAAGAAAACCGATTTCATAATTTTTTGAAGGTATATAAAATTATAAAAAAACTTTACAATAAACTATCCCTTCTGCAAATCAGATTTGAATTTGGAGTATTTTATTAACATTTTTATTCGTATATTATTTTTAGGGTATAAACATTATTTTAGATATCATCCCAGGCGGAAAAATTTTGCATATTAGGGTGTTCCAGAAATGCCTTAAAAATTTTATTAAATATTTGTACATACATCACCTCCATCAGTCTGTTTTTCATTTGTTAAATATTTTCAATTGGAAATTTATATATTTTGGTAAAAATATAAAAATTTTGTTAGAAAGTGTTTATTTGTATAAAATATTCAACTATTTTGATAAAAATTCATCAGTTGGTTTAAAATTTTATCTTTTTTAGATGAAAATTGAACCCTTTAATAGAAAATATATATTTTTGTATATCAAATGAAACTATTTGGTTAGAAATTCTACTTCTTGTTCGAAATTTAAACTCCTTTTCTAAATGTTTATTTATTTTAAATAGAAATTTTAGGTTTTTGTTAAAATCTTATTTTTCAAACCGAAAAAACTGTTATATTTTTGGTTAAAGATTTATCACTCTTAGTTGGAAACCTATATATTTATTTAAAAATCCATATTCTTTACTAAAAAATTCGTTTCTCTTCTCAATACAAATTTAATTATTTTGTTTGAAATTCCACAATTTTGACAGAAATGTATTCTTGCTGTAAAAAATTTAACTCTTTTGATGAAAATTCGTTCTTTTGGTAAAAAAATTCATCCCTATTGGTAAAAACGTCTTCTTTTTTGGATAAAAATGCCATTTTTTCGGTAACAATCATGTGTTTGTATTAAAATCATTCTTTCATTAAAATTTTTAACTTAATTAAAAATTCAAATACCCTATTTTTGCTAGAAAATTTATGTACTTCAACTGAAAAGTTAACTTTTTGGTTAAAATTAAATTTTTTTAAATTAATTATTGTGTTGGAAACATAACTGCTTGTTTAAGGAGTCTACTATTTGGTTAGAAAATTTCATTTTTCATGAAAAGTCCATTTTTAGTGGGAAAATGTAACTTTTTCATACAAAATTCCTCATTTTCGATTCAAAATTGCTATTTTTTGGTAGAATTTTTATCTTTCTGGTTTAAAAACGAATTTTTGGATTAAAAGTGCATTTATTTTCTTGTAATCAAAAAAAATTTGTTTAAAATTTCCTCCTTTTTAAAAATTAGTTTTACATAAATGTAAGTAGTTTAGTTTTCAGAAAAAAAATCAACTTTTTCAATTTAAAATTCAAGCAGTTAGTTTACAGTTTATCATCAAAATTATTCTTTCTGTTTTGTTGCAAATTTCACAATTCTTTAAAAAATTTACTTTTAATGTTGCTAAAAGTTTACTTTTTATACTTAAAATTCGAACTTTGCATTTTTGGATTAGGACTGATCTTCCTTAAATAAAAATTTATAGATTTCGTTGAAAATTCCACTTTTTTTGGTATAAAATTAATCTTTTTTGGATAAGAATGTTATTTGATAATCAGCTAGATAATTTACATTAGTATCATGAAAACTCATTTTTATGTTATTCAGAGCATACTTTTCAAACTGAATATTCGAAATTATGAAAATGTTCGGTCATTTATGGTAATTTTACAGGTAATAATGGTAACTTACCATAAATTACCCAAAATTCATTTTAAACAATTTTAAAATTTTCCGTGAATATATGGACATTTTCGGTCTTTTATGGAAAATTTATAGTAAATATGGTAACTTACCATAAATCAATCAAAATTCATATTTAAAACATTTTTTTACATTTCAGAAAATTATGAAAATGTTTGGTTATCAATAGTAATTTTACAGGTATTTATTATAATTTACCATAAATTACCCAAAATTCAATTATAAACAATTTTATAATTATAATTATAATTGTTTTGTGATCTATAGTTATTGACCATAAATTGCCCAAAATTTAATGTTAAAATGTCTGTAAATTTCGATAAATGTATTGAAATTTTTTGTCATTTACGGCAAATAAACCGTTAAATATAGTAAATTACCCGAAATTCAATCCTAATCATTTTTTTAAATTTCCCAGAATTTATAAAATTGTTGGTAATTTATAAAACTGTTGGTAATTTATGATAATTGACCAGGAATTGTCCAAAATTGAATATTAAAATTTCTATAAATTTCTCGAAATTTATGGACATTTTTGGTCACTTATGGTAATTAAACAGGCAAACATGGTAAATAAATTACGTAAAATTCAATCTTAAGAATTTGTATAAATTTCCCGAAATTTATAAAATGATTCGTAATTTATGGTATTATAATAGGTAATTTATAATGACTTACCATAATTTGCCCACAATTCAATTTGAAAATATTGATAAATTTGTGGAAATATTTGGTCACTTACGGTAATTTAACAAGTAAATATGATAACTTACCATGAATTCCTCATAATTCAATTCCAAACATTTTTATGCATTTCCGGAAATTTATGAAATGTTGGCAATTTTTGGTAAAATTACAGGTAATTTATGGTCATTCAATTTAAAAAATACCTATACATTTGCGGAAATTTTCGGTTATTTATGGTAATTTAACAGGTAAGTATCGTAACTTATCATAAATTAACCGTAATTCAATTTCGAAAACTTTGATAAATTTCTGGAAAAATATCAAAATGTTTGGTAATTTATGGAAACTTAAGATTAATTAACCAAAATTCAATATAAAACTTTATATGAATTTTCGGACATTTTTGGTAATTTGATAAATTAAATATGATAACTTTCCATAAATTTCCGACAAACTCTATTATCCGCAACAGAATTTTCCTTAAATTTCTAAGGGTAAGCCGACTGGTTATATTTGAATGTGGGCGCATAGATGTATAATTTTCATTATTCACGTACGACGTTACTTTCTACTCCCTAGGCTGTAAAATGTACTTTTTACTTTTTCCTCCCTAGGTAGTAAAAATTATTTTTTACTTTTTGTTCCCTACGGAGTAAAAGTAGAGTTTTATCCCCGTTTTATAGGCGTCAAAAAGGGCTACAATCATGCAAACGACATACCATATATATAATTGTATTCTTTTTAAATTAAAAATGCAACATTTTGCTTAAAAATTTATCTAAAAATAATAAAACATTCTTATCCTTAATTGCTAGTACCGAACTTTGTTTCCTGTAGTAATGAAGCGTTTTATTTTGATCAAAGAGACTTTTGTCCCAAAATTCTTAAATTCCATTGACTTCGTCGCTTTTGAGGAATAAAGGAATAAAAGAAAAGCGTTAATTTCTTTTTCTTGGAGTCTATTCAATTGGGCGTTCCTTTGAGCATTCTTCTTAAAGGCGAAAATCAATTACATCTTCTTCAACTGGAAATATGCCAAATTCCTTTAGAGAAAGGGCTTTTAACTTTCTTTAATCCTATTTTTTTCACGAGCATAAATTTTACCATTTATGTTTAGTTTATTTTAATTTGAAACCAAACCTGAATAATTTTCAATCATTAATTAATTTATTTATTATTAATCTATACTTATAGTATTATATTATACCATGGATAATAATATTAATATTATATTAGTTTTATACTAGTTACATTTTTATCCAACACATATTAAATTTTCTCGACGAGAGACTGTTTCTCTAGAAGAAAGCACTTTTTTATTTGAGAATATAAATTTAAAAAAATTTATTTAAACCCCAATAGATCAATTTTCAAACAAACAGATTGATTTACTGCCATGAAGATTAATTCTAAGTGGAGCTTATCGAAAAAATACGATTTTGAACAAAACAATTGAATTTCTTAAAAAATTTTAACCAAAATTTTAATATTTAATCAAAAAGATGAATAAATATTGGTGAACTTAGGAGACTGATATTATAAATTTGATCAGAGCTTTTGCAGTAAATAATAAAATGAAGCCAAGGGAAGAATTTTTCAACAAAACAGTTAATTTTTTAACAAAATAATGATAAATTAAATAGTAATATTAAATACATGAATTTTTATCTGAAAATGGCAAATCATTCCAAAAATACAATAGTTAAATTTTCAGTTAAAGAAAGATAATAAAAAATACAAAATTTCAACAAAACACTTAAACTTTCATAAATAAAAAATTAGTTTTTGGCAGAGGAGTTGAACTTTAAACAAAGCAGTGCAATTTTGATCGAAATAGTTGAATTTAAAAAAAGTGAAAACACTACATTTTAATGAACTAAATTAATTTTGAAAATAAAAGAAATTTTAACAAAGAATGTTTATTTTCAACAAAATTGATCAATTTTCTACAAAAATGTTGCATCTTGAACCAAAGAAGAAGAAATTTATACCAAAAGAGCTGCATTTTGAAACCGCAAAGACGAATTTATAACAAAGAGAAACTTTTTAATCAAGAGAGAAATAAAAAAAGAAACAGTTGAATCGCTTCGCTCGCAAATTTGAGCGCGACTAGGGCGCGCGAGTGCTGGTTCTCGCTCTTCGCGCTCGATAATTAATTCACCTGGCGCTTTGCGCTCAATAATGTATTTACCACGCGTTACGCTCTCGATATTTGTGCATAGACTTTTAAAACTAAAAGTAAAAGCAACGGCAACAGTAATTTGGTGACAGAGAATTCTCTTTTGTTAAAGCTCCTTTGGCTTTAACGAACACATTCTCATCACGTATCTCGTACTAGAATTAATTGTTCGAGTTTTTAAATACTATAAACAACCGTACAAAGAATTCTTGAATTTTGGAAAAGTGGTTATAAAAATTGTCAAAATGCGCTAACTTTTTTATTTTCACACAAAATGGCTGGCTAACAAACTAGGTTTTTATTTTAGTATACTAAAAGACTGTACCAGAGGCCAATCTAAAAGAATTATATTTTCAAAAGTTATTTTGCTGATAGACAGACAGGCATAAATACATATATACAGAAAAGCATACAGACAGACATACAGAAAGACAGAAACATTCTTAAAAACCTGTTTTTTGGATTCAGGGGTCTCGAAACGTGGACCTTTTGACAAAAACTAGGAGTGTCAAATTTTACACAAATCTAATACCTTCTCTGATGAGAATGTAAAACAAGATAATTTTGAAACAAATAGTTAAATTTAAGAAAAGGCGTTTTTTTCAGAGAACAGTTGCAGATGCTTTTTTAATATCTTTACGCTAAATCAGATTATTCCTAAATCTTCATATAATTTTGTTTACTAACGCCGATCTTTTTAAACTAAGGTATTCTACAGTTTTTCCTTAAATTCATTTTTTCCGTGTGTTTAAAAGAAATAAAAGTTTAAAAATTATAGTGATGTAGCCAAATCTTGAGAAAATAATTGTTTTTCAAATTGAAAAATCGTAACTTTGATTCAAATACTTTTTTTTTACATTCCTGTATTTTTATAAAAAATTTGAATATAATGAAAGAATATTTAATCCTCTAGGTGACTATTTATATTGTTGGTTCGAAATTTCTTTAAAAATTAAAATATTTGGTTAAAAATTAATGCACTTTGCAAACAATTTATATATTTTGGAAAAATTGGATGTTCTTGTTTAGAAATTTTTTTTTTTATTGGTTTGAAAAATTATTTTTTTCTTATTTGGAAGTTAAAATTGATTTTTTTCTGAAAATTTATATTTCTTGTTGCAAATTACTTAATTTTGCTGGAAACTTGTTTTTTTGTTTTTCGATTCTAATTTATTTCGTTAACGACAAATTGAACTATCCTATTTTTTGTTTGTAAAATTATCCTTTTTTAATGAAAATGTATAAATTGTATTCAAAGTGTATCTTGTTTTGTAAAGAAAATGTATCTTTCAGTTTTAAAATTTAATTATTATTGATACGGTCCCCATATTGACAACCACTTTAAAACCAATTTGCTCGAGGTGATCCAACGGTCTTGTTTACCGAACATAAACTTGACCTGGGAAAACCTTCCGGGCTAAATTGCTTTCAAGTGGCTTTTAAACGAGCTTGCCTATCTTTCCTTGAGTGGTAAACGCTTGGACGGAAGAAAGGGAGTTATAAATTCACAGCTGGCGCAGCTGTGATGGAAGGCTTCCCTATCAAGCGCCAGACAGGACTCACTCCGCGTCAAGCGGGAAAACTCGCCAGTCATCCCCAAACGTCAAGAGTACCAAATTATTAAATTCTCGTTTCCTTTCTTTTTTTTAAACAATATAAATGTTCAGGTTAGGTAGCAAAGGGTTAAATCAAGTTAAATTAAATTAGATATTAGTGATCACTTAAATTCCTTTTTAAGTTTATATTTTTCTCTCGTAAATAATTTTCCTTGTCTTTACATGCTTTTCGTTTCATAGGAGTAATTTTATAACTGTAATACTTTACTTTAGATGGTTTTATAATTATAATTTAGTTATTTTTTTGAATAATTTTTATCTTAATTATCTCTACATTTTCTTTTCGTAATATCTCTTATTTTAAATACGGCCTTTCGAATAGTTTTATTTTTATTTTTATGTTTCTTTTGTAATTCTTGTTTGTGCTCTATATTTTTAATTTGATTTTTGTATTCGCTATATTTTAATTTTGTACAATATTTGTTTTACTTCGCTATTTTTCACGATACCGCTCGTTTCAAAATTTGAGCTGCGTATTCAAATTTTGAGTAGTAGGGATCGACAGGGCAGCCGCCGCGCCCCTCCATCAGCAACGCGAGTGGCCGAGAGGACCGCGCCAATCGCCGACCGGCCCGCCTCTCGGCCGAGGAAAATAAAAGCGGGTGCGTAATAGTGAAGGCACGCACTTCTATCCGGGTTTCCAGTAGGGTAACCTCAGTCCCCTGGTCGCTTTTGGTACTTGTACCATTTTTTGAAAATAAAGTGCTTTCGAACTCAAAGATAATTCCAGGTGTCTCTCTCTCTTTCTCTCTTGAGAATCCTTGTTTTAATCCTCCAAACCGAACTCCTCGAATCCTCTCTCTCTCTCTGGCTCATTCTATCTTTCTCTCTCACACTAGGGTCGGTACGCTCTCTTGCAGCCCCGCCTGCACTCTTATACTTTCACTAGGGTCTGTACGCTCTCATGCAGCCCCGATCAAACTCTTTTCTTTCTTCAGGGTCGGTACGCTTCCTTACAGCCCCGCCCGCACTTTTTACTGAAGCTCTACTCATTTCTGGGTCGGTACGCTGACAGCAGCCCCGCCCTCTCTTTACTTATTTTTATTTTCAATTTCCATTACCTTGCTCCTCCTGACCAGACGTATGCCTGGTAAATCCAAGAATCCTCACCCCGGCAAGTACCCGAGTCCGCCGTCGCTTGGTCGCTCTCCAAGACGCCCTTCAGGCATCCCGCTTGCCTCTAGTGGAAGACCTTCGACTTTCCTCCTCCTCCTGCTCCTCCTCCACACACACTCTCAAAGCCGTTGTCCGGTCAGTAGTCCTCCTTCCTGACTCCCTCAGCACATGGTCAGTGGTACCCACGTCTCACACGTGTCGGGGCCCTCCACCCACCAATGCATGGACGGACTCTAGGCCTGGCAATACCTGCGGAAGGTACAAGGGGCCCTTCGTCTCTTGCTGCTGCCTCCAACCAGCCGCAGGAACCAGACTCGGTCGATATCTCTACTGGACACTTTCCTGCAATCCAACAACAGGAGCCTTCCCGTCCGAGGAGAGATCCAGCTACGAGAATCTTAAGTCACGGTAAAGTAGCCTCTGCGCAGTCAACATTAACATCGTGGTGAGAAACCCTCGGGAGAGTTCAGACGCCTCCACACGATTCATCGACCGAGCTCTCACATGTTCACGAACGATCAGCCACTCGCCTTGCCCGCTCACACATCCACACATCTACTTTATATCAAGTCGGGACAACCACACACCCCGGCTTGTATCAAATTGGCGGCCCAAACGTGGGGTTCTTCGAGAATTCTTTTGAGTTTCGGCAGAGGTCGAAACCAAGCTCATGATCCACTCACCGACTCCGCTACGCCGAGCAGCAGGCAGGCCACGCAGGTCGATGGCCACCCGAAACACTCCGGTTTCTGAGTATCAGCCACAAGACACAGTGGCGCTCAACAACGCAGCAAACGAACCAGGGTCTCAGGAGAGACCACCCTTAACTCCACCAGAATACATCGGGGCAGCCAGCAGATCCACAGCCTTTCTGACATGAGTGGTAGGAGCAGGTCGTTCCCAAGGACCACGAGGAATTCATCGAGTGTTCTTTTCCAAGAACCAGCTGAAGAAATGGAGCCAGTAGCAGGCACCAGCAGCAGGCCTGAACCAGTCTACATTACAAGGGTCCCGACAACATCTATGGCCAGGAGGGTCATCGAACAGCCGCTAGCACCGGCGAACGTGCCCTGCCAGCGCCACCACCTGCCGCCGCCGACTGGTGCGCCATCATCCGGGCCTTTAGAACGCCAGACGTTACAGTGCCGACATCCGTCGGGTTGGACCACGAAGACTCCGACAAATTCATCAGCCAATGTGAGCTGTATTTTACGGAAGCAGCCATCGAGCCATCTCTCTGGTCGAGGATGGTCAAAAAATGCCTTACGGAAAAAGCATCAAAATGGTACCAGGTGTACCGATGACTTGCCCTTCCTTGGGTCAAGTTCAAGTCGTTGCTCGGGCAACACTTCACCGGAGTGACAGTGCTCAACAAGCTGCAAATGAAGCTGTACGCCGGAAAGCAGGAGGCGAAGGAAGCTGTGGGAATTTTCCTACAGAAAAAGTGTCTGTTGGCCCTCCGGATGCTGCCAACTGCCACAGAAGAGCAGATCATCGGCCTACTACTCGAATTCCTCAAGCCGAGCATCAGAAAGGTTTTGGGGGCAGACGTCATCACATCGTTTGAGGACCTGGTAGAGAAGGCTCTACAGGCGGAGTCCGACGAGGCCGACGAAGCAACAAAGTAGCCAGACACCACGAAACCCGCCACAACAACCACGCAGCCAGCTGCCCCTGCCAGCGCACCGCCAGCGCCACGTCCACCGCCGCAGTGCCACTACTGCCCGGGGAGACATTTTCATCGGGATTGTCCGATCCTCAAGACCCGACAATCTGATGCCACGTCAGAAAATTGGAGGGCGCGTGCCGCCGAAGCCAGGGCTCAGGAGGCTACGCTCTCTTGCAGCCCCGCCCGAACTCTTTTCTTTCTTCAGGGTCGGTACGCTCCCTTGCAGCCCCGCATGCACTCTTTACTGAAACTCTACTCATTTCTGGGTCGGTACGCTCACAGCAGCCCCGCCCTCTCTTTACTCATTTTTATTTTAAATTTCCATTACCTTGCTCCTCCTTACCAGACGCATGCCTGGTAAATCCAAGAATCCTCGCCACGACAAGCGCACCCGAGTCCGCCGCCGCTTGGCCGCTCATGTTAAGAATATATTTTTTGTTTTAAAATTTATTTTTTCAACTTAAAATCCAATTCTTCTATTTTTGTAGAACAATACTTTCTTTGCATGAAAAAAATTATGTTGCTGAAAATTGTTTTTTTTTTTAAATTTATTTTGCTATTATTTTTAATATTGCAAATAAGATTGAAAATTGATCTTGTCCAGCAGAATTGCTTCAAAAAATGTTGACCTAATATTGAAAAATTGATTAAATAGATGTTTTGCAAATTTCTTATATTTTTAATTGTTAACAGAGAAAATTCCAGATAAGTAATCGCCTTCAAAACACAAGATTTCAATAAAAAAAAATGTGACAAAATACTTTAAATCTTACCCAAGTAGTTGAATTTTTAATTCAAAAGGATGAATTTTCCACAAGATAATTAAACTTTTAACCAAAAAGAGGAATTTTCTATTTAAAATATAAATCTTTAACAACAATTAATTTGTTAACAAAGGGAGCTTTACGATGAAAATATGAATTTTCAAAAGGATGCATTTTTAACTAAATGGTCGAATTTCTTGCCAAATAGATGCATTTTGACCTAAAAAATCTAAATGTTGTAATTAAACCATTGATTTCGTAATCAAAACCGACAATTTTCTGTAAATTGATCTTTCATCCAGGAAAAAATTCGGTTTATTCTGGAACACAAAAATTAAAATTTTAAACAAAAAGTACATTTTTTCAAATAGTTTAATATTCAAAATAATAGTATTGTATAAGAGATTTCATTTTTATTCAAGAAAGACGAAATTTCTCCTAAAACAGATGCTTTAAACAAAAAAACCTGTCTAAACATTTGATACATTTTTATCCAAAAAAGATTTCATTTCACTTTCTCACACCAAAATAAGAATTCCTTTCAATTTTAAATCATCGGATTTTCAAAATTGCATTTGAAAAATATTTCAGTTTCAACTTTCTGAACTTGTTTTATTATCCAAATTTTCTTAAAGTCTTAAATCATTTAAATTCCCAATTATTATATTTTAAATAAAATTATCCAATTTTCAAAATTTTATCAAAAAGTGTGCAATTTAGAACTCTTTTAATTAATTATTACAAGAACATCACAAGAAACGTTTTTTAAGTCTTTAACTAAGTCTTACGACACGAGTCGTACACTTGGTGATAAAAGAAAAATATTGTGACTGTCGCCACAAAGTTCTCGTCAAACATTCACAGTTTGCGTCGTGGCAAGTTTTCCGAGAAATTAAATTTCAAGTGTCGAAGCGTAGCTCCGTGCAATTTTAATTAGTGGATGTTCATTGAGCGTCCCGCTAAATTTACGGATCTCTCGACGGCTGGCTTCCGACGGAAATTACAGAATAGTGAAGGAAACTCGAAAAACTTTCCTAAACTTAAATGTTTCCTGGATATACAATCTTGCTATAAATAATAACTTTTTTTTTCTTTTTCGACACCATGTGCAACGGAAAATGAAATAGATTTTTTGTATAAAGAAAAATCTGGAAAATAGATACATTTAATTATGGACTTCATTTTTTTAAAATTTTTCATGACGAGATTATTGTTTATAACAAAATCATTTTCATTATAGAACATTTATACTAAATAATAAATCACTAAGTTCAGAAATCACCATTTTCAGAAATCAAATATTTTTAAAAATTCTAAAGACATCAGAAAGATTTTACAAAATATCACAAAGATTTAAATTATTTCTTAAAGATTTTCAAGAACTCAATAAGATTTCCGAAAAATTTTAAAGATTTCGCAAAAACTTAATTATTTTATATTTATTTCAAATATGGCACAAAAATTTCAACAAGATTAACTACATTTCACAACGGATTTAATTATTTCAGAAAATCTATCAACATTTTTCAAACATTACACAAAGATTTTAACCATTTCGAAAACGTTTCAAAAAAATTCAAAAATATTCTGAATATTTTATGAAGGTTTCAATGATTAAACAGAGATTAAAAAAATTCCTCCAAAGTTTCAACGACTCTACAAAGATTTTAAGAAATTTGCAATACTTTAAAAAATATTTTAAAGATTTTTGAAGATTTCAAAAAGATTTTGATGACTTACTAAATATTTAATAAAGCTTTCAATGATTTCCTATGGAAACAAATACATTTATTTGCAACTAAATAGTTTACTTTTCAACAACACACATTAATTTTTCAAAAAATACTTAATTTTTCAATTTATAAAGGATAAATCTCAAACTAAAAATAAAATAGTTAAAATTGCAGCAAAAATAAAATTTTTAACAATAAAAAACGAGTTTTAAAGTAAAAAATAAAATGTTCATCAGAAGAGGTGAATCTTAAAATAATATATTTTTGAGAAAGTAGCTTAAGTTTGGAACAAGTAGTTAATTTGGTAACCAATAAAGAAGAATTTCCAGCAAAATTGTTAACGTGGTTAAGTTAGAAAAAATTAATTTTCACGAAAAAGTTTAATTTTTAATTAAAGAAATACATTTTTATTTTTAATGACAGATTGTCCATAAAAGAATAATCAGATTTCAACATTCAATATACAAAAATTATTTTTGAATGAACGGGATAGATTTTATGAAAATATATTTTTCAAATTTCTAACCAGAAAGATAAATCGATAAACAAAACAAAAATGAATTTTTAATAAAGTAATTCAGGCTTTAAGCAGGTAGATGAATTTAAAAAAATTACTTCAAAAATATATTTTCGTTTCCAACTAATGAATTATATTTGAGCGAAGTAGTGATATTTTTTTAAACTAGATGAATTTAAGAAAAAAAGTTTAAAAAGGGGGAAAGTTTCGCAAGTAGAAGAATTAAAAAACTAAAAAATAATCGAAATTATTACATTTCTGAAATTGCATAATTAAAGAAATTACATAATTAACAAAATTTTAAGTGCCAAATTTTTCAAATTTAAAAAACAACATTACTATTAAAAGTAATTGCGTTTGTCCAAAAATTTATTTTGTCGGTAATTTAATATTTCGGAAATATTAGATTCCGGGAATTTACTAATTTTAAAATTAGAAACTATAGAGTTTACAAATATCAGTAATTTTTGCAACCTTTATTTATCAATTTTTTAAATTTTGAAAACTTTCAATTTGAGAATATTTTAATTATGTTAATAAACAATGTCAGTTGTTTTATTATTTTTTTTTTTTGATAATCGGAAATTTTGAAAACATTCTTTATTTATCAATAATCTATTTCGGTAATTATATTTTTAGAATTTGTTAATATTGTATTTTTATATTTATAATGTTTTTATGTTTTCTGTAATGCAGAAGAGATAATTGGTTCTAAAATAAATCTTACAACCTGCTAGAAGAGAAAAATTTTATTATTTAAACGATTTTTCAAGATTTTACTAAGGTTTCAAATATTTTTCAATGATTTTGAATAGTTGGAAAAGATTTCACAAATACTTCTAAGATTTTCCAAAGATTTTTACAATTAGAAAAAGCAATTTTTTCAAAAATATTTTATAAAGATTTGAATGATTTCCCAAAGATTTTAGATATGTCGCACGGATTTCAGAAAGATTTAAAAGAATTAACAAGGATTTCAATGGTTTTCCAAAGATTTTCAAGATTTTGTAAAGACTTCGATAAGATTAAAAAGTTTTTACAGATTTTAATGATTTGTCAAAGATTTTATCAATTTTCCAAAGATTTTCGAAATTTTAAGAAGATTTTTAATATTTGAAAATGATTTTGGATGGATAAAGAAATTTTCACAAAAGCTTTAATTATTTCATGAACATTTTCAATATATTTGAATGATTTCTTAAAGATTTCAAAATATTCCACAAATATTACCAAATATTTCAAAAATATTTCAAATTCTTCGCAAAGACTTTAAAATATGTATAATTTGTTTTTAATATTTAACAAAAATTTTCCATTTATTTCAAATATTTTACAAAGACATTAATGATTTTCCAAGGATATCACAGATTTCACAGGGTTTTGAAAAATGTCGCAAAGAATATTTCCCAAATTGTAAAGATTTATTTGCAAGCATTACCAATCATTTCAGAAAGATTTGAAAGATTTTGTAGATATATTTGAGGTTTCAAATATTAACTAATATTTTTAAAAATATTTGTCATTATATCAACTACTTAAAAAATATTTTCAAAGCATTTCAATGATTTACTAAAGATTTAAAAGATTTGAAATGTATATCAAAGATTTCAAAAAGATTTTAATGATTCCCCAAAGATTTCGGATAGGTGAAAAACATTTGAGAAAGACTTAATTTATTTCCCAAACATTTCAGCAAGTTAAAAAATATAACGAATATTAAAAAAATATGCTCAATATTTTACAAAAATTTAAATTATTTTTCAAAAATGTCAAAGATTTCACAAAAGATTTCATGTACTTTTAAAGATTTCAGATCTTTTTAAAAGATTTAACAAAATTTTAATGATTTTCCAAATTATTTCAACCAGTAAAAATATGTTAAAATTTCAATAAAATATTAAAAATATTTCGCAAATATTTCTAAATATTTCAATGATTTTTCAAAGACATCACCAAAATTTGTAAGCTTTTTTTAAAGATTTCCGATACGTTTAAATGATTTCACAGACTTAAAAGATTTCAAATATTTCATTAAGTTTTCGGAAATATTTAAAAGATTCCAATTATTTTCGAAAGATGTGAAAAAAACAATAAAATTTTTTAAAAATTTATGTATAAAATTTTTGCGAGAATACTTAGACGGAAAATTTTAAAAAATAATATAGAATAAGGTCCTAATAAGATAACTTTTTTTAGTAAAATAGATATATTTAGAAAAAGGAATAAAAATATTTGTGTAACACAACTTTAATTAAACTTTGAGTAAAGACTTAGCCACTCGTTTATCGATCAAGACTGTTCGGTGAGTTTAAGAGCGTTTTCAGGAGAGTCGTAAAATTTTCCAACCGCTGAACGAGAACACAAGTGTGGGAAATGTCTGCACTTGTCAGTTTTCACAACTAGCTTTTTTTTCTAAAAAAGACGACTTTGGCTCGACTTGTTCAATATGGATGTAGAAATTCAAGATATAAAATGAATAAAAAAATGCACATGTCTCATAATTTTGAAGGACTCTATTTTATTTAAAAATTAAAATCCTAAATGTCGAAAAGAAATTAAATACAAATACGTAAATATACAATTTTTAACCATAAAAATTAACCATAATTCTAAGTTACTCCCTGAATTAAAAAAAGGAGCGTAGCCCAAGATTGTTTTAAAACAGAGAAAATTAGGTGATTTTTAATAAATATAAAGAAGTAAATTATTTTATGTCAAATTATTGTGAATTTGTGGAACAAAGTATTTGAATTTTCTACCTACAAATTTTGTCTACCAATATATACATCAACTTAAAATCCAAACACTGGGATTTTTGAAAGAAAGAAATTAATTTTTCACCGAGAAGTTTCACGAAAAATTAGAAAATTCATTTTCGAAAACAGCTAAATTTCCAACAAAAAAAAATTATTTTTGAACAAAAATAATGAATTTTGTACAAAGAAGAATAAATTTTCGACTAAAAAAGATAACTTTAGCCAAATAGAGTAATTTTTAACCTGCAAAGACGTATCATCCACTAAATGGTCAAATTTAAAAAAGAAAAAGACTAATCAAATTTAAATTAAATTTAAATCAAATCAATTTAAATCAAACATTGAAATATTGAATTTCCAGTTTAAAAAATAAAAGAAAAAAGAGTATTTTATTCAACTGAATCAAATAGAACAAGAGGAATTTTCAACCAGTTTAATTGAATCAATGAAGGCGATTTTTCAACAATATAGTTGATTCTTCGACCAAAAAGATGAATTTTTAACCACAAAAAAAGTAATTTTCTAACTAAATGGACGAATTTTCAACAAAATAACGGACATTATCTACCAAATACTTCATTTGATAACTTATCAAGTATTGTTTTTAAATAAAAATTAAAATAGTGATTTTTTCAGAGAAAATCATTCATTATCAGCAATAGCAAAAGTACGAATTTTCAATAAAAAAGTTTAATTTTCAAGCAAAGAGGGGAATTGAAAAAAAAGTTTTATATCAAATATCTTAGCTTTAAAGAAATTTGTTGATTTAAAACAAAAGAAGAATTTTCAAGGAATTGAATGAAATAAAAAAGAAGAATTTTAAACTAAATGTTCCAATTTTTAGCAAAAAAAGTAATTGTTCGCAGAAAAAAACAAATTTTTATAAGAGCCGATTATTTTTCACGATTACAGGCAAGAAAATATTTTTATTTTATATAAAAATACCGTTAAATTGATACAAAGAATAAATAAATATATAAAAACTCTCGAATTTTCAAATAAAATTTAATATTCTCAAACAATTATTTAAATTCTGAATCTGAAATGTGTATTTGCACCAAGAAAGTCAATTTTATATTATAAAAGATTAATTCTGAATTAAAAACCAGAATTTAACCAATTATTTGAATTTTCAACTAACGATCAGATTAGTTTTCTGACAAAAATAGGAATTTAAAACCAATTGCGTAATTTTTTAAACAATTTGATGCACTCTGAAAAAACAGAAGTTTAAATATTATTAAAAAAAGAAGTTGTTGAATTTCCATTGAAAAAATTAATTTTTCATTAAAAACAAATAATTTTCAATATATATAAAAAATGAATTTTTCAGACGAGTTTTTTACCAAATTGTTAAATTTTCTACAAAGTTTTTGAATTATTAGTGTAAGAAAACAAGCTTTCAACAAACAGTTGCATTCTTAACCAAATAATTAAAAATTCACTTAAAAAATGAAATTCTAGGACACATCTAATTTTTACCTAAAATCAGATCATTTTGAAAATAAGGAGATGAATTTTCCTGAAAAAACTTTTTAATCCAGCATTTAATCTTCTACAAGAAATCATAAATCATTTTGAATTTCCCATTATATTTTCCTTGTCTCTAAAAAAAGTGAAATAGTAAGAAAATTAGAGCAGTAGCAAAATTTGAGTGAAATAATTATTTCCCAATCATCAACAATATATTTTTGAAATAAATTAAAATTATGTAGTTAAGAGCAGAATTGTTTACTTTATTATTAAAAATTATTTTGTAATTTAAATTTTCTTTTGTAAGAATCAATCTATTTTTTACCTAATCAGATCATTTTGAAAATAAGGAGATGAATTTTCCTGAAAAAACTTTTTAAACCAGCATTTAATCTTTTACAAGAAATCATAAATCATTTTGAATTTCCCATTATATTTTCCTTGTCTCTAAAAAAAAGTGAAATAGTAAGAAAATTAGAGCAGCAGCAAAATTTGAGTGAAATAATTATTTCCCAATCATCAACAATATATTTTTGAAATAAATTAAAATTGTGTAGTTAAGAGCAGAATTGTTTACTTTATTATTAAAAATTATTTTGTAATTTAAATTTTCTTTTGTAAGAATCAATCTTTAGAATTAAGATTTCTCTTTTAGATATAATAATTTGCAAAAGTCCAGAAAATTCAAAAGCACAAGAATTTAAACATATTTAAATTTATATTTTTCATATTAGTTTTTATTCTAATTTTAAAATTGTCTTATAAAAATTTTTTGTAAATTATAAAAAATATAAAAGCATGCTATAAATTTTTTGGAAGAGGTAGTTCGAAAATAGTTGAATCATGGCGAGAAATGTTTTACTTGACGGGAGCTCGTATTTTAGACGACTTTACGCGTTCCATGTCAAGATTGCACTGGCTTTGGTGATTTATATTCCTAAGGACAGACTACGAATAACAAAGTACAGAAGGTACAATTAAGGACACACTCTAGCCTTGCAATATTTTACAACTTTTGAAAAAGTAGTAAGCGTCGATTAAAAAATAGCAAAAAGTGGCCCAGGCATTTAAATAAGTGAAAGAAAAATGGTAATTCTTTTTTTCGCTGTTCCTAGGAAACACACCCTTCCTCTTCTTTTTATTAGTTTTTTTCTTAAACGCGAACTAAATAAATATAACCCCACAAAAAAAATCGACTGCTTTTGATTGAAAAGTATAATAGTAAATTTTTGGATCGAAATTTATCTCATTTGGTTAAAAATGATAGTAGCCGGTTGAAAATTATATTTCTTGGTTGAAAATACAACTGCCGGAAACCCCGATTTAGTGTCCCTCGATTTAGACTTACAATTTTCGTATAAATAAACAAATACGACGTTAAAAATTGCCATTTTGCTATTAGACGTTACCGGTGTTTGTGAATAACATAATAATTGATCCGAAGATTATTATTGCTAATATTATAAACAAATTTAATTTAAAAAATGCATTAATCAGGCATTTTTTGACAAAAAACTTTTTTTTCGACGCCGTTTTTTTTTTAAATTAGGAAGTTTATGTTCATTATAATAAACTTCATAATTTGTTGATGAATCTCATGTTTTTTTTCACACAAATTCAATAATCAAATGCATAGATAAGGCATTTTAGAGTCAATTCATAATTTATTGATCAATTTAATGATTTCTGGAAACAATTTAATTAAACAAATGAATTACTGGGGCATCTGTCCACGTAATTTTTTCGATTTCAGACTTTTTCATTGCAATCTTCATTGAAAATTTAGTAACATTCATGAATAGTTCATAAATTTTATAAAATTTTAAACGAATTCAACAATTCGTTTTAAAAAATCATTAAGTTTTTTTGATAATCATGAAAGTAGCTCAACTATTCCATTTTTTGTTAAAAATTAAATTTTTTTTATTACAGATTGTTATCTTATCATTGAAAAGTTCAACAAATTGGTATAAAATAAAATTATTCTGTTAAAAATTAGCTTCTTTGTTATAAATTAATATTCTTAGTTTCATTTTAAATATTTGTTTACAAATTAAAGCTTTCTTATGAGAAGTTATATTTTTGGTAGAAAATGATCTTTTTTGTTAAAAAATAATTTTTTCGGTTTGAAAATATAGCCGCTGTGTAGATAATTCCTTCTTTTCGCTTTGATATTGAAAGTTTTGTTAAAAATAATTAGAAGAGAAAAAGAATAAGTGCAGAAAAACAATACAAAAACAATATTTCTATTTCAAGGGCAAATAAATTTAAAAATCTCATGCATGTAACTTTTTAATTATTGTTATTTTTCATTTAAACAACAATTTAAAACATTGAGAATTAAAAAAGTTTTCCCTTTCATACAAAGTTTTATAATTGTTCTTTTAGTAAATAAATATTGTTAAGCAAGAAAATTTTTGTGTATTTTGCTTATTTAAAAAACAAATATTTCATTTCTAAATATCTGACCTACTTAATCGATATATTTATTAAAAAAATTAACCGCGAATTCTGTTTTTTATTCACAATTTGTTTAAACTTCCTGACTACATTTAAAGTTATGTGACGTGTGAAACTTAACAAAGACAAAACTTAAAGATACAAAAAGAAACCTTTTTTCTTAAAATCCTTGTTTAAAAAGAAATCAAGTACCGATTGTATTTTTTTATTTCTATAGAAATTCCAACGGGTTTATATTAAAAAATGTTAAAAAATTAATATAACTTTGGTACCTCGAATCTTACAAATTAGAACAGAGGTTAATCAAAACAGAACATAATTTTCTGGATTCTAATAATAATTTTCGGGTGAAAAATTTATTTTAGGCATAGAATTTATGAAAGTCTTCTATAGAATAGTTTAAAGTCATCTTTAATAATAAATTCAATTATTTCCTGCATCGTTG
Organism: Belonocnema kinseyi; assembly: GCF_010883055.1. Lineage (NCBI taxonomy): Eukaryota > Metazoa > Arthropoda > Insecta > Hymenoptera > Cynipidae > Belonocnema > Belonocnema kinseyi. The sequence goes on along the minus strand of NC_046659.1, from coordinate 134,736,158 downwards.
ATTATACAATTATATCATAATTTTCTGTGCATAAATTAGCCATAATCTCTGAAGAATTTTTTTTAAAATATTTTTTATATCTCTGTGCAATGACACTTAATTTCCCAAATTGCTTATGTATTTTAAATTAAATATTAGGAACTTCCCTCGAGGTACACTAAACAAGAACTTTAATTTTTATTGTACAATACTTTAAATAAATTAAAGATTTTAAGTAGAAATATTTATTGAATTTTCGATAAAGGACAATGAAAAGAAAATGAATTTTTAATCAATTAGTTTGAATTTCAATTTAATTGTTGGATTCTTCAATAAATAACTTAATTCTCTACCGAACGGTTGAATCTTCAAACAAACCAGATTTATTTAGAACCAAACAATTGCATTTCTAAATAAAAAAAAGAGAATTTTCTACTATAAAGAATTATTTTTGATCAGAAAAGACAAAATTTTAATGAAACGCATGAAATTTAAACTAGAGGTGATATATTTTGAATAAAAAAAATATATTTTTAAGAGATGATTTTTTTAGCCCAAAAGATTAATTTTACAAAAATGAAATAATAAATTTTTCATCCAAGTAGATGAATCCACTACCCAAAAAATGAGTTTGTAACAAACTAGTTTAACTTTTAGAGAGTACACTGAACTCTCGCTATGGGTCCAGTGCACGGGGTTGCATGTGAATAGCCTTGGCCACAATTCGAGGGGATCCAAATATAAACAGCCTGGGTCGCCTAAACAATTTCAACTTTAAGTGCATAATATTGTGCACTTTACTCGATTGAGTACTCGCGCATCACGACCCTTCCGAGGCGAGAGTCGCAACCGTCTCTTGCCCTTTGAAATGAGAAACTGCGTGGGGAAGACAGTTCAGGAAGGCCGAGAACGAGGGAACAGAATTTCTCTCGGAAATGGTGTAAAATATCATAAATGAGTAATAAAACTTTATGTCGAACTCTCTTCACTAAGGAAAATATATTTGAACATTTTTTCGTACCTACTGTTTGTTTGCGAGAAAAATGTGAGAATACGGTTTTATGGAAAAAAACTCCTAGCCATAAATGTTATGGAGCGCCCATAAATTTCACAAGGTATTTTCCTCATGATAGTAGAATCAGCTCAACCATGTCAAAAGTTATCTAAGTTTAAATAATGGATTTTTTTCTTGAAAAACAAAGCAAAAACGTCAAATACACATAACCTGCCTGATTTGAAATGCATTCCATCTAATAATTATTAGACGCGATTCCCCCCCCCCCCTTTCCCAACTAACTCAAATTGGTGAAGCAGTTTGTGAACGAAAACTAACTTTCCTGCTACGAATTTAAAATTGGATAAATGTACAATTACGTTTATTCCGAAGGATAAACATTTTAGTACTTTGAATTTATTTTAATTTAAAAGCAACCCAATTTTATAGTTTTCTTTTTTTAAATTTTCAAGGTAAAACTATTTCCTGAAAAATCCACCTACTTTTTAAAATTCAACTGCTTGTTTAGAAATTAAGGTACTTTGTTAAATTGAAAATGAGCTATTTTCTTAGATTTTTTTTCTTTGAGGTCAGACAAATATTTCTCAACAGTAAATTGCTTTCTTTTTTAGTTCAAAATTTGACTATTTGATTGAAATAGTGAAGTATTTTTGGTCTAAAATTCAACTTATTCTTTAAAAATGTATCATTTTCGATTGAAAATTCATCTTTAATCGTAAAAACATGTCAGTTGAAAACTTATCATTCTGTTGATTGAAAATGTACTTTTTCGTGAAAATTCATCCATTTTTGTTACAAATTTAATAATTTTGTTGCTAATTTATCCATTTCGTTGATGTTATCATATTTAGTAGAAAATTAATATTGATGATTTTTTATTTTTTCTGTTAAACAAATTTTTTTTCCAATATTTATCATATTAGAAAAAAATGCATTTCTATAGTTGCAAATTTAACTATTTTGTTGAAAACTTGTTTTTCGGTTTTTCGTTAAGAATTAATTTTCTTAACCGAGATCTTAACTGTACCATTTTCGGTTAAAAATTTATCTTTGTTATTTAAAAATTCGACCGCGGTTAAAAATGAATGTCTTTTGTAAACATTTGAATAGGATTCCACCTCATTTGTTGACAGATAAATTATTGTGAGGACAATTCAAGTTTTTTGTTAAACTCATATTTTTTGGTTTGCAATTCAACTTTTTTGTTGAAAATTTGTCCATTGGAATTAAAAATTTATCTTTTATGGTGGAAAAGTTCTGATTACAGTTCAATCTTTTTGTCGATTAAAAATGAACTTTTTTGGTGTAAATTTAATTATTAAATTAAAAATGTGCACTTGAAGGTTTAGAATTACATTTTTTTAAATTAAACGATTTAGTTAAATATTCTATTATTTTGTTAACGGAATCTTCTTCGATAGAAAACTAATTATATTAGTTCTAAAATAACCTGTTTGGGTGAATGCTAAAATTTAGTTGTAAAGATTTATCACATTAGTTGAAAATATATTTCCTTAGTTAAAAATGTTCGTATCCGGTTTAAAATTAATTTTTCTTCGTGGTACAGAATTGATTATCTTACTGAGGATTTAACTATTTCATTTCTGGTTTAAAGCTTCGTCTTTAAAGTTGAAAAAAATATTTAAAAAATATAAACCTAAATAAATAAATATTTAATATTTATTAATTAAAATTTTTAAGTGTTCTTATTTATTTAAAAAAGTTTTCTATGAAATACAAACAAAAAATATTCGAGAATGTAAAATTCGAAGGAAAATTCCTGACTCACAAATATTAATGATGATTAAATTTTTAGAATAATAAGAGAGAAATAAAATAAGTAATAATTTCCACAAATAAAAGTATTTTCTTATTTAACAATTTATTCATTTTTCAGATTATCGAATTTTAAAATACTAAATTGTCTTCATGTCAGAAATTTTACTATGTTGAAGATAAAGGGTCAGAATAGTCTAAAAATAGTGTCATCATTAAAGGATGTGTTGAATAGTCTAACTAGTGGCGTGAGTCTCAGCACCGGATATGCTCATTTTCAGCTTCCGACAGAATTATACCTCCACAGGAAAACTTTGTCGAAGGAATTATTATTAATTTGTGAGGTTTCGTAGCTCCCGGCAGAAACTCATGGAATTTTGATCGAATTCTTGTCCGTCGAAATTTTTTCTCGTGTGTCAGAAATAGGTAATGAGTTATGAGTGGAAGGAGGAGTAGAATAGGAGAAGTATGGGTGCGTATGATATAGCATATTAGGAGAAGTGGGTGGGGGGATGAGTAGCATCGTGATTTTTTTCCCTAGAAGGAAAGTTAGAAAAAGCTGTGTTGGGGGGTGTGGGGGGATTTGAAGAGAGGAATCTGTGTAAACAGATGAAGGGAAGTAGCTGGTGAGAATTAGATGGGGGATGTTGAGGAGGGAATTATATAAGATGCAATGAAAGGGGAGATAGGGTCTTTCTTTTTTACCTCATATAGGGATTTTATAAATTGTGGCGTAAAGGTTAAAGGGGAAAGTTTTTAGAGTGCACTTGTTAAGACGGAAGTAGTTGATGTGAGGAAGGGGGGTTGATGGTTTGCGGTAACAGAGTAGGGAGGATAGTAGGCTTATATTTTTTCATAAATAAGAGGACGTTAGGAAAAGGTGAACAGAGAAAGGGTTGTATCGGGAAGAGGTTAGGAAAAGTTTTTATAGTATATCAAGGGAAGGGGAGAAAGTTATTTCAATTCGGGGGAATGAGTAGGGAAAGAGAAGTAGAAGAGGGAATTATACAAGGTATGAGGCGCGGGATGAGAGAGCCGCAAGGGAGTAGGGTTGCACTTTTTCCCGCGATAGCAAATTGGGAAAAAAGTGTTAAGTTGATGCAGTTTAAGATGAGAAGTTTTGGGAGTAGACATAGAAAGCATGCTTAGGCAAGGGACTGGATAGAAAAGTTTTTGGAATGCACACGTTAAGATGGAAGTGGGTGACGTGAGAATGGGGGGTTCGTGATTTATGATAATAGCGTAGAAAGGATAGTGGGCTTATATTTTTTCATTAATGAGGAGACGTTAGCAAAAGGTGTAGAGAGTAAGCGGAGTGTCAGGGAGAGGTTAGGGAAAGTTTTGAGAGTATAAGAATGGCAGGGCAGAAGGTAATGTCAATATGGCGAGAACAAGTAAAAAAAGGGAAGTAGAGGAGCAAATTATACAAGATATGAGACACAATATAGGAGAGCCTCAGGGGAATAGAGTCTTACTTTTTTACGCGATTGCAAATTAGAAAAAAGAGTGCTGAGTTGATGCATTTAGAGATGGGAAGTTTTGGAAGTAGACATAGGGAACAGAATTAGGCGAAAGATTAGAGGGGAAAGTTTTTGAAGTGCACTTCTTAAGGCGGAAGTAGGTGATGTATAGAAGGGGAGTTTATTGTTTGCAGTAATAGGGTGGGGAGTATAGTTGTCTTATTTTGTTAAATAAGGGGAGGTTATCAATTGGTGGAGAGTGAAATATGAGTATCAGGAGTAGGTCAGGAAAAGTTCTGCATGTATATGAGATGGAAGGAAAAGAATATGACGTGACATTGGGGAGAACAAGTAGGAAAAGAGAAGTGGGAAAGGGAAATATAGAATGTCGGGTGGCCGGGTTGAGATAAACGGAAGGTAAGTAGAGTAGAAATTTTTCCCTGGATAGAAAGTTACAAAAGAGAGTGTTAAGTTTATGTAGATAGAGGTGGGAAGTTTTGGGAGTAGAGCAAGAATAAATGTTTAGGTGATGCAAAGTAGGATAGGAAAGATGCTAGTTATTAGGGTAAGAAGGTGAATGTTCTATGGGGAGTCGGAAAGATAAAGTGGTGGTCATTCATAAAGGGGATAGTAAACAGGTGATGTGAAGTAATAGAGGAGAGTAAAGTCGGTATTGAGAGTGGAGACTAGTAGAGGCATATTTTTTTCGCAGAACAAGAATTCAAAGAATTAAGGGGAAGGGATTTGGTAAAGGCAAGTGGTAAGAATAAATTATGGAGAGGTCATAAGATTGAGGAGAGAAAGTAGAGAAGATTATATTTGAAATTAGATAGAGAGCGGAAGGGAGCAGGGTCCTACTTCAATCCGAATAGATGATCTTAGGGAACAGAAAGAAACTTGTTAGTGTCTTTCGGGAGCACATTATGCCTAATAAGAACAAGAATGTATGGGGTATAAGACAGAGAGAGGATTTCAGTTTTCCCCATAACGGGAGATAGAAGAGGTTAGAGGTGAGTTCAAGCTGTTGAAAATAATAGAATTTTTGTGAAGATAAGGTAAAGGGGTATAGATAGTGTGAAGTATGGGATAGAATGTTATAAATCATGTGATTATGTGGAGGTGATTTTAATAGGGGCCTTTTTAGAAGGAAAGTTATGGTAGGAGATGAGTTGGACGGTATGTTGGTCATGTAAAGTAGGGAAAGCGGGTGAATTAGGAAAGTGGAAGTTAAAAGAGAGAGAAAAGTTGTTGGTCTTTATGGATGGACGGAGATCAGGTGATGAGAAGAAGGAGAGAAGAAATAAGGAAAGAAAAACTGCGGGATATTATTTTGTGATGGGGAGGGAGTATGCTCGTATTTTTCCATGCGAGGCGATGTTAGGAAAGGCAGTGTAAATGAGGGGGAGTATAGAGCGTTTGGGGGCAGAAAATATAAGAGTATAATTCGCAAGGGGAAGTAGGGAAGGGGGCAGGGTATGTGATGGAGGGTATGGTGTGATAAAGAAATTCGGGATAAGTGAGAAGAAGATTAGGATGTAGGAGAAGGGAATTTAGGAAACGGAGAATGACACGAGAAGATTGGATAGCAGAAGATACAAATATGATGAAAGGAGGAAGAGGGGAGGGTGTAATAAGGAAGGGTGCGGTGGGAGAAGGACGTAATGGGGGAAGGGTCTAAAGGAGGGAGAATGTAATAGAGGGTGGCTGTAATAGGGGGGGAATAGTAGAAGGGTGTAAATGTGTGTGTGTGTGTGGGGGGTTAAAACTCAATAGTAACCTACTGTAACTAATTTTTTGCTATCTAAAAATAATAGACATTTTATTCTCATATACCTTTCAATAAAAATTTGTCAGGTTTTGAATTGAGGGTAGTGGATTGGTAAAAGGACATTATAGATTACGGTAGCCAATAATGTTCTTGTCCGGCGAAAATGGAATTATCTTTCCCCTGCCTTTGTAATTGAATAATGATTGTTATTAATTCTGCGGACGGGGATAGCTTTTCCGTAGGTGATAACATCTGAAATTGGGTAAAACCCCAAGCTAAATTGTGGGACAGGGCCATTGACACTCTGACCTCCACGATTCGTCTGGCCATTTACCTCAGGCTGATATCAACCTCCTTCGCATTTTCGAGGGTATTTGACCTCAAAATAATGTCGCGTCCAACTTTTGCGTCAAAGTTCTCAAAAAACTAATTGTCATTAGGGCAATCCTCCCCAATTCCAGTACATAAAATTCTCTACAAAAATTTAATTTATGCATCTCAGAAATGGAGATACGACCACGGAATAGTAATAAAGAGAAGCATATAATGACAGAAAAATAGCATAAATATAGTTTCCTACGTACAGGAGTTGAAGAACTTTATGGTTTTTCAAAAAGTGGTAAAAGTAGACCATACTTTTTAACGAGATAAAAACTTTACAAAAAAAAACTAAACAAAGCCTTAAGTGAATACGTAACGACATTAATTTGTTTTCGTTTTAATTAAAAACCGCTTGTCAAAAAAAGGCCTTATTACTAAAATATCAGTTTTGAATAAGAAAAAGAGAACATTAACATACATACGAATTAAGAATGGTAAAGATACTTTAAAATTTTGCCGATTAACCCTTTTGCACCGTTTTTACTAAATTAGAAAGTTTGTTAAAAAAAAAAATTGCAAAAATATTCCTTGCAGAGGATAAAGGGTCTAGCTAATATTTCTTCTAAAATTCCTTTTCTACGATGCAATTTCTGTTTTCCTTTTCTGAATCCTTTTTTTTACTTTAGAATTATATATTATTATCTGGAGAGATTTAAGTAATACAAAAAATTGTTTACTCTTAGTTCTAATTCAAATAAAACACAAGTTAATTCGCTTTTTGAATAACGGCTTCAACTACGGTCAAAAAAGTTCTTAAGTAAAAATTTGTTAGTTATTATTTTAGGCATAAGCAGAATTTTCCACTTTTTTTACTTAAACAAGGAAACTTTAAACACGACCAAATTATTAGTAAGGAAAGATTTGTTTATTTATTTTTTAGTTACCTTTTTTTAAATTCTTTTTATCGCAAAGATTCTCGAGAAATGTATCAGAAAAATACCGAAATTAAAAGTAGTTCAGAAAGAAAAATCCTAAAATTATCAGATTACCGATTTATTGAAAAATTCCCAAAAAAATAAAATTATTAACAGTTTTTAATATTTCAGAATTAAAAGGATCATGAACTGAAAAAAATTGTTGTAATTTAAAGGATGAAAAATCTCGAAATATGAAATTCCCACAATGTTAAATTTTTGAACTGAACAATTCGTGAATGATAAAATTAAAATTCAAGAGATTTTAATGAGGTTAAAATAAAATTTAAAATCAACCAAAATCCTCTTCCCTTTCTCTTATATTTATTTCGAATTTTTTATTTTTATTGTTATCTAATTTTGTTAGGAAAATTTTTATTTTTTTTTACATTGCAATAGGAACATTTTATAGTGGTTATCCAAATTTCGCTAGATTACTGGTTTTATTTTCAGGAATTCTTCACCTCAAATAATAAAATTCCCGAAATTACAAAATTGAAGAAATATCAAAAATGCCGAATTAGAAAATTACGGAATAAGAAAATTCGAGACAGAAACTTGCTAAATAATAAACCATCTTAATTAAAAAATCTCGAAAAACTAAACTCCCCACACTTTGCAATTCCCAAAATGCCAAATTTCAGCATAAATAAATTGCCAAATTGAAAAGTTGCCGAATAATAACATTTCCAAAACGTTAATGATAAAACCGAACATAAATAATCACACATGTTTATAACAATAATTGCTTTTAACTTTTCAAGTTTTTAAATTACTGTTTCAGTTTGAAATTACAATAATTGAAAAAATTGCATCTAGAATTTTTAAACCATTATTGTTATTTTAAATTTAAACCATAATTTCAGAAACATAAAAAATATTTTTTTTTAATTTGGTAATGTTATAATTTATTCGGAAATCTAATTATATGGGAATTTTTAAATTTAGGAATTTTATTACTCGGGAATTATCGCCTTCGAATATTTTCCAATTCGGGAAATTCATAGTGGCAGGAATTTTATTTCTCGGGATTTTTCAGTCGACTCATTTAAAGAATTTAAAAACTGTTCCTTAATAGATATTATTTATTTATTAGGAATAAAGTAAGCAAATATTTGTATCACATATTTTTTTATTTTGAATGTTTTTAAATGATTGTTTGAATTAAAGATAACAATAATTAGAAAAATAATTTTTTATTTTGAATATTTCCTTTTGTGGATATCTTACAGAGTTAGGAATTTTATTTATTATTATTTTTATGATTTATTAATATTTTCATCGCGGTTTTTAGTCGTCCACTTTTTTATCACAATATAACTTTCCTCTTCATTTTACCTTCATTATAATAAAAATCTCACTATTTTGACGAAATCTGATAAAAAATTAAAAATATTCGCTGTTATGAATTTTAATTTATTATACGTAAAGAAATAGTTTACGATAGCAATGGGAAGCTAAGTATTTAATTATTTAAGATACTTTCCTTGGTGTTGACGACTATACAAGAATTAATTTGAATGTTTTCTTCATAACTGAAAATGTGGGGAAAAAAATTAAGTTTAAAGTTGTCCCAATTGAAAAATTCAATAAATTTAATTTATTTCATTGTACTTTACATTGGAAGCGAAATAATAAAACAAATTTATACAGATTTTTTTTTAGTTATTTTTTAAAACTACATTGAAATAGAATAATAATATTTGTTCTTAAAATATTTAATTAATATTAAGAAATGTTTAGCTTGAATTCTCTCTCAAAGATAAATAATACTTTAGTATAAAAAAGAAATTTAAGAAAAGTCTGGAGTATTTCAAATGCGTTGAATCACAGTCTTGAAAAATTTATATTTACATAAATGTATGCAGGAACTTTCACTCCAATAAGACTTTTTGTTCATTTTAAATTCAGTTTTACTTTGTCGAAGGGGAAGAACAGCATTGTTCTCGAAGCCCGCATAACGTCTATACTTTTTTCACTTTTTTTTTTTACTTTTTTTATACCTCTTAACATTTTCTACGATCAGCGTACTATTATTTCTGACTAGGCAGAATTTTCTAAGAGGGCGAAATATAATAAAAAATATTGTAAAAGTTTAGGTTTTATAAAATAAAGTTATTTTAACAGATTCTTATTTAGAAAATAAGATGCTTCATTTGGAAGGGTTTTGAGTAATAGCAATTGTCACAATTATAATTATTTTTTCTATGCAATTTGCAGTCGCCAGATTTAAATTTAATGCTGAAAAAGGAAATCTAAACAAAAAAATTTTATTGGCAAACGATTTCTTATTAATAAAGGCAAAATTTTTTATTTGAAGTTGTTTATTTAAAGTTTTATTTAAAATGCTGTTCTTGTTAATTTTTTTTTAATGCAGAAACGTTCAAATGATTTTTAAAGATTTAGGAATATTGAAATTTCGTTCAGATTTTTAGAAAATTTTCCATTTTAAATTATTTTTGTTTTATTTTTCAATTATGGTGAAATTAAAAAAAGAAGCAGAAAAAATAATAATTTTTAAAAATATTTAGAAGTCTGCGAAATTTGAAAAAGATTAAAAGATTATGTGAAATCCTCAGAAGATTTCAACAAATATACTCATGAGAAAATATATAATAACTTTTAATTTGAAAATTAAGCCTTTTAACGCGAAATGCATAATCAGTGACATCAAAAACTTTCCGTTGATTAGGTTTTAAACAATTCGCGTGCAATGAGACATTTATTATTCAAAAGGGTTAAATTACAAATCGTAAAAATTAAAGAAATTAAAAATATTAATCTTCAAAACGAAACTATTTTGAAAAAAAAGTTTCAAATTGTAAGCTTTAAAAATATAAATGTTGATAATTAAATCATTTTTTATTCTGTATTTTAGAAATTTAATTATCTTTTTTTATGAGCCTTTAATATTGTAGAAATTAAAAGGGTAATTCTTTATAATTTGCAAGTTTTTATTTTGGTTTTTAATCTTTAAAATAATCCAAACAGAAGAATTTTGATTTATGCGTCTTTAAAATTAATGAATTTAAATTTCTAATTTTAATAATTCTAGTCTTTTCTTTTACAAATATTAAAAAATGAACTGAATGTTAAAAAAATCGTAAAAAATCACCAAACCTTAACTGTATAGGGTAGGAAAGGCTAAATATTAGAAAACTAAAATCATAGTTTCGAGGTATGTTTAAGAGGATAGGTTCTGAATTTTCATGAAAAAATCTCAATTTTTAATTTTTTTCCTTTCCTAAATTTCAATTTGCAATTGAAATTGAACTAGTTAAATTTTGGAAATTGGTATTAGCAATTTGATAGCTAGTCGATTTTAATCGATCTAAAGATTCATTTGATCTCATTTGAGAAAAAGTTGTGTAATCAGCCTTAACGTAAACTTGTAATTTAATTACATAATGACAATTTAAAACCCTGAAATTTCAGAACCTTTGGCTTGGAAAAATTCGATTATATTTTTAATATTGAATTGTAAAATTTTAATTGCTTTGAATTTAAATTTTTTAATTTTAATATCCTGAAATCATTAATTATTTAATTTTGAACGGTTTTAATTACGAATAATAAAATTCTAATTCACCTGAATTTTAAATAATCTAAATTCCATTTCATGTTTTTGAAATTTTTATTTAAAATTATGCTAGTTTCTTGATTTTCCCTATCAAATAAAAAAATTTTAATAGAATATAAAAAAATTATTTTGTTCGTGCCACATGTGGTTCTAAACCTTCACTAACATGAATGAAAATATTATCACTGATGTAATTTCAAATAAAAAACATTTTCGATGAAAAATTTTAAAATTCACTAAAAGAAACATTCATTTGAACTATGTTTTTTACTATTGAATTTTTTTCTGACAGTCCCTTATTACTAATTTTTGTAAAATTATTGAATTTAAGAAATGACGGCTTATTGTTCCGGGGAAATATTTTTTACATCTCTACCATTTCTGGTTAAAAAAATAACTAAGTAATCCTGAAATATAATTATTTGCTTAAAAAATGTTTCATTCAACAAAATTTTTCTAACGAGATAAGCCATAGAAAAATTCATTTTTAAAATTGGAAACCGTATTGTTGTATATAATGTTTTAGCGGAAAAAGTAAACAGCCATTCATTAAAATGCCATAATTTTTCAAAAATTGGGAAGAAGTGACTGTCAGAAAAAGTTTACTGCAAAAAACATGATTAAAATTAATGTTCTTTTCTTTGACTTTACCATTTTTTGTAAAAAAAAAATGTTTTTTATTTGAAATTACATTAGTTATAATATTTACATTCTTTAATTCATAGAAAAACTATTTATGTTAGATATCTCACTTTCTGCTCGACTACTACCGTAAACATTTTTTTGCTATATTCCACGTAAATTAGTAAATTAGCAATAAATAAATTATTCAAAAATTTCCATTGCACTGAACTATTAATTATTGTTAAAAAAGATATGAAACCTTATATTAAATATTTAGCGAAGTAACCGGGAGAAAGCCGGGAGAAGAAAATTCAAAAAAATAGTGGCCACCCTGGCTCTGCCCGTGCAGAAATTTCGAAAGGGCTCTAGTGGGGTACTGACTAGTTTTCTATATCTCTAGTCGGACTCTGGTGGGAAAAGCTAGTCAAAGCTGTTTTCTTTATAAAAGCACTATCCAGCTATATTTGACATAACTACTTTAACTCTAACTGAAAAATATCTACCTGGCTCCGAAGAAAATACTCATTAAAGCCCCAAATCAAGTTTTCGAGAATTACGACTTTAAATGCTTATAAAAACATTATTTTTGCATACTGAAACTTTCAAAAACCTCAAAATTATATTTTCAGCAATATAAGACTTTAGGAGTTATCTGGTCGGGGCCCCATTTGACACAGATATATTTGTCATACCTATTTGAAGCATAAAATTATTTACTAGAACCTGACAGGTCACCCATCAGTTTTTTCTAGACTAGATATTCTGATAGGGGCCCAAAAAAGTTTGTTCAAGACTAGATATTCTGATAGGGCCCCAAAATAGTTTTTTTCTAGATAAGATATTCTGATAGAGGCCCAAAACAGGTTTTTCTAAACTAGATATTTTGATAGAGGCCCCAAATGGTTTTTTCTAGACTAGATATTCTGATAGGGGCCCCATCAGAAGCCAACTTTAAATAGTTCCCTATTTGACGTTGGATATCAAATTCTAAATTGAGCTGATGAGTTCGTTAGGACGTGACACGCCATTAATTAAATTCTGTAAATTAAATTTGTAATCGATTGAGATAACTATCGCATTTATTTTTCATTAGGCTTTCTTGATATTCTAAGAGGGGCCCAAACTAGGTTTTTCTAGATTAGGTTTGATAGAGGCCCAAAATAGTTTTTTCTGGACTAGATATTCTGACAGAGGCCCCATCAGAAGCCAACTTCAAATAGGGAAAGATGGGGAAACATCTGCACGGGCGTTATCAAATTCGGAATTGAGCTGATAAGTTCGTTAGGACGTGACACGCTATTAATTAAATTCTGTAAATTAAATTTGTAATTGATTAAGATAACTATTGCATTTATTTTTCATTGGGCTTTCTTGCTTTTAGTAAGTGTTAAAACCTTCCTTCAAAAGTTTTGGGGTAATGAGAGCGACTCTTGTTATCAGGCGTCAAAGTAAAGACTTTGATGAACTTGTTTAAAGTTGAGAAAGCGTCGACTATAAATTTAAGACTTCATCCTGACTTGATAGAAATACTGATTATGAAACAATCCAGAGTGCAGAGTGAGTCGTGTACTTGAGAACACGGTTCCAGATGTTGTTCTGTAATAACAGTTGAGATAACAAAGCAAGTTTCAAACTTACTTTGAAAACTTATGCACTGCAACTTCGATATTCATAATAAAGTTAACACTCAAATTCCATTTCTTTCAGAGGTAAAAAAATACTTTAAAATTTTTAAATGAGAAATTTCAACAAAGTATGATACTGTAATTTGATGATTTGATAACTAGAAAGTCGGTATCAAAAAATATTATTGTAAAAATAAATATATTCTTATTATTTTTAGTAAAAATTTGGTTCGTTTAAACGTTTATTTGTTCACTGATATTTGATTATTTATTTATTTATTGTTTTATTCTGGTACTTTTTTAAACCTCTGTTTGATTAGTTTACTTTTTTCTGTATAATTTACGATAAATGTATCTTTTTAGTTAATCCGCCTTATAAGAAAATAATTTATTTATGAAATAGTTCATTTCACAGAGATTTCATTTTTACTGAAGAAACTATTTTTTAAATCTAAAAGGCCGAAGTAGATAGTTTTTCAACTCGAAAATGCAATGTAGAATTAAAAAATAGAACTTCACTTCAGTAACTTGACACAGAATGCGTTGATTCTGACGAGCAGACCAGCATTTTAAACAAGCACTATCCACAAGATCAGTAAAGAAAAAGGGTCATTAGCTTTGATACGAAAAGCTTTGAAATTCAGTTTCCTCTTCACTAAAGGGAAAACATTCAGCCTTTTTTACTCAGAGAAAAATCTAATACTTCATGAATAAAAGTATCATTAAGGGTTTATTATTCTTGGATTAAGAGTGGAGGGATTTAATGAACTTTTATGTTTATTCGACAAGATGAATATAATTTCTGAAATGGATATTACGGTGAAAAAATATAAATTAGAAACAAAAAAAAAGAGTCTAGCACAGAAAAGTTTTATTTTTTGTTCCTTATCAACTCTGTGAAATATAAAAGAGATACATGAGTATCCTAAAGTTCCACGGAGAAAAATAAATGTTGAAAAATTCGTTATCTTTAGATTTAAAAAAAAATCTCATATTGTTATGTTCGTATACTATCTGATATGCCCAAATTTAAAAATCTGAAGGTTTTATTATTTTAAGTTTTTCTATGTCAGAATCGGCACCAAAGAAAATAAGGATAGATTAAAACGCTTCTAAAAATTATTTCATTCTTTTTGGGTTTATAAAATTGAGATCTCATCCGAGAACTTCTGAAAATATTGAAACCTTAGAAGATTTGTTGAAATTAGGCTTTTATGTTTTAGTATAAAAAACAAATTAATATTATAAATTTCTGTCAGGCTATGCTAATCACGAATTTAAAGAATTATTTTCTTATTTGAATGAATATAGTTTTAAAATTCTTGAAATTCACGATTTATATCTTAAATTTTTAATGACAAATAATTTATTTAGTTTTAGAAAATTTTACAGATAGTAGTGCTATAATGAGTGCAAAATTAACATATTTCCTTAAAAATAACATCATTTTTTAAAGTTGTGTGAAACAGCCCTAAAAATTTCTTTAGTCTTGAAGTTAAACAAAAATAGCTAATAAATATTTTTCATCCTATTCTAAATAAAGTGCCAAATTTATAAAAATGTTGCAAATCTTTAACGTAAAATTTTATAAGAAAGAAAGATTTCAAGACCGATTGAAAAGTTTTTAAAATGATTTCCGTTTTTTACGTTTTTAATTGTATATTTCAAAATTAAATTATCTGATTTTCCGAATAAATTTTTGGAGGTAATATTTTTGCTTATGCCCAAAGATGTTGAGAATTGTTTGCACAGATAAAAAAAATTTTATCCTGGTTTTTATTTTATTTTTAGAAATTATTTTGATTCTTTACTTTGAGGAATCTGATTTCGAGAATTTATAAATTCGGAACAGTTATAAAATATCGCTACTTTTACTATACGTGAAATTTACAATTAAGAATGTTTATGTTGTCGGTAATCTTATAATTTCAAAATTTTCATGTTAAATATTCTTTTTTGGAAATTGCACAATATCGGGAAATTTATTTTTTAGAATTTTTCAGTGTATCCTTATAAAAATGAGATTTTTTCCTAGAAAAAATGAAGATGTTGAAACCATGCGAAACTTTAAAATATTGACAATATTATTTATTGTAAAAAAATTATTTTATTGATTTTTTTGAAACTCTGAAGAATGAGATTTTTTGATCCGTATTTAATTCAGAATCGTGCCGGTTATAATCTTCTCCTTTTATTCAGGTACATTTTGAAAATTATAGTTTTATATATATAGGCTTTTTTAAATTCATAAAAATAAGATTTTTTATGGAAAAACGAGAAATATTTCGATTCTAAAATATTTTGTATTAATAATAATTTACTGAAGATTGCGAGAATAAATATGGTCTACTTGCATGAAAAAATTCTTAAAAATTCAAATTAACATTCTGATGAAACGACTTTTTTGAAATATAGATAGTTATCATTCTAAATTTTTAATTTATGTTATAAACAAATTGTATGATCAAATGTCCAATGTGAACATTTAAAGGTAGAAAGAAATCGTTTCTTATAATGAATTTCCTCAAATTATGTTTCCACCGATGTTTAATAATGGAAAAACATCTTTCGATATTTTTTATAGCTTTTATAATCCAATTATATAAAAAAATACCCAGTGTAGACATAAAAAATTTTCTGTATAATTTCTTTATAAAATTAATAAAAAATATCGATTGATAATTTACCCCTATTAAACATTATTCGCAACCTAACTTGAAGAAAATAAGTAGAAAAGACAATTTATTTCTGCCTTCAAATTTCCACAATGGGAATTTATTTATACAATTTGTTTATAAAATGTAAATAAATACAGGATGATCATTTTCTTTCACTAAATGTCATTGGTGACAGAATTTAAGGAAAATTAGGAGAAAAAGCTATTTCTTTCTGCCTTTAAATGTTTAGGCTGTGCATTTGCTTATATAATTTGTTTATAAAATTAATAAAAAATACCGGATGACAAATTTTTATGATCGAGTATGATTTTTTCGATAAAAGCAAGTAATTTGAAAACAAACATTTACTTTGCAAACAAAAAATCTATAGAGTAGATTATTTGTTAATTTAATTGGTTTATAACAATTAACTTAACACTTCCATGTTTTTTTTAATTCAACTATCTCTATGCATAAGGTATGACAATGCTGATCATACAAAAAAAAATTTCACGAAGATAAACAAAAAAACGAAACATCACTAAAGAAATCACTCTTTGCATTAACATAAAAGTTTAAACAAAAAAATTTTCAAAATTCACGCCACATATATCGCTTTAGAATTTAATGCTGAATTCTTCTAAAAGAAAATTCCAAAATCAGTTAGGAATTGCCAGCTGAAGGTTATTTTGAATCTCGTTTTTTTATTTCATCCCACTTTGCATTCTTACAATTTACTATACATTCAGAGATTTTCTTTAATTTGATTCTGGTAAGAAGAGCTTTAATAGCGCCAAGCTCTTACACTTATTCAAGCTTAAATTATTTCTTGGTAGCTCAAGTACTGTCTAAAACAGTAACTGGAAAAATAATAAGAAAGAACATCGCGTAATAGTCCAGCAGAATGACTGCCTCTTGGATTTGAATTTCCTTAGCGAAATGTCGCTTTGTAAAACTGTAGAGGTGTGGCAGGCGCAATATTCACAGAAAATATGACTATACGATTTCTTGAAAGGAAAACAATCTGATCCAGAACTTTCCGAAAAGTTTCTTCAAATTAACACGAAAATTCGAATAATCAAAAAGGATAATAATGAAGAAAATATAACTTTGTATGTAATCTTTTCGAATAGTCAAACCATCTTTATCTGATATTTGTTATTTTCGTTGGTTTAGTATAAAGTTTCCAAAATAATTATTAATATTATTCCACTTTATTTACTGTATTTAACTTTATTATTCTATTATAAAGAACATTTCTGTGGCGAAATGTTGTCACAGGCTTATACTGCCCAATATGTCGAAGGCATTTTTGGTTAGAGTTGGATTTTTTATTTGATCATTTTGCACGGG